>NC_088922.1:64870000-65197500 GCF_038396675.1 Hydra vulgaris | reverse complement strand
AGTTCAAAAATAATGTCAAATTGATCAAATTCTATGGAAATTAGTATTGATTGGGGCCTCATCTAGATGATTTGACATTGCATTGATCAAATTTTGGGTCTCTTCTGTTGTTATATTGTTGTGAGATGGCCATTCTAAAACATTGATGTAATTTATGTGAAAGTATACCTTCATTTTCTTAGCGGTATGTTTTGGATAGTTATCCTGCTGGAGTATGAAATCGCTTCCCATTCTCAATTTTTAAGTATATGGTTGCAAGTTAGTTTTGAAGATTTTACAATACATTGAAGCATCCATTTTGTTATCAATAAATGTAAATTTCCCCACTTCTTTTTAACTCATGCTACCCCAAACCATCATTTCCTCCTCCATGCATTACACTACCTCGCAAACAACTCAATTTATAAGTTTCTCCTTTTTTCGACACACTTTTTGGACTCCATCTGATGAGGCGAGATTGTATTTTGACTCATCTGACCACAAAATTTATTTCCAATATGATATCAGCATTTTTAATTACTTTGATGCAAATTCTAATCGACGTTTTATTTGTTTAGAAAATAAAAAAGGTTTATTTCGAACCACTCTACCTCTATATCCTTGTTCTCTTATACAATTTCTGATTGTTTGAGGAGTCACTGTGATGTTATAATCCTCTTGAATTTTTAAAGCTTATTTAGCTGCTGAAACAAATCTATTTTTCTTCACATTAATGATGACATGAATGATATTTTGATCAATTGTACTAGTGGTCTTGTGTTTTCATCCCCTACTAGCCACACTAGCAACGGTTCCAATCAAATTATGTTCTTTAACAATTGAGAAAATGAAGTTATGCTTTGACACGAATAACATTAGTGTTTTGAAATGGCCATCTCAAAATCCGGACTTGAATCCAATAGAAAATTGGTGGTATGGTGGTATGAGACCCACGATTTGATCAACTCAATGCCAAATCATCAAGATGAGGCCACTAAGGCTAAAGGAGGCCCCACTCAATACTAATTTCCATAGAGTTTGATCAATTTGACATTATTTTTGAACTGTATGATTATTTTTTTTTTTTCAGTCAATTTTATGCATCATTATATCAATTGTGTAAAATTCAATAGGTTTGAAAAGAAATGAATTCACAAATACACAAATAAATTCTTAAAACAATACTTGATAGGATATCTAAAAAAAACTTTTAAATATTTTAACGGACAACTATTTTTATGATGCAATCTTTAAAATTATGATTTTTTTTAAGTGTACAATTATTTTTTTTGCATACTGCATATATATATATATATATATATATATATATATATATATATATATATATATATATATATATATATATATATATATATATATATATATATATATATATGTATATATATATATATATATATATTTTAATAATTCACCTCCCAAAAGCTGAGAAGGCCACTACAGATGAGGAGGCTACTTGTGGTTATCACCCTCTCTCAACTCTATAACTCCGAAACACGAATCTTGACAAACAAGGCCGCTGCGCGGAGAAACAAGTTGAGCGCGGTACTACCAGGGATGGTGGGAATCGAACTCGGAACCTCTTGCTTATGAAGCGAGCGATCTACCACTACACCACTACCGCATATATATATATATATATATATATATATATATATATATATATATATATATATATATATATATATATATATATATATTTGGGTGGGCTATAAAAAATTTTTCTTCTGATTTTAGACGCACTATACCGCAAAAAACTTGTCTTTAGGGTACCTAAGGATAATGCAAAAAAAGTAACAATATTTTACATCTGGAGCTAGCTCATCGCACTTGAATAATCGAAGAAATTTTCCCTTTTTATAATTTTCTAACAAATGAAATGAAACTGAATAAATTTTTTAACAAATATCTAGAGACAATTTAAGTAGAAAAAAGTATTGGAATGGTAAATAAGAAATCTTTTTTTTATTATTAAAAAATCATCTTTTCGACTAAAACTTTTTTAAAGAAATATATTGTTTTACTTTTCGTTAATTTCTGTTGGTAGTTTAAAATATAATTTTCCTGAAAAATTAGGCATTGAGGATCTGGAGTTATGTGTAGTTTTTATAATGCCATCCTGGAATTGAAGCCAGCTACATTTTATGAAGCCTCTGTTACACCTTTACGTGTTGTTCTAATGCTTGTGTGTGACATTGAAATTTTTCAAAGTTTCACTAAGCCACTGTTTCACCTGATTGAATCTTTGACCAAATATCTTTATCTGAGACTCTTACCAACAAAGGTGACGGCAAAAGCGTAGTAGTATTCCAGTCAATTATCTCTGTATAGTCGGTAGGAAGGAAATTAATTTAGGGTGGTTGAAAACTCCTTATAAACTTTCTTTGAGAAGCTAGGCTTCTTGCCTTTATAATTCTTCTAAAACCCAATTCCCTAATATGAACCCATTTGTCTACTACCATTGTTAAAAGTAAGTTTTCTGAATGTGCAAAATAAGTGTTTCTCTCAATTACTGGGTCTTCATTCAAATATATGTTCTGCTCCATTTGTGAAGAACTTACTTTTTTTATATGAAACCATCCAGGGACATATAATTTTAAAAGAAAAGAAACTTAGATTTTGTGATCCTCTGTTGGGGTTTCAAGGCTTAAATACAATCGTAAAACTCTGTTTGCAGTTGTTAACCACCTTGAGTGTAAAATTGTTCCAGGTTTACAAACAGATATATCTGCAGAACAACTTCCTGATTTAATAGCAGAACTTATATCCAACAAGAATTGCTGATCTTTGCTTAAAACTTTGCGGTCAATTTCTGGAATTTCACAATCGATACTGACAAATTTTACCACTGGTAATTTCTCATACTTATTAGGCTGTGCACCAATCAGACCGTTAAACAATTTTGGGCCTGTCATTTCTCCGTCTAACGCTTGAAATAAATGCCCAAATGGCAATTCATTAAAGTGTAAGTAGCAAATTCCCTCACTGCAGTGGTCTTTTTACATATTTTTTAATTGTGAGAATAACACCGGATTTCCATCCCGTGTTAGTAACAGCACCATTGCATCCAATTACGCCCAGTTCATGCAATGAAAATCCAGCTTCATTCAAATATGAAATAATGCTACTGACCAACATACACGGAACCTGGTTCTTGTAAAATTGAGTAATGTTCCTCTTTTATGGTTCGTCAAAACCATTTTAATTTAAGTTTTTCAACCAGTAGAGTTTTGTACTACAAAATACAGGCCTTGAAGTGGGTTACATTTTTTCTTGCTCTGCATTTGAAGTTGTGAATGCTTATCCCCTTTTGCTCTTCTAATTTTATTTTTGTCAACAACACGACTGTGATCATAACTGGTTACGTACTCTAGCGTTTCATCTAAATGGTTTGAGCATGAATGTTGCGATAATGGATTATTAGCAGGCAGAGTTCTTTTAAGTTCAGCAAATTTCCTATTATGTCTTCGTGTAATTTTTTTTGTTTCTTTTACATCAACACTTCCAATTTTACCAACACCATGCATTCTTTGAAAGTACAAAAATTTTAGTTCAATGATGGGGATTTTTTTTTCTTTTTCACACTTACAGATAATTGAAACAGAACACTCGCATTCACAAATTTCAGTGACCATTTTACACTTTTCCTGTCTAATGTTATTTTACATCTACACGCCGAAGCATCAAACAATAACAATGATTTTTTTTTAAATCTTTAACTCTCTTTTTGAACTTTTTTTTTTCTTTATCATGCTTAAAGGATTTTATAAGATTGTGATAACTGTCATGGTATCCATTTATCAATTGGACAACTCTGTAAATCATTACTGTGGGTATTGAAGCTTTATCGAACACTGATTTAACTTGTTGTGCGACACAATTTGAAACATAAGAAAACTTATGTTTCAAATTGTGTCGCTAATTTGATTGGATGACAAAAAACAGTTAAATAGGCTACAAGTAATTTTTTTAAAAACAGCAATGACAGATTGGTTAATATTACCAAATAATCAAAATAAAATTATATCAAAACAAGTTGTTGTGGCAAGAAACACACAAATTTTGCAGCGCATTTTGGGAATACTCTAAAGCAAACTTTATTACGAAAATGATAAAAAGCAAGTATTTATTCAAATATTCAAGTATGATGCACCAGCCCCAAACATAAAATATTTGCATTATTTTTTTTTTCATTTTCCTTAGATACCTTTGACGCATGTTTCCATGGTATAGCAAATCAAAAATCAGACGAAAAAAATTTTCGGCTAACCTTAATATATATATGCATATATATATATATATATATATATATATATAATATATATATATATATATATATATATATATATATAATAGGTTATAAATATATATTATGTAGCCACGATGTTAAGATGCAGGCTTTCAGTTTCAATTTTAAAGGTAAAAAACTAAATAAATATAAATCTCATTCCAGCCGGAATTCCGGTCGAAATTTTTTCAACAATTCCGGAAAATCCGGTTCCAGTCGGAATTCAAAATTTCCAATCTGGTACACCCCTACTCTCAACCTTTTATGGTGTTCCTTTTAACTAAAAAATAAACTGCGCAAGAAATAATTATGATATTTTGATATCTAGGGGTTGCTCAATGAATTTGATATTATCAGATTTTAGGAAACGGAAAATAAAAACGAATGTATTTTAATTTCTTTGAATGTAAAGTTTTAATTTTTCAATTTAAATTTAATGTTTATTTTAATCAGATTTTAATACAAATTGTTCACTTGTTTTAACTTGTTCATTGTTCACTTGTTTTCATTAATGCCTTCACAATTGTGGACATAAATGTCCAATTTATTCCAAGCACTTCAAATACATATTCTGATCTATTTATTACAAAGTCACCTAATTTTATTTTTACAATTGTATCTATTAATCCTTTACCTTCAAGCCTTTTTACCTGTTTTTTTTTAAGCTGGCTTTTCAAGTACAATCAACATTTTTTCTTTAGTTTGGTTATCAACATCAATACTAAATAAAGAGAGACTCACAAGTTCTTCAGTTAAATACCATAAATGTCCTGCCATGGCTTTTATGGCAGACTCAGCAACTTCTTTCTCAAATATTTTGAAATTATCCAACTTCTTAATCAGTGTCAGGTCATTGTGAGGAGCAGATGAAGAGATGGGAGCCCGAAATCAGTGTTCCATGTAAATCAAAAGTGAAAAAATTGAAAAAGGAAGCTTGCCATATTTGATAGTGTTGAAAAAGGAAGTGTGCAAGTTAAAATTTTCAGTATTTCAAGTGTAATACTTGTGTGTCACTTATTTTAATAAAAAAATTATTATTCAAATTTTTTTTTTTTTTTTTGATGAAAATCAAACAAAAAGAGACAATTATAAAGCTTTACAAGATCTTGAAATTTTAGAACTTTTAATTCAGAATAACCATTTTGAATATTAGATTGTATAGGAAAAAATGTTATAATTTTTATGGAAGTGCATTCACTTCCTTTTTCAACACTATCAAATATAGCAAGCTCTCTATAAAACATCAATGTATCTCTCACTGAACCAAATAATACCATTTATAAAAAAAAAGATTTAACTAAATGCCCTTTTATTACCAACATTCAACAATAATTCAATAATAACAACAAATTGAAAATTAAAAAGATTCTTCTCTTCATTCTTTGTTAAACGAAATTGATGTCAAAACAAGTATATTTTAATAGAGTAGAGTGCTGACCATCCATCATGTTTGGTGCATAGCACCAGGAGTACTAAAGGTTATTTCGCCTTGACCTGGAGAAGTTTTTCCAAAAAAAGTTATCAACAGTTGCAAAAATTCTTTGTAATAATTGCGAGGTTGTTTTGTTCCTAGCAGCGTATTTACAGCAAATTCTATTGTTGATGGTACAAGCAAGCCATACACTTTGAGATCTACATCAGTTAAGAGCCAAGATTCAGAATTGAATTTACTCCACTGATCACGAAATTGTAGAAACAACTTGACCTCTGGACCAGAAGATACTCCAAAGCAACTTTTGTAAACATGGGATAAAATCCCTTCATGAACATGATGTCGACAGGCTGTGTATAATGAAGACTTTCCTATTAATTTTTACAGCAAGGTACAAGCCCCTGAATGTATACCTGTGTTGCTTGAAGTAGTATCAAAACAGAATGTCACAATTTTGTCATATGAAATGTTCTAATCTTTTAATGCTTGTACTGTTGCATAACTCATTTGTTCACCGGTGCATCTATCCAGTTTTGGGACTGACAAGAGTTTTTCTACATCATATCCTGTCACTAATATAGGCAGTCGATCCACTTAATCTCTATTGTTCAAATCAGGTAACAATTTTCTGTCCCAACGAACAGTTAATGGAACTTGTGCCTTGAATTCTAAAATGATTCTTTTTGTAACTTCTTTTTTTTCTTTTCTATTTAGCTCTTTTGTTTCTCTTTCTTCGTTAGTTTTTTTTCTGTCTAAAATACGCTGTTCTTGTTTGAACAATTCACAATCAACTGAACTAATGTAGCCTTTTCTTCCTTCTCTTTGTAGTATAAGAAAGGTCTTGTCTCCTTCTATTGTGATTAATTTTAAAGCATCTTCATGAGCAATATGAAATAGTTCTTCAAATTTTTGGAAAAAGTTTCATCATTTTTTTGCTGAGTTTCTGTTTTGCGACCTTTACTCTTTTTCAGCTTTCCGTATTTCTCAACAAGTTTTTCAACATGTGGAGCCAAAAGTCTAGAATCAGATCTGTCACACAGCCTGCACTTTCTCTTACATTGTTGTTATTTTTAAATAAAAATTAATTTGCAAAACTTGCCTTTTAGATGGCAACTTTTGTCCTGTGATCACAGCTGTAGCTTGACCAACACATCATACTTCATTTTAACTTCTAGCCTCCATTATAAATCAACTTCGAAAATATCTATCGAATTATGTGTTTTTAAAATCTATTTTCATTCAAGACAATGAAGACATTTGGAATTACAGGATGATGCACTAATTTTTACTATATTTTCCTTTAGTTAAAGCATATGGCTACTACTATTCACAATAATAATATCAACATACAAAATAATCACAAATATAAACTCAAATATTTATAGCTTAACAACAACAAGCTTACCTAGGAATGGATTTTCTCCACCAAAAAATTCTTTAAACACTTTTTCAGCATCTCCATGAAATACATAACCTTTTGTAAAGCCACCTGTCAATAAAAACTACCTATTAATAAAATTGTTTATTTTACATATCTATATGCAGCCCTTAGAATTAGGGTCGGCATTCGGCAACGCCTACCTAACTGCTGACCTAGAAGTGTTTGAAGTTGGCAAAAAATTGCCGACCTCGTTTCTATGTTTTATGGTAAGACCTTTGTATTAAATTTTATTTGCCGACCTGATGCCACCTTCTAAAAGAATGAGGTCAGCAAATAATTGCTGAACTCATTTTTCCTAATTCCGAGAGTTGTATATGTGTGTATTTACAAAAGAGTGCTCATACAATCTTATGCAAGAAAGTTTTATGAAATTTTATTTATTTATAAGAACACCTTTAAATAACCCTTTCACAAATGGTTACCTAAGAGTGTTGCATGTAAGTGCGAAGCTTTTCATATGATAGATTCAGGATAATAAAAAGCACAATAGAGAAAAGCAAGTTGAGCTTAATTTGGAAGAGAATAATCTAAGAAAAAATGAAGTGAAGCATTAGTTATGTTTATGGATAGATAAACAAAAAAATATAGAGATGTATGATTAATCAGAAATAACTTTTTTACCAAACAGGAACATATGATTGCATTATCATCAGATAGAACCAATTTAGAAGCAAGTTTTATAAGAAAGATTGGATCACAACATTGGATCTATAGTGAAGCACTAAGATTTTCTTAAAGTTATATTTATATCTATATATCTATATCTTGATAATGGTTGAGAGAATTTTCCTAAAATTTGGAACCTAAATATATTTTTGTTCAAGGAATTCAAAAAACTTCTCTTAGGACTTGATAGTCTCAAGAAATGCCTAATTTATCAATTTTTTTTCAAAATTATTGACTTGCAAACTTCTTGCTAATGATATTTCTTCAGTACTTTCTAAACTATTTAATCTCTCATTCACTACTGGTATATTTCCTGATATTTTAAAAACTGCAATAACTATAGTCCAATATCATTATTATCAAATATCAGCAAAATTCTGGAAAATTAATGTATTCTCGTATCTACCACTTTTTTTTAATATATATTAACGATCTGTCTCACTCTATAAATAATTTGATTGTTCATCATTTTGCTGACGCACTAATCTTCTATGCATAAATAA
Organism: Hydra vulgaris; assembly: GCF_038396675.1. NCBI lineage: Eukaryota > Metazoa > Cnidaria > Hydrozoa > Anthoathecata > Hydridae > Hydra > Hydra vulgaris. The sequence goes on along the minus strand of NC_088922.1, from coordinate 65,189,173 downwards.
ATCACTCATGCAGCTTTGTAAAAAGTTAATTCAGATCTCCATCATTTGTGTCATTGGTTAAATATTAACCGTCTTTCCTTAAATATTAATAAAACTGAATTTATTATTTTTCACCCTCCAAAAAAAAAGATTGATAGTAATAATGTGAAAATTAGAATTAATGGTAAAATACTTTTCCCATCTAAATATATAAAATACATCAGGCTATTTCTTGACAAAAACCTATCATGGTAATATCAACTAAATCAATTAAATAAAAAACTCTCACGTGCCAATAGCATGTTGTCATTAATACAACACTATGTTCCCCAACATATTCTAAAATCAATTTACTACTTCTTGTTCTCCTTACATCTAAGTTATTGTTGGACTGTTTGGGGTCAAAAAGGTAGTTTTCTGTTACATTGTATAAACATTTTACAACGCACTTCCATAAAAATTATAACATTTTTTCCTATACGATCTAATATTCAAAATGGGTATTCTGAATTAAAAGTTCTAAAATTTCAAGATCTTGTAAAGCTTTATAATTGTCTCTTTTTGTTTGATTTTCATCAAAAAAAAATATCAAATTTGTTTAATAATTTTTTTATTAAAATAAGTGACACACAAATATTACACTTGAAATACTGAAAATTTTAACTTGCACACTTCCTTTTTCAACACTATCAAATATGGCAAGCTCTCTATAAAACATCAATGTATCTCTCACTGAACCAAATAATACCATTTATAAAAAAAAAGATTTAACTAAATACCCTTTTATTACCAACGTTCTTCTTCTCAATTGAAACCAAATTAGGAAATTATTATTTGAGTATGCATTTAATGAATATTAATTTTATTATTATTTCTTTTTTTATATTACTGTATTTATAAAACAATTACTACTTTTATTTTATATTTTTGTCTTTTTTAACTCTACTACCAATATTACTATTATCATTAATTTACCTTATTATTAATAAAATCTTATTAATATTATTTATAATGATAGTGATTCCATTGTAGTAATAGTTTTATGGTTATTGTCCTAATTTTTGCTAATGTTATGTTTATTTTAATAATTTCTTTCATAATTATAAACTTTACTATAATTATTTTTATCATAGTTTTTATCAATAGTTATAATTTTTAGTAAAGTTATCATGACTACTATTTGTAATGTTTTTTTTATTTATATTATTATTCCCATAATTATATTATCTTTATTTATTAGTGCTTTATTTTATTTTATTTCCTTTTTTTTTTTTTTCTCTTTATTTTATTCTATTTCAAATCTAAAGAAAGTTCTGCAGAGGTTCTTCAAAGTTCTGCAGAGGTTCTTCAAAGTTCTGCAGAGGTTCTTTAAAGTTCTGCAGAGGTTCTTCAAAGTTCTGCAGAGGTTCTTCAAAGTTCTGCAGAGGTTCTTTAAAGAACCGTAAGGTTCTTAAAGAGGACTTAAAAGAACCTGTGGATTTTTAATGCAACTAAATGGTTTTTTATAGAGCAGACTACTTTTTTCAAGGAAGTTTAAAGAACCTTTAAGGTTCTTTGCATTAATTGTTAAAGCAAATATCTGATGGTTCTTCAAAAACTTTATTTTTTGTAAGGCATAATTTTGTTTTTTGATATATAGTTTTTTACCCTGTGTGTTTACTACTTAGTTGATTACAATGTGGGTTTTCTTGAATAAACATTATTTTGAATCAAAACAATATTCAGAATATTGTTTTAATTCATAATTAATGCTTTTGCTCCAAATGTCATTTGGAGCAAAAGTCTCGATGATTTAAGACTTTTCTGCTCCAAAGATTTTGAGTTTGTAATGTTTGATTGTTTGACAAGATTTATTTTTAGTTTGTAATGTTTGATTGTTTGACAAGATTTATTTTGAGTTTGTAATGTTTGATTGTTTGACAAGATTTATTTTGAGTTTGTAATGTTTGATTGTTTGACAAGATTTATTTTAAGTTTGTAATGTTTGACTGTTAGCAATAACTATACTGACAATAAAGTTATATTTATTTTTGTATTTAGCAAATAATTTTATTTTGAAATGGTGGCATGTAACAATTATTTTTATTTTACTTGTTGTACATGATGTATTCCACATGTGGAATACATGATGTACATGTACATGTACATGATGTGGAAGTATTTTTCTCAGCATAAATACTTACAACATTTAACAAATGATTTTTATACCGTGCATGAACATATACACTACAAGATGGACACTCTATATTACTCTCAGATACTTGTGTTTTAGATAAATTTTTGCCAAAAGGCTATTTGTTTTAGATATATTCTGTTGTACTTCAACAAAAAAATCACATTACAATGATATTAAATATGTTGATAATAATTAGCCTTAAACAATATGCACTACAAGATGGACACTCCTATATTACTCTTAGTGCCTTAAACAAAACTCATAAAGAAATAAAATCATAATAATTACTATTTATAACATTAGTATTAGTAATAAATAAAAAATATAAATTAAAAAAGTTAGATAAATAATGATAATAAAAATAATATATTATTAAAATAACAAGCCTATTCAAATAAATACTCAGAAAACAAAATTTTAATTATTTTAAATTTGCAAACTTACTTGCTTCCTTTTATCAAAATACAGTAAGAATAATGTCATCTTAATTGTTAACTAAATTCAACTTTAATACAGCTGTTTTATTTTTGATGAGTTATCTCTGTAATTCTAACTGATTTATACAAAATACAAATATAAAAATGTTGGGCTTTGTCTATTTTGATGTTTTTTTCAATAATGATCTAATACAGATATCTAAATTATAGTTAGATCTTTATCAAGCTTTATTAATCACTTATATTAGTAACAATTTACTTTTAATGTACAATGGTTTTTAATTTATGTAGGACAATGCAAAATCAATTTATATTATTAGAAATTATAAATAATCTTAAAACACCACCTGCACTATAAGAAGTTGATTTAACATGAAACATATACAATGACATCATTAAATTTACATTGTAAGTGTAACTTTTATTATAATTTGATATAAAAATCAATTCCAAATATATATATATATATATATATATATATATATATATATATATATATATATATATATATATATATATAATATATATATATATATTTATGTATATATATATATATATATATATACATATGGCTGATGATTGCCGAAGGGCATGAAACTCAGAGTTCCATCAAAAATTGTTTTTATTCATTTTAAATAAATAAATATATATATATATATATATATATATATATATATATATATATATATGTATATGTATATATATATATATGTATTTATATGTAAATATATAAAATTATTTTATTTTTAACTGTTGTGGAAATGTACTAATTTATTATTGCTCTGTTCTTTAAGAACATTGAACACTCTATATGAAGAATGCTCAGTGTGTGTGTGTATTTTTGTTACTGTTATTTTTATCAACACAATTAAGAGTTGTACTAAAAAAACTATATTTTGCTTTATTGTGTTGCTGTATAAGACTTGTTTAAAGGCAACAAGTACACAATATGTAGATATTCTTGTAGTAAATATTTAAATGACATTCTTTCAATGAGTGGCAGTTTATCACCACAATTTGTACTATGTGTAAGTTGATTAAAAGATAAAATAATATATACTGTAATATGAATAATGTAAGATATTTGTAAATGTATATGTATTATAAATATATATGTTTATGTAGTCGGTATTACAATCAGCCAACATTACTGGAAAGCCTGAAGAATAAGTTCAAGGAAGAAAAACCCTATTTACTAATGTTAAGACTGTTGCTATACAAAAAAATTTATTTGGGAATATGGAAAGAGGATACAAGCGAACAGATAGTTGTCTTGAAAATGGCCAAGCTTGTAGTAGGACATATAGAAACTTGATAAAAATAAAGTTTAGTTTTTTTTGAGAAAAAATAATAAAAAACAAGATTAAATAATTATTAAGAAAAAAATTTTAAACATTCAATTTTTTTAAAGCCACATTCTCTTCCTATTGGAGAAGACAATGCAACTGTTGCCAAATATCATCAGGGTATGATAATTGAATACGGAAATCATTAGGTTATGATAATTGAATACAGTAAACTTTGTCCCCATATATGAATATGTTGATTGATCATCAGCAATGTACTTGGCTTATGAGAGCAAAAGATTTTAATAGTTGCCTTTACACAGTTGATTTAAAAGTTAAATATCCATGGTCTGCTCTGCTTAGTTGGTAAGATTTTAACTGTTTTTTTATTTCATTATTTGTGCATGTGCACTCAAAGATAATTTTTTTACTTATATTAAAGCTTCTCAATAAGATGAAACTGAGATTCTGTAAAGAAATTGATAAGGAACTTTGCCAAATTAGATACATAATAAATTTTAATCTAGCTAGATAAATCTAATCAAATCATAAGGTAAAGATGATTTTATTTTAGAAATTTTTGCTGAAATTGAGTGTGAAATTGATGAAAGCACTAGAAGAGGAAATGAGTTTTGTGCATTACAAATAGTTTTTTAAGTTAATTTTTAGAGTTAAGGGATGAGAGAGAATGATATTTTAGAAATTTTATTTTCTCTCCTCCCTACACTACTGATTTTTTTTCTCTAATAGTGGAGACTGCAGATATTTTAAAAATATATATTTTTTTAGTCTCCTTTATTAGAGAAAAAAAAATCCACTATTGAAAAAAAGTCTAATTAAATCAAACAGGGTGTCTGCCGAAATCTTAAGATGGATTTCCCTGAAATGGATCTATTTTCCCTGATTGTTGACCCCTTTTTTCTGATTTTTATTTCAGCTATTATGAGCTTTTCCAGACTTAAAAAAGATTGGGGAATAATACATGGAAAAATCATGTACAGTTTAAAATAAAGCATCAGTATTACATTTATCAAATAATGTTAGTACGTTGTCATTGTTACTATTGTTATTAAAGTATATTTAAAATTTAATCAAAGTAAAATGTAAAAATGCTATGTTTTTATGGACTCTAAAAGCTCTTTTGATAAATAGCATTCAAAACAAAATAAACTAAATTACACAAGTAATGTAAAAGTAAAATATAAAGCTAAAACCAACATATATTTAAAAGATGAAAAATAGACATACACCAAATGGTTCAGAAAAAATAATAATAATAATAAAATAATAACTTATATAATATAGTTTTAAATATCTTATAAATATCTATATAAATTTAGATTTTACCACAGTAAAATAATAATAATAAACTAAGTAAAATATAATAATATAATATAATAAATAAATAAAAAGTAAAAAAATAATAATAAACTAATATTTAAAATTTCAAAGTTCTTTACTTTTCTTAAATAATAAATCAATTGTTTCATCTAATTATTTAATCTCTTTTTTCTTTTACCTCTCTTCAAGAATAACTTTTGCTTCAATAGCATAAGTATGAGCTTTTTAAGCATCATTTGCAGCTTTCACAAGAATTGCTTCTGAATCACTTTTTAGTGGTTTTTTTTTTTACTTTTTCCAGAATAATCTTTTTAGATTGTAAGTCTTTTATGTCTATAATACAAGTAAGTCACTTTTTCGCTTTCGAGCATCTGTAAGCTCAATTTCTTTTCGAGCAGCCATTTCAATCTTTTGTTGACTCCGTGACTTTGTGACAGATTCTCTCAATTCCTTAGAAATAACTATAGATTCCAGGTTTAAGTTATGAGCTTTGATATGGTCATACACAATTCTCTGGCTTATTAATGATTTACTCATTAAATTAGGTAATAACATATTCTTGTTAATGTTAAACCCTCTTTCAACAGCTGCTTGACCATGAAAAAGAGTCAACACCATTTTGAATAATTAGGACAGTGCTGGATAATCATCTAAACCACCAACTTTAGAAAAATAGAACTTATCCAATCTATCATCTACTTTGTTGAAATTCATGAAAAGCTCCCTGTTTTTAGAGACAATCTTTTCTAAATATTTCTTGTATTCGGTAATTACCTCATCCCCACCTTTTTTGGTAACCCAAAGCAATTAAATCATGTTATCAACCAAATCACTTATCCTTTCTTTTGCAATATTTCATTGCACATTATTTCTGGGTCAAAATATTTTACATTTTGCACAATGGCATATTTTAAAGGCAATTTTTCCACAAACTTGCATGTCAATGACTATAGAAAACATATGCAACTGTAGTTGAAAACATAAATATCTTTTTGAGTGTTTCATCATTTGTTTTTTTATTCTTTATAAAAGTGCTGGCACCACATCCAATATCTGGCTTTTTTAAATGGTTTTTTTCTTTTGTAAAATCCAATTTGCAGAGGCTTTACATCTTTACATTGATCTAAAATATCAGCTATAATGAACTTTGACATTATGTCTTTTAATAGTCGATAAAGGTCGTCATATAAAAATAGCATCATAGGTTAACCATATGGTTAAAAAGGATTGCATAATATGAGCTATATGAGCAAAGAAATAAAATTTTGCTAAAATTACTTATCCTTAGTAGCAGATAAAACAATTTGGTAGCTCGTGCACAAAGTTTACTTACTCTTTGGTAGAGATTTCCAAAACCTACATATTTTACAAATGCTCTCCCAAATATTAACAGTTCTTAAAGCCACCTTTTCATCATCAACCCATTGAGTACCACAAAAAGGAAGAGGAAATTGATTACTTTCAGTAATAACAGTAAAGTCTTCCCATCTGGCAGGAGAATCACAGAGAAATTTATAAAGAGCTTTTAAAATCTTTTTAATACCCCAATCTGTTTTGATTTCCCGAGTTTTGAATAATAGATGAACCAAATGAAGACCACAAGATCCAGTTGGAATTAGTTTGTTAATGTCATTTTGGACACAATAGTTTTGTAACTCAGAGTAGAAGGACCAATTTGCATTTGGACCAACCATAGATACTTGAATAAGTTTAGTTTTATTCAAAGATTTCAAACCCAATAAAAACTTATGCAAAAGATCTCTACTTCGACTAGTCAAATAAAGGTTGAGTCTAGGTGACGAGTACAAATATGGTTTAAAATACTATCCCAATAATTAACAACAAGATCCATCTGCCCCACTTGCACAACTGAGTTAAGACTTTTATCAAAAGAAACAGCATAAAAGTCTGACTTATCTATATCTCTAATAAGAACTGATTGAAAATGAGGAGCTATTCCAAAATTTATATAATATGAGCACTTGTCATTTTGAAGAGAGAACTTTTCAGCTAATGCACTGTCATGAAACATTGATTTAAACAAAATCAAAAGTCCATTACTGGAACAAAATGAAAATGATGACAAAACATTCTTAACCATCTGATCTCTGCATCAATAACCGAATCTGACACAACATATGACTGAAGATTGGAAACTTGAACTGTGTTTTCTGACAAAGTGGTTGTTACAACATGTATATTTTTTGACACATTGGTAAATGGTATACATGTCGTTTTTAAGTGGAGAAAAATGTTCACAATGCTTCTTTCCTGTTGAATGACTTTTTAATGCTCTCTGGCCCATATTAGTCAGTTCAATTATATTTCTTGAATGTGAACAAACTCTACAATTTGGTGAGGTATTTGTATCCCCACACAATAATCAAGCTTTATATTCTGGTATTTTTAACCACTGATCATCAAAATATGTTGAGTTCATTATTTAATTTACTTAAACTTGTTCTAGTCTAAAGAAAATAAAAACAACTGACTAATAACACCAAATAGTTAGCTACTAGTTAATTAGTTATTAAAAGCTAGCTACTAATCAAGCTCAAAAAACTGCTTTTCTTAGAGTAAAACTGATCTAGCTGACATCCCTGTCAAATCTAATTAACTTGTATGGCTTTTTCTGTTGCTTTGTAATTTATTAATTTTTTTTACTATTTCAAATGCTACTTTAAATAGAGCCATCCTTTGATTTGATTGGAGTCATCTTTTTATTACCATGCTGTCAAAGAGTCTGTTCAAACTTTAGTTATATTAAACAACACTAAGAGGTGGAACACGCCAATAGTTATGATGCCTCAAATTCAAAGACTGAAATTTTGTATTATTATATTAGACGGACAAATAATAGTTGAACATCATAGTAATCTGCATTCATGGCTTACATGCAACAAATTGTTATTTATTGTGTATTAAAAGCGTTTAAATAAAGCTAACAGTTTTTTTCCCCTTAGTCAACTATTTTATCCAATAGTTTTGTAATTTTTTTATAAGCTTATCATTAGTTAAGTTGTTTTATTTTTCATTTAGTACAAGTCAAAACGCTAAATCATTTTTAAGTATAAACTTTATTTTATTTTATTTATTTCGTTCAATCAAAATTCTATGCTGTTATCATGGGCAATTCTATGAAAAATATTTTGAGAGAAAAATTAAAAATATAACATTTATTATATTTAATATATCAATTAAAAGAAATACATTTTATTGAGATTCATGATTAAACTTTAATTTAATTTTATAACTAACTTAAATTTTTAGGTAATGTGAAGATTTCTGTGTGATCAATGTGTTTTTAGGCAATGTAAAAATTTCTCTAGACTTGGCAAAGGTTTTAAAAAAAATAATATAATGCCAGGTTGAAAATTCTGCAGCAAATTATGAAAGTTACAAAAGTTACAAAAGCAGTAGAAACTGAAGAAGATTTTAGTTTACAGGAGGAATAGGAATCAAGAAGTAAGAAAAAAGTTAAGTTTGATACCTCAATAGAATTGCTTGGGATTTGACCAGTCAAATTGAAAAGTGTTCTAAAACACTGCAAAATACCTGCAGCAAAATAAAAGTTTGGCAACATTATAGACAGTTATATTAAATATTTTTGCAAAGTTACAAAAATAGTTTCATTAGCATATGATATTGATGAAGCTTCTTTAACAGAAGAAACAAACAGCACCATTTCTAACAATATGTTAAAGAATGATCATGAGCTAGACATTTTAATGTTTGAAATCAAAATGAAAATTTCTGTAACTGTAATCACCATAAAGTGAAAATGTTAACACTTTCACCGGAATCATAGACACGTAAAAAGAGATCAAGTTACTTTAAAGTGCCTGAGTATCTTGTTTGAACTTTAAGACATGTTTAAAATGAGCAAAGGATTTAACCATTGCTAGGAAAAAAAATGGAAACCCTCTTACCTCCAGAACAACCCAGTTAGTAACTAACTTTTATCAAAATAATGAGATTTTAAGAATTATGCCAGAAAAAAAAGATTTTGTTAATTTTAATAAAAACTAACATATTCAAAAAAATGTTTTTACTTCTTAATCTTGATGAATTACATGTTGCATTTAAAAAAGAATATCCTAATGTCAAAGTCAATTTGTCAAAGTTTTGTACTTTGAAACCTAAGTGGTGCATTACACCTAATGCATCGGGTACAAACAATGTGTGTATACATCATCACAAAAAACAAAGTTTCTAATTGATACAATTAGGTGGAATAAAAGTTATAAAGGTTTTATGAGTTTGTTTGTTCTCTTGAAAATGTAGAATGTATGTTGCACCAATGTTAGCTATGCCCTGGTATTCAAGTATTAAAAAGTTGTTTACTGCATGAGTTTATTGACCATGAGTATTCAGCCAATGGCAGAGTACTGATCATACAACACTACTGCTGCCATCTTTGTCGCTAGATGAGTTTAATGATTTCTTATGTGACAGCATTGACAACTTTACCACACATTCATTGATAGGAAAAACAGAGTAGATTCTTGATTAACTGTAAAGAAAATATAAACCAAAATGAATGTTTAATTTTAGGAGATTTTAAATTTATTAATTTTTTGTCGAGGATGAAGTTTAAAGTTATGATCAGAGCAAAAATCAATGTTTACTTTTTACAATTGTAATTTATTTTCAAGAAAAATTTTGTTCAAACAAAAATCTTTTTGTTAGCTTTCAGAAGATCATGACACAAAGTTTATATAATTTAAAAAGAACTAATTATATCGAAGAAAATCAGATACATCATGTGTAAAATACTTTTTTGATAGCTGTGTTGCACAATTTAAAAACTTTACCAATCTTCATCATCACAGTAGAGATTTGATTTAAAGGCTGAATGAGTGGGTGCTCTTTGCTACCAGCCATGGCACTGTTAAAAAAAGTAATTTGTTAAAAAAGTTCAAAACAAGCAACTAATGGGCAGATTTTAGATGTTAATTTTATGTACTCTTTTTGTAAAGCCAAAAAACTGGCATTTGTTTTAAGTTATTTTCAAAGGACCAAACTAAAATTCAAAGCAAATTTAGAAAAAAATATATTTAGGTGGTAGAACAGTTCCTGGCACAAGGATGTATCATCATTTTATTCCTCTAAATTTAAATACAGTAAGTTATAAAAAACCAAGTGTGGATACACATACTGAAGTATTTGATATTATTCCAAAAAACAAAAATATTAAAGGGATTTGTTTAAATATTGAAAAAATGGAGTATATTGCATGTATTTATGATAAATTTTGGTGCATAGAAATTGCTGAAGATGTAAATGAACTTGATATCAAAGTTAGATTTTTGCAACCACATGAACCAGTTAAAATTTTCTTTTGACCAATGAGAAATGATGAGTGCTAGGTGCCTAACTCCAAAGTTATATGCATAATTTTTACACCCACAGCAATATCATATGTTCAACCAGTCTGATTTAGATTCAAAGTATATAAGGAGTTGGTTACAACAAAATAAATAAAAATATAAACATTCAAAATAATGTTGTTGTAATTTATTTACTTGTATTAGTAACTTGAGGTGGGGGAGAAAGTTGGGGAGAAGTTGCACCTGCCCTTACCCCCTTTGTACGCCAAAGACACTAAATATCAGTCTTCTCCATTTGAAACTTAATGCCAGCGCACGAAAAAGCGCTGGCCAGATGGTCTTTTTTAAGTTAGCCTGCGCGATTTAAAAAATTCATTTTTTTCTGCTATTTAAAATTGAAACAAAAATAGAGAAAAGAATGCTTTAAATAATACTAGATAAAATAATTTAACAGAAAAACTAGTAAAAAAAACATTTTTCATAAAAGTTGAGCAAGTGAACAAAAAAATTTTTTGTTACTATTTAAAATAAAACGCTTTTATTTTTTTGGCAAGCGCTTTTTTAGGCGCTCGCCAAAGTTTTTGCGCTGGCTAAACGGAAAAGACTGAAATATGTGCTAAACTTGATAATAAATAACACTATATTGAAGTTTTAATTAAATTGCTTCAAAAAACATTTTATTTCCATTGTTACAAAATTTAAGTTTTTCATAATCCTGAAAAGACATTATCTTTGAGTGCTTACTTCGATCAAATATTAGATACAATACACGAACCTAATAAAAATAAAATAAAAATAATAAAAGTCAAAATTTTGAAAAAAATTGGATAAACAAGGTATCTTTTGAGACTATTAAGTCCTAAGAGTAGTTTCTTTGAATTCCTTAACCAAAAGTCTATTTGGATTCCAAATTTTAGGAAAACCCTTTAAACCATTCTCAACAAATTATATGTCAAAGATGATTTATTTTCTCCTCAGATAACCACTTTGGATGATTTCATATGGAATGACCCATAAAAGAAAAAGTGTGTTTTACTTTAAAGTAATGAGAAAAATGACTTAATCATTTTTCAAAGTTAAACAGACGCACAGTTATGTTACATCATACTAAGTCTTGTTAATTTTTTCTTTAATCTTATACAATTATTTGAGTAATGTCAAATAATGACTCTTTGAGCAGGGTTTATATATATATATATATATATATATATATATATATATATATATATATATATATATATATATATATATATATATATATATATATATATATATATATATATATATATATATAAGTGGGTATTGTATGTAGAGAGTGTACCAAATGAACTAAATTTTCAGGATGTTTTTTCTGCCAAGTATTCACGAAACCCACGAATCATTTCTCTTTCATTTAACTGTAGTCTTAACGTCAGATTTCTGATTTCAGTTTCTCCAAATGTCACTTGGTTGTTTATGTTATCAGGCCAATGATTTTGATTTAAGATGCGAGCCCACTGAGCTAATTCAACATCTTTATCAGCAAGCAACCTTTTTTCAATTGACTCTGTTAGTTTTATATAAAAGGCGTTAGGATTAATAGCTGAATTGTTTTTGGAATTTTTATTGTGAAGTAAAACTCCATGAAAACGGAGATTCTGTGCTGAAACTAAATTTGTAATAGGGACCACCATTATTTCTTCTTTTTTCGAATACTTGAACGAGAGCTTTAATTTTTTGATTTCCTTTGTATAGATCAATATTGCGCTCTTGTAGGTTCAAACTCAATTCCGATAATTCTTGGAGAGCATCACACATTAATCCTAGATCCATTAAAAACTCTGTTGATGTAATTTCTTTTTTAAACCTGCATAAGTGGATTTTTCGTTTTTGTTACTTGTAGGATCAACCATCGCTTCCTCAAAATGTTTTACAAGCGCTTCGTAATTTTCCCATACTGCAAAAACTGAACGGAAACTAGATGACACCCAACATGTATTTAAAATTCGACCAATTTTCAGCAGCTGAATATTAAGTAATTCTGCGCATGAACGTAACTCTCTGCTATTTTTTGGGGAAGCATGATACACGACGTAAAGCTTATCAAGAAATAATTTGAATCTGTTAATACTTGAGATCTCCCTAAAAGTATCGCCTACTAATAATTCCAGTCTATGATTAGCACAATGCCAAACTATAACAAAAGGAAACTTTTCAGTGATTAATTTAAAAACGCCACTTTTGCATCCTAACATCACTGCTGCGCCATCACCTGCTACAGAAACTAAATAATTTTTCAAATATTCATCTTTCATCCCATAAGAATGAAGACATTCAAGTAAAGCAACAAATAGTCCTTTAGCCGTAACACTTTCAAGCTTCACTAAATCCAAGAATAAATTGATTGGTGAATTCATTCCGCTGCCTTTTACACAGCACCGAATGTACACTATCAGTGTTGATTTTTGGCTTATAGTGGTTGATTCATCAATAATTATCGAAATCTTACTCTTTGACTTTATGACTTCTGCAATAGTTTTTTTCCTCATTTCGTTACCTATATGATTGACAATATTAATGCATCCATTTGTAGAATGAAGAATACGACCCATTTCAACACCATTAATTTTTTGAAGATCAATTTCCATTTCAAAATTATTAAAAGACTGATTTCCTTTAGCAACTTTTTATGCAGTTTGAAAAATGTTTGCTGCTACAATTTTCTCACGCGTTAAAGATTTTAAAATATTGTTTGACAGTCTCTTTTTTAGCTTCTTCTATCATTATTAATGCAGCTTGATGTCCTACAGATTCTCTGTGATCAAATATTTTCTTACATAACGAACTTAACTGTTGCTTTCTATTTTCACCATAACACCATCAACACCATAACAACTTCATTATTGAACCATTCTTTAGAAATTTTCATTCCCATCTTAGCTTCTACGCCAAGTGTTTTCACTTTTTGGCAGGTAGTGCAAACAAGCTATTTTTGTCGAAAATAAAGCCACTCGTTTTTGGAACAAAACTCTGTTTTTTGCTCTAAAGTCCAGCAACTTGGCCAGCTATAATTTGTGTCATTGTCTGCAGAAGGTAAATCTGATGTTGTAGTTTTGATTTCTTCTATTTCTTTTGCATTTAATTTGATTTTTTTCTGAACAGGAGAATCCACCGAGAAGAAACTGTTAATTTTTTTCATAATTAGTTTTGCGTTATTTTGTTTAATTGATATTTTTCAGTATTTAAATATATAAATTAGGTTATAACTTTGAATTTAAAACACTAATAACAGGAAATTCATTAACGATACAATAAAAGTTACTGTTACAAATACTGTTGTAAAGTTTTTGTTTTAAAAATTGATCTTAAAAAAGATCAATTTTTAAAACAAAAACTTTACTGAAAAAGAGTTGTGTTTAAGAGTTGTGTGAGGTGTTGTGAGATTAATATTCGGACAAACACTGCACAGAAACAATAGAATTTCTTAAAAGATTTCTTAAAAATGCGAATGGTTGTGAGATTAATAATTGTTAATCTCACAACCATACGCATTTTCAAGAAATTGTATGTTTTTCCGATTATAATCAGAAAAACAAAGAACTTGGCGTCATAAAAATGAACGCTATTAAGATGAAAATAAATTAAATTCTTCTCGAGCAAATTTTGAAATGCAGCGCTGTAATGTTTTCAAATCTGCAAAGAATGTTTAATATTTAAAAATGAACTATTTTCATTATATAATAATACGAGGAAAAAAATGTTTATATAAAGCAAAAAAATTATATATATATCAAAAAAAAGGTGCCGGAACGCCATTCCGGTGCGTTCCAGGAGAAAAAAAGCACTGTATACATATATATATATATATACATGTATATATATATATATATATATATATATATATATATATATATATATATATATATATATATATATATATATATATATATATATATGTATGTATACACACATATATATATATATATATATATATATACATTTTTTATGTAAGTTTACCTGCCCAAGGCAAAAAAGGCCATTGCAGACGAAGAGGCTACTTAATTGTTGTTATAACTAGTAAGCAACCGGGGTTGATATTTGACTAGGGCCAGGGCCGGGTTTGATAAAACATAGCCAGGGTCGGGTTTGTGACCGGGGCTGCATTACTATTGATATTCCTTATAAATATATTATTGTTATTTAAAATTCATGATATATTTTATATAAAGGTATATATATTATCTCATCGTCATCATCATCATCATCATCATCATCATCATCATAATATCATCATCATCATCATCATCATCATCATCATCATCATCATCATCATCATCATCATCATCATCATCATCATCATCATCATCATCATCATCATCATCATCATCATCATTATTATCATCATCATCATCATCAAGCATACAGTTGATGATGGTGATTAAGATGATTATGATGATGATGATGACAATGATGATCATCATCATCTTAATCATTGGCATCATTATCATCTTCTCTGATACACACTATAAATATAATTACTACTCTCATAGTCTCTCTAAGATCATTGCTTCTTTTCCTTTGTTTTAAAGACACCATATATCCATCTGATCTACTTTGTTCTTTCTTATTTGTCATTGTAAATATTTATGAATTATATTATATTTGTATATATTATTTTTTTGACTTTTTCTTATATTTTCTTAAACTTTCATAACAAATTTTAACTTGAACAAAATAAAAAAAACAGCAACAACAACAACAACAACAAAAATCCAGCCCCGGCTAGTTACCCCTGCAAATTGTGTTTGTTTAGCCGGGGCCAGGTTTGCAAAAAACCTCTGTTTTTAGCCGGGGCTGGGGCCGGGGCCCCGGTCACTTACTAGTTATAACCCTCTCTCAACTCTATAACTCCAAAACACAAACCTTGATATATATAAGTTTTATATTAATGGAAATAACTAAACCACTTTTTTATAATTAATTTTAATCATTTTATTTTAATTGATACAGGATTACTACACCCAACATTTTGCTTGTTATGTTTTCAAAGTTTGAGAAAAGAAAAAATTTGAGTAAAGTTTTTGTGTTCTAACAAACTTTTTTGAATTAAATAAATATAACTTTAAGTTGAATAAAATATTAATTTATGTTAATTTATGCTTAATTCAATTCGCAAATTCTTTTAAATTTAAATATAAAACTCATAAATCGATATAATTCTATTTTATTTATTAATTAGTATAATGATACTTATCAAATTCAATTTACTTCTTGGTTGCTTGAGTAAATTAGGAGGTTAAAAATTAAAAGCCAAAACTGGATGAGTATTAGAAAAAAAATATAAGATTATTTAAATGCAAAGATATTTTGTGCAAAATTTACAAACTTTACCTTCAAGAAGTGGATGAGTTTGAAATATCTAATGTCACTATTTTGAAAATAAAAGTCATATTACATGTAACAGTAAAAATGTAATTTATTATCTTAAATATTTATAAATATTTGTATGTAATAAATAAGCCGCATATATTTACAAAACTAAAAATTTAAGATTATGTAAACAGACATATTTCTATAAGCAGAGCTGGCCTATTAACTGATAAATAATCATGTATACACCTAATCATGTATATACCTATTATAGTGCCCACAATAGTATTTTTTATCCTTTTTTATAACTTTTTGTCTTCCTTGAACTTAACAATAAGAGTTTTTTGTTTTTATTTCATTTGCATAAT
This sequence comes from Hydra vulgaris, assembly GCF_038396675.1. Taxonomy (NCBI): domain Eukaryota; kingdom Metazoa; phylum Cnidaria; class Hydrozoa; order Anthoathecata; family Hydridae; genus Hydra; species Hydra vulgaris. Next base: position 65,172,907 of record NC_088922.1, on the reverse strand, counting down.
CAAAAGCATGTTATTTAAAACTGATATTTCCTATCCATAATTACAATTTTATCCATTACAATAGTTGCTTATGGTAAAAATGTTTAGTTTACATCTTTTTAAATATAGTTTGCAACAACAAAAACAACACTTAGTAGTGTTGTAGGTTCTTTGAAAAGCCAGAGTAAAATTATATTTATTTAAAATTATAATTAACTAAATTATTAATGAAATTAGGCACAAATGTGCCTAATTTCAACAAATTGTGCAATATTATATCTTTTTTTTATTGTTTGTTTTATTGTATTAAAATAGTGATTACCTCATCAATAGAATAAGTAACAAAATGACATAAAAATGACACTGTAAATATCTACTTTAACACAAATTTTTTGTCAATAATTAGTAGAGAATTGACAACAATTAGTAGAAAATTAGGCAGTTAAAATGTTTATTACAAACAATTGTTATTTGTGCAAACAATTTTTCTTCACTAATATAACTTTATTTTTAACTAGAAAATCGTTTGTGTTCAAGTGTTCTTTACTAATTAGGGATATTGTATTTAAAATTTCTTCTATTTAGGTGTTTAGATTGTGATTCTCCATTATAGTTTTATATAAATAACAAAATCAATTGTTGTTTTGTAAATAGTTATGAAGCTTGTTATAAACATCATAAACTGAAGTAAGAAAACTGATAGAAGACATTGACAGGAACGATCATTTTTAAATTAATAAATTGTGTATTGTATGATATAAGAAAACATAAGACTTGGAGAGAGTTCCAAATATGACAATAGTGCTTCATACAAGGACTAATTTTTAAAGGCATAGATGTTTAGAGGTAGAGATTGCAATGGATTGTACATACAATTTCGGTGCGAGGTCAGAAGTAAATGATAAACTGAGAAGACACAAGGTAAAGAGTTCAGTAAGAGTGTTGTCATTCATCAATATTGGAATATCAACAATTAAAAATATTGCAATAATTGTTTGCAGTATATAACTGAATTTTGTAATGTAAAGGTTATATACAAAAATTTATAAAATTTAAACTTAAAAAAGTAATGTGAAAATTATACCTTCAATATTAGGAATACCATTCTTCAAGCCCTCTTCACCAAACTGATCATAAATTGCTCTTAGTTGATCTGAATAAATATATATATATACATATATATATATATATATATATATATATATATATATATATATATATATATATATATATATATATATATATATATATATATATATATACATATATATATATATATATATATATATATTTTTACGTATATATATACACACACACACACACACACACACACACACACACACACACACACACACACACACACACACACACACACACACACATGCACACACATATTATAAATTTATATATATATATTTTTTTTACATATATGAGTATTAGGGTGGTCCATAGCTATATGGAAAAAAATTAACATTATATTATCTCAAAATGGAAGGTGCCAAATGAGTCCAATATATAAAATATTGAAGCTGGTGAAGTTTTGTATCATTCAGTGAATATATGGAGGTTGCCAGAGTCTCTGAAGTTCCACCAGGCATGTCATTTTGTTTTCAGTTAGTCTGCAAATTTGCATTATTAGTTTACTTTCAAGTTACTGGATGACAGTTATGTAGGTATTCATAATATTATTTGATATAAGAGTACTATGTCCATTAAATTTATGATTGTGTTGTGCAGAACTGCATTGCTGCATAGGTTAACTGGTTCATTCAATGTAAAAAAGGATAAATTTAATAATTTGTAATTGCTAAATTCAAATTGAACTATTGTTACTGCATTACTGCATGCATATTGCAGGTCACTATAGTTGTTTAGTCTAATATATATATATACTGAATCAATTTTGATTATATATTTAGTATGTGTTGTTTACTATGTGCTATTGCATCATTCATTAATAATTCAATATATTATGATTGTGTCAGCAGTAGCAACAATACTAAAAGTGTAGATGTGTAGAGAATGATCATTTAATTCATATAATACATTAATAAAGTAGAATTGATTCTGAATTACACACTTACACAGGTAGTAACACTATTTATTTTTGTATAATAATGTTTGTTTTCAAAGCTTAAAGATATCCAAAATATCCATGACACCCTTGCAACTATAATACATGTGATAGAATAGCCCAGCTCCACGGGGTTGTAGAAATTACAACTAAGAAGTATGCTCTTTTGCTAAACTATCAAGACTGTATTATTTTTTTGTTTTTGTTTCAGTGGTCACTGGTTTGCAATAGTCACCACCACAACTACAAATAATGAATCTATGAAGACAAGATATCAATCTTGAGTGTGACTGATTGGAGCATCAGCCTCTAACCTTAACCAAACTAAGAAGTTGCCCTTATGGCAAAAGACTTTGTCAGCCTTCTTTTATCACCACAAAGAGTTGAAAATATTGTTAAAAAAAAAAGGGGCCAAGGTAACAGTGCAACAGGTACTTGACATTTGAAAGAAAGCTGGTATCCCAACTGCTTATTGACGAGATATAGTTAAACAAGTTCTGAAAATCCACAACAAGAAACGAGAGCTGAAGTAGGCAAGTAAATTTCAAATCATTACTCAAATAAAAAAGGCATTTTGTTAAATTTAAACCAAATTTTTGATATTGCTCACCAGAATGCACAAGCACTGATCAAGATCCTCAAAGATTGGGCCATTTTGATCACTCAGAGACAAGGCAGAAAGGGTTACATGGCAGGAGGAGATAAAATTATGAAGCAGAAATTGGAATTAAAAAGAAGTAAGAGAAAGAGGAGGGAGCTTGTCATATGAAATCATAGAAAGAAAAAAAGATATTGAAATTCTAACCAGCAAGGTTCCATTACTGTTGAGCAGTAACACTGAAACAAATAAAAATGATGCAGTGAGTGAGGAAGAGCTAGTTGGTTGTAAGAGATTGAAAGAGTGACCATTGTCATTCAACCAACCAAAATAACACACATTACAAAACATGTGGCGGCAGCTTTGAATTGAACTAAAGTAACACACAGAGAAGCTACTCATCTATTGGCGGCTACAGCTGATAGTCTTGGCCATGACATTCAGGAGTTGCCACTCATTAGTAGCTCAATCCATCAAGCCAGGATGCAATATCAGGAGGTGTTTGCAACAGAACTTCAAAGTAAATTCATTCCTAGTTCAGAATTAGTTGTCCGCTGGGATAGAGAGCTGTTGCTTGACATCACTGGGAAACAAAAGATTGAAAGATTGCCTGTTATTGTATCTGGTGTAGAAACAGTACAACTACTTGACAATCTGGAAAATACTTCTGGGAAATTGAAACTGAGAATGCATTTTCTATAATGAAAAAAGCTACATCCACAGGTCCAGATATTCCGTTGTTGAAGAGATTCTAAGACAATTGGAATCAGATTGACATGCAGATGAGGTAGAGACTGCTGATTTTAAAGCTCGGATAGTTCATTTCACTCAGACAAATATTGAAATCTACCAACTAAGATAATTACAAGAAAATCATTAGCAATAATCTTTCTAGGTGGAACTCCGAGACATGGTGTTCATTTCACAGCACTGGAGCTTTTCACAGGGCATGCAGGATGGCTACAACAATTTTTTCATTCAAAATGTGGATGTTCAGGTCTTCAGTGGTAAACAGATTCTATCTGTTGACCAGTCTCGCACCTCTTCTTTATCTATTAGGCTGGTGCAGATGTAATTATAATACATTGTTTCCAGTTTAGGATGTTGAATCCTTGACTCAATGCATGGGTTTTGCTTGTGTCTTTGTTTTAATGACTAGGCAACTCATTTTATTATCTTCTAATGAGGGCACAGCTCTAAAACTCAGCTTAATAGTTCTGAGGCCGGCTGGTGGTCAGGTTTCCCATACTCTGTGGTAGCTCTCAGAGAGGCTGATTCCATCAACAGCTGTATAAGATCAGAGTTCTAACAGTGTCATGTTGCACATGGATGGTGTCCCTGTTCATACTATTGCTGTGCATTGTCGAGGCTATATTTGGAGCCCTTTGTTACAGCTTAGGATTTATAATTAGTAATGAGACGATTGCTTGGACTATTGAATAGTGTACTGAGTACTATCTATGCTTTGAGTAAAGTACTTTAACAAATTTAAAAATGACTAAAGTACCAAATACTATAAAACACAAAAAACCATAATCATCACCAAGTTCTCTAAACCTATTATTCACTAATATTCATGGTCTTTGAAGTAACTTTTCTTCTGTTTAGTCTTATCTCTAGCAAAGTTCACAAGACCTATTTGCTCTTTGTGAGACTAATTTGAGTTTGGCTTTCTCATTTTGCAATCTTCATGTTGATGGTTATCTTCCTTTAATTCAAAAAGACTCCAATAGTCACATGCTTGGCCTTAGGATTTACATTTATAAGAATTCACCCATTTGTCGGGAAACTAGGTTTGAATCTATCAACTATTCTATTGTGAGCTTTCATTTAGCACCACTTCACTCTATCACCTTTCTCTTTGTTCTATATCGCTCTCCATCATCTCAAGACTGCAATCTTTTTGATGTTATTTCTGATCAAATTGACCAAGCTCTCTCTTTATCCATCAGACAATATCAATGTTGTTGGTGACTTATATGCTCATCACACTGAATGGTTTGGCTCTAGTGTCAGTGACTCTGCAGGCATTTAGACCCACAATCTCTAACACAAATAATCAACTTTTGAACTCGCTTTCATGACAAACCATATCATTTACCTTCTTTACTCAACTTTCTGTGATTTTCTTTGTGATGGCCATTGGGTGAAAATCTTTCGTCTTCCTGCTGACTAATGTGCCTCTTATTTAAATTTTTGGATCCAGGCTGGCATAAAATCTTTTATTCTCTCTCAACAATTTCAAGTCAAGCCTCACTCATCGCCATGGTTTTCCTCACATTGTGCTGCTGCAATTTCCAATCAAAACTGTTACTTCAATATCTATCAGCAAAACAGTTTTCCAGGAAACAGACGTTTTTTTATTACCGCTAGAAACCATTGTAAAAAGGTTTTGTCTAAAGCCAAAGCCCATTATTCTCAGGTCATGAAATCAAAAATTAGGCTCTTGAGACTTCTAGAGAATCTTTAACAGTACCAATAATAATGACAAATCTGTTATTCCACCTCTTTTGCATAGTTCAGATTTTGTCACCTCACTTAAAGACAAAGCTTAATAGTTTGCAAGGAACTTTTTATCAATATCATCCTTTGATTCTACTAGCTGCGTTCTACCTGATTTAGCCAATAAACAGGTTGATCAATAGCTTGACATTTGTATCACTCCAGCTTCTGTATCTAAAGCGATTTCCTGCTTAGACTCTTCTACAGCTAGTGGTCCAGACAACATTCCTGTTATAGTCTTGCAGAAGTGTTCTCCAGAGCTGTTGTATATACTTTCAAAACTGTTTAACAAGTACTTATAGGAACCTTGTATTCCAGTATGCTGGAAAGCAGCATTTGTTATACCTTTTTTCAAAAATTCTGGAGAGCAATCTGACTTATCTAACTAACATCCAATTAGTCTTCTTCCTATCATAAGCAAGGTTTTTGAATATTTAATTAACAAACACTTAATCTCTCATCTTGAATCTAATAACTTTCTGATCATCAATATGGATTTCGATCTTCTTGTTCTACAGCTGATTTGCTAACAGTTATAACCAATAGGTATTATTATGCATTAGATAAAGGTGGAGAGGTTAAGGCCATTGCTCTTGACATTTCTAAAGCTTTTGATAAAGTCTGGCATGCTGGTCTTCTCCATAAGCTTTCTTCTTACGGTTTATCTGGTAACATCTTTAAGATTTATGAGTCCTTCCTTTCCAATTGTAGTATAAAAGTTGTCCTTGATGGACACACTCTTCTTCTTATCCTGTAACTTCAGAAGTTCCTCAGAGTTCTATCCTTGACCTTGTACTCTTTTTAATTTACATTAACGTTCTTCAAGATATTCTGACATCTAAGGTGGCATTGTTTGCTGATGATACTACCATTTATTCTTGTCTTGATAAGAAACCAACACTCTCTGATTGCTTGGAGGGGGTATTCGAGCTTGAAAAGAATCTTACTTCTGCTACAGCATGGGGCTCACAGTGGCTGGTGAACTTAAATTCAGATAAAACCCAACTTTTTTAAGTCAATCATTATGGCAATAATTTAGATCTTCCTATATTTATGAATGGTAATGTACTCGATGAGTCATCTACCCTTTAACTTCTAAGATTAACTCTTACTTTTAATCTTTCTTGGAAACCATATATTAAATCAATTGAATTAGTATTAAATATACTATAATTTTGTATTTAATACTATTGTATTAGTATTAAATACAAAATTAGCATCAGTTAAGGTTGCATCTCTTTATCATGCTTGCCACTTTCTTATTCCGGATTCTATTCTTTATCTCTATAAATCTCAAATCCATCCTTGTATGGAATACTGTTGCCAAATCTGGGTGCAAAAATGCATTGTAAACATAGTTTGACCTGCTCTTGCAGCCAACTCCAACCATTATCGCATTGCTGTAATATTGCTTCTCTTTCTCTTTTCTACAAATAATATAATGGGTTATGCTTTAAAGAGCTAGTGTTTCTTGTGTCATCTACTAAAATTCATTCTTGTGTTACTCGATACTCAATCAAGTCTCATCCTATTTCTGTGACTGTTCCTAAGTGATCTAAAACCTCTAATTCATCTATTTTTTCCCTCAAACATCAGTACCTTGAAATTTGCTTCCCTTATCTTGCATTCCTAATTCATATAATTTGCAATCTCTCAAGTCATCTGTTAATTATTATCTTGTTCTATAAATTTCATATTTCTTTTTCCAGTAACTTCCAACTCTAATAGCGGTTGCTTGCAGCCTTGTTGGAAGCAAAAACGTTGAAAAAAAAAATTCAAACTGAAAGCTGATGAAGAAAAGAGAACTTTTCAGTCTCTCTTGATTATATGTGACGCTTACATTGAAGCATCATTCCAAGCTCCTGGCACAGTTACAGCACCCATCAATGATCTTCGTTTGCTATGCCAATTGTTTGAATATAGAAAATCAACTATTAGACAGGCTACAGTTACAGCAACCACCATCAGTGATATTTGAGCAAAATAACTATTGGTTTAGCTTTCTTCAATCCACAAATTTTAGAGAAAAACAGTCAATGATCAGCAACATAAAACATGTACAAGCTGGCTCAGACCATTCATCACAAAGATTTGACTCTAGGTTTGTTGATGCTTGTTTGTTGACAGCAACTGAGTGCATTTGTAACCTTCAACACCAGAATGTTCTTTGAACAGTGGAAATAAAACAGGGATTAAAATTTTTTTGTAATTGACCGGATTATCGAAATCACTTTACTTTTTGATACAAAACCTTTTATCTTTCTACTACCTCTTTTTCTTTTAATAATTTGAGTGTTCACCTACTGAAGATTTAGCGACTTTTGACAGTTTTGCAATACTTGAATGTGATTAGGTGGATTTTAAAGGAAAAGTTACCAAAACCTTTTTCCAACAATTCAATTAGAAAAAGGTTTTAGAAAAAGGTTTTTTGTTTATTTTTTTGTACTGATAAACTGATAGTATTGGTAAAACACCAATACAATTAAACATATATATATATATATATATATATATATACAAGGTCTTCATATAAAAAAAAGGAAATGAATCGTTAAGTATCTCTCGAGTTATTGCTAAGTAAATCCAGCCAGAAAGTACTGAGCCCAACCATGATTATACATGTGTGTATATATATATATATATATATATATATATATATATATATATATATATATATATATATATACATATTTTTTTTTTTTTTTATTCACCTCCTCAAGGCTGAGAAGGCCACTACAGGTGAGGAGGCTACTTAATAGTGGTTATAACCCTCTCTCAACTTTATAACTCCAAAACAGAAACCTTGACGAACAAGGCCGCTGCACGGAGAAACAAGTTGAGCGCGGTACTACCAGGGACGTGGTGGGGATCAAACTCGGAACCTCTCGCTTATGAAGTGAGCGCTTTACCACTACACCACTACTGTATAATACATATACAATATAAATAGTATATTTAAATATGTCTATTAAGGTAACAGTACCAGTAATTGACTATTTAGAAAAATAATTGTTAAAACAAGCCCTACTATCAAAGAACGTTTTGAAAAACAGTGGGAAAATACTCCTACCATTTGGTTGTACATATGTACAAACATTTGACAACTTTGAACAAAGATGGCTTACATTCAATGTTAATGTGCTATGCTCTTGTCTATTTTTTTAAGTTTTCTTCCGCAATTTGCAAAGGAGAAGCCGCAAATAAAGTTAGTTTTAAAAGGTAAGTACTATTTATTTTCAGATTACTTTATTTTGTTTCGAAATATGTTTAATACTAATAAGAAGTTATTTATTATCTGTTTACTGCCATCTGTAGTCAGTTATGGGGGTGTACCATCTGTAGTCAGTTATGGGGGTGGTCATATACTGGATCAGAAAATTTAAATAATTTAGTAATAGACCAAGGGTGGTCAATTACTCAGTTATTCCTTTGTTTATCTTAACTCATCCTAACATGTATGTTTCATGTATTTTTTTTAGCAAAAAACACTTGTTTATATATTTTTAACATAATAAGTTAGGTTTATCCAATAGATGACCAGGTGATCAATTACTACAACAATGTGTCAACTTCTGAATTCATTTTTTTTTTGTATTATTTTAGGTTCATTATGCTTGCCATAAAAGGTCAATTTAAAAAATACTCAGAAAAAATGGTGAAGGAAGCCATCCAAGATGTAAGAAATAATAATACATGAGTCCAGGCAACAGCTAAAAAACATGGTGTACCAAGAATTACTCTAAAATATAAATTGAAAGGCAAGTCACCCATTGAAAGAAAAATGGGACCTCAAACAGTCCTAAGCTATGAAGAGGAAATAGTTATTGCTAACTGGGTCCTGAAAATGGCAGGATTCACTGTAATTGTAAAACAACTTTAGGATGTTTACAACGGTTGTTTACTGACCTTAGTAAAGACAATCCTTTTACTAACAATTAACCTGGGAGGAAATGGATCCAAGGATTTTTAAGGAGAAATGAAAGTATATCCAAACGTAAAAGCCAAAACTTAACAGTTTCCCCTGCATCAGTGACACAGAACAATATTTTACAATGGTTTACAGAGAGACCATCTTTTTTCTAAACCCAAAAGGAACTAAAGTTCTTGCAAGAAAGGGAGATAAGACAATATATCAACAATTTAATACAGATGACAGAGAGTGTCACAGTACTGATTACTGGTAATGCCAACGGCAGTGTTGTAACACCATTAGTGATCTATAAATCTGAGCAGCTGCCTATGGAAATAACATTAGACTTTCTTTTCAAGAAACCTAAAAGAAAAAATACTTGCTATAGTGTCTGAGGAACTTGGCCAATTGTATTTCCAAAAAATAATCGAAAAAAAAAAGAAATAGAAAGACTGAAACAAGAAAGAGCAGCTGAAAGGGAAAGAAAGAAAGAAGAGAAAATGAAAGGGAATGAGAGAAAAAAAAAATAAGCAAAAATTAAAGAAAAGGAAATGGTATGAAAAGTCTGATTCAGACTTATCTATTTCTGTTCCTGAACTAAGCGATTGTGAAGATTTTGAATGGTATAAATATTTTTCAGATAAAGATTTAATTACACTGAAAAGGAATGACTTTGCAATTATTGAGTATGAAGGAAGCCATTTTACGGGAAAAGTAGTACAAGTTGTGGCTAATGGCTACGAAATAGGCATAATGGTTTAGATTGGAATTTCTTATCATCGGCCAGATAAGGAAGATAATCTTGTATATTTAAGGGAGCAAATACAAAGAAAAATCCACCCTCCAAACTTGTATTCTCAACGTGGATCATACCTTATACCCGGAATGAACATTTCTTTGTCATTTCATATGTAATAAAATTCTGTTTTTGTTGACATAAAAAGAATATATATATATATATACAAAAACTAAAATTTTGTTTTTGTTGTGTTCCTGGCGCAGGTCATATCTGAACGCGGGTCATATCTGAACGTGGGTCATATCTGAATGCGGGTCATGTCATTACTCAACATTTCACTTTTAATAAAATGTTGTATTAGTGTTGCATTGCTTTAAAAACTTACAATATGTATTTACAACGTTATATTAACTGAATCAAAATTAAAAAATTATCACAGCTTTCATTTTCTCTCGTTTAACATATGGTCAACAAGCAAAGGACGGTCAAATACTGATTTTTTTTTAGATGGTCAACTACTAACGCAAAATCATGCTTTAAAAAAAACAGTTGAAAAAGTATGAAAAATTTTTACTTTGAAAAATATTGCTTAACAGTATGCTAGAAGATAGTATGGTAAGTTATTAGAACTATTAAGACTACATACTAATAACATAATTGGCAAACAATCTTAAAGATCTTTGCAGAAGCAGGTTATATATTAAAGTATGTATGTACTGAAGCCCCTGGCAGCACACTATTTCAGTGTGACATCAGAAATGTTATATTAAAATCTAAACTTCGTGAGAAGTAAAAATGAAAAAGAAAGTTTTAATTAAATACTTATGCAAAAAAAATTTTAATTAGTCATAATAACAACATTGTTTACAAATTGAAAGTCATTATTCCAGATGATATATTTCATAATTTTAATAATAGTCAGTACAATAGTAACAAAATAACATATTACAATATTTGTATGTATGACAAATACAATATTAGTAATTGAAAAAAATGAACAATGCAACTCTTTTTATATCTTCTTTCATATTATTGGAGATAATGCCCAGATTTATTTCTTCAAGTTGTGAACTTTTCTATTTTTCACAACTAGTCAAACCATTCATCAACTTTAATGAAATATTGACAATTTTCTTTGCATCTATTAACTTTTTCATTGCCATCACATTTTTTTTTGGCTTTTCTTAATTCTGTATGTTGTAGTGGAATGAAAATGTGAATTTCTTCCAAACTCAAAAAGTTATGAATAACTTACAAATTTTTTGCACTTAATTCTGACATTTCTGATTTTGTTCCATAAACTTGGCTTTACTCAGAAATTCTATGGCTAATGACAAAATAATTTCATGATAATCTAAATAGTTAGAGAACATGCATTCAAACAACATCACAGGGAAATGAGGCTGGATAGGTAGTAGTCATGCATTAAAAATTACATTGCGATTACTTATTTTGTATGCTGTATGTGATGCCTGTCCAACAAATAGTGCCTCGCCGTAATCATTTTATCAAGACTATTTTTATTTAGTATCAGGGTTATTATTATTAATTGCATAATTCACTATATTGATTGCATATGGCTGAATGTTATACTAAGCCATGCTCTCTAGGGGTGATGAGAACAGCATCTGCAGCCAGACTTGTTTTCCTGGTTGATGATGAATGATGAATTTCTATGGCAAAGCTCTCTGTTTGAATCAAAAGAGTTGTGTTTCATCTAAAATCTCCTTATGATTTAATAAGCAGTTTATGTTCGGTTGTTACGACATACTAGCATGAAATACTTAGTCCGCTCCAGGCCTCATACCATACCTACCATTTCGTCTTCAATTAATGCTTACCTCTTTTCAGCAGATGGCATAAATCTGGACCTTGGAGTATTTGATTCAAATTTACAATGTCTCAATCAGAGAACGTTTGCTTCTTATCAAGACAAAAATGAATAATAGTATCACCACCAAACAATGCCACCTTTGATGCGAGAATTTCTGAGAGATCATTAATGCAAATTAAAAAAAGTATAGGGCCAAGGATAGAATCTTGAGGAACCTCTAAAGTTACAGGATATGAAGAAGAGTTCTGTTAATCTAGGACAAGTTTTATACTACAATTGGAAAGGAAGAACTCAATAATCTTAAAGATATTACCTGATACACAGTAAGAAGAAACCTTATGGAGAAAACCGGCATGTTAAACTTTATCAAAGGCTTTAGGAATATTATAGCAATAATCTTAATTTTTACACACCTATCTAATGCATGATAAAACCTATCAGTTATTACTTTAGCAAATCAGCTGTATAATGAGAAGATTGAAATGTTATGTCAGGTCAGGCTAAACTGCTACCGGTAACATAAACCCAGAACAATCTGCTTCATGTCCTGCTGCCTTGTAGGATACTCCTTTTTAGGCAAAGGCATTTCCTACAAGAGCTCTTTAGGCTAAAAAGGGCTCTTGGTTGAGTAAAGGCTAGAGATGGTATCTTGATAAAAATACTCATCTTGGCCAAATGTTAATGTATCCGGCTACTGTCTTGTAGAAGGGTTATTCCATATGAAATCACCTAGTTTTTCAAAAGTGCCCCAGGGTACCACTTCAAATTTGCTTCAAATTTTGACCAGCTTTTATGAAAAAAACACAATCCTAAAAATTTCAGCTTGATTGACTAAACTGTTCAAAAGTTATAATTGAATTAATATTGAACAAAGTCGGAAATATTTAAGTATCTAAAGCTTACAGTAGATTTTTTTGATTTTCACCAGATCATAACTTTTTAAATAAAATAGATGATCACCTGAAATTTTTTTAAGGTAATGATTTTTCACCTAAATTATCTATTTTTGTAGATGTTTTTGACTGATTTTAAACAGTTTTTGAGTTCTTTTACCTCAAAGTTGCTAAATAACGCAATATTAGAAAAATTTTTGGAAACTTTAATGTGTTACAGTTCAATACCAACAAACAAGCTGTGCCAATTTTTTGTTATGTTTGTGTACTTAGAGTAACCATTTGTGGGAAAAATTAAAATGTGTTAAAATTAAATGTTAAAAATTAATGTGTTAAAAGTGATTTTAGCACTTGCAGGAGCCTGTTAAAATATCACTTTTTTTAAAAAATACAATAAATTACATTCACTTTGTAGGTATAGAAAGTAGCGCAGACAGTTAAAACAAACTATGAAACTTTTAACTGGCAAGGTTCTATAAATAGAAAATCAAAATTCAAAGAACTATACTCTATCTTATGGAATAATTTTAGCATTTTGAGTGCAATGCTTTTTTAGCTTAAAAGGATACCTAATAGCGCATATATTATACTTCAAAAAAATAAAAAATGCTGAAAAAAGAAGTTTATATTCACATGAAACACAAGTATACTAATTTCTCTCTGATTTACATAACTCATAATACTTCATAATCATTATTAGCAAGTTTGTAATCACAAGCACATCTACCCTTAATGAATGGGGCACTTATTTGGCATATTACTTTGTCAAATGGAACCCAACATTGACTTGATTGTACATCATTAGTCCATTTTAAATTTAATTTGTTTTTATGTAAGAATTTTAAATTAACATCTTGGTTTTCATTACAAATCTCAAGTACAAGCCCTATGTACCATTCATCATTGTAAAAGCATGCAATGCATTTACCAGGGTGAAAGTTTAAAGGATCTTTTTTTGCCAAGTTAATATTATTCAGCAAATGCGTATCATAGACAGTATCGCTAGATATTCTCCATAAAAATATTTCTCTCCACCTGGTACAAAACTGATAGGTTCTTGTGCCTGGGACTGTGCTCATCTCTTCATATCAATTCTTTAGGCTAAAATAAGTTTCATGATTATTGATATTATCACTTGAAATATAAAATAATTTAATACCATTAATCTTTTTTTCAGCCCATGGAAACAGTTCATTTGGTGTGAGAATCAGGTTCTCCTATTTTTCTCCTATTTTTTTTTTTTTTTTGTAATTCACTTTTCCAAGGCCAAGACAGCCACTACAGATAAGGAGGCTACTTGTGATTATAACCCTCTCCCAACTATTTAACTCCAAAACACGAACCTTGACAAACAAGGCCGCTGCAAGAAGAAACAAGTTGATTGGCAAAAATGCTACATCACTTCTTTGCTACATCCCATGGCAAAAGTCTATGTGATTTCATCATACAGACTTTTGTCATGGGATGTAGCAAAGAAGTGGTGCTCAGCATTTACATTGTGATCTTCAAGATGGTACATGTGTTGATCTAATGTTCTTTTTGCCTCTGATAACTAGGAGGATTGTGCTTCTTTGATAAAGTGGTGGTGACAAAGATCATACAAAGTTTCACTAAAAAAGATCATACAGAGTTTCAATAAACTCAATAATGCTTGTTTGGACTGTGACAAGTGCAGTTCGGTCAGTTGACTTTGCTTGTATATGACATGATCATCAAAATCAAAATCATTAATTTCAAACTTATTTTCCAAGTAAGTCTTTAAATTTACTTTACCAGGGGAGTTGGAACATAAATGAAACATGCAGCTTCGACTATATATATATTACAAACACATACTTTCATCAAGTCTTTGTAATATATTAAATGACCCTTAGGCAAAGCAGCGCACACATCAACTTAGTTTTTTGATGATAAGAACATACGCAAACTGAGTGACTTCCACTACTATCAACTGTAATGCACCACTTTGGCCTTAGTTCATAGAACTTGCTGAATCCAACTTTGTGTTTAGGGTATAACTTAAATTGAACTAATATTAAACATTTTTGTTTATGAATTTCTGCATTACTTTCACACACAGAAACAAAGTCTCTTTTTCCTGGACAATGTCATGTGAACTTTTCGAATTCATAAATTTCAATGATTTTTGTTTAACAATATCTTCTAAAGGCTGTCCTATTTTAGCTTCAAGTTTAGCAAGTTTTTTTTAACAAGATGTTCTGAAAATGTTTTGCTAGTTTTTTCAATTGACTAACTATCAGAAGTTAGTGTTAGTAGTTGAACTTTTTTTTCCTTCTAACTTATTTTCATTTTATTTTTTATTTCATCTAACAGTTGGTCTAAATCATTACAGTTTATACATTTTTGTTCCTTTTCTGACTTTATCTTTTGGGTCTATATCCAATGCTGACACTACTAGGTTTGTCATATTGTTGCAATTTTTTTTTAGCTTTTTCCTTTCCATATCCTAATTTTTTGTGTCTTTTTACATTTTTGAGTGGAGATATTTCCAATAAAGACACATTCTTATTAAGAACCGTCTTATCAAGGTCTGAACAACTCAAATCTTCTTCAGCAGCTTTATCTTGACTGCTTTTTGTAATTTTTTTAAGTTTGAATTCATTCATACAGTTAGTACAAACTTTTTGACCAAGTTTGATCTTATGTTGATTTGCTATTGATATATTGATTTTACACAATCCCTTGATAATTTTTCTTGTGGACTTAAATGGATCACAACAGTATTTTTGAAGTGCTTCATATGTAGAAACATAGGCTTTTTCATGGTGAAAACATATCTCTTCATTTGGTTCAAAAATGTATCATATCCTTTGCATTAAAACTTTAAAATCAGTATCTTTTAGTCTTATTCTTCCTACCATTCTACAATATGAAATTTTATCACAATATGAAATTTTATCACAATCTTCATTTAAAACTCTTCCCACACAGGAAGAGTTTTAAATAAAGATTGAATAAATCTTTATTTAAAAGAGGGGTTAAACATGTAACATTATAATCAAAAATAAACTTTTTTATATGTTTCCAGTAATAAAATCTTAAAAATGAAATCTCGAATATAAATGTGATTAAAACTGTCTAAAACTCAAACAGTAAACTATCTCTACATATAACTATTTCTGCATACACAAAACTTTTACTTTTTGGTTCTTGCAATATTAAAAACTAAAATAATAAAATCCAGACAATACTGTGCAGATTTAGATTATAATACAAACTCTTGAACCAATGAAGTATTTTACACTCAAATTATAACCATGTGAAAATTATAATCATCTGAAAATTATATCATTATAATTATACTATATGCATAAAATTTAACAAATACATATTATAAAATCATATCAAATAAATTAGGTTAAGACACTAATAATTTTGTTTTAGGAAAAACTGATTATATTTATTTAGGGAAAAAAAGTATATATACACCGAAGTCATAGGACTATATTCATGTCATAAGATAGAATATAGGTCTTTAGTTGTTTTTTGGTGATTATCATGTATAAAGAACTTTGCCATTAAAATGTTTCATAATTTATTTTAACTGTCTACACTATTTTCTATGCCTACAAAGTAAATGTAAATTATCGTATTTTTTAAAAACAGTTATATTTTAACAGGCTGCTGCAAGTGCTAAAATCAATTTTAACACATAATTTTAATTTTTTTCGCAAGTGGTTACTCTAAGTACACAAACATAACAAAAAATTGGCACAGCTTGTCTGTTAGTATTGAACTGTAGCACATTAAAGTTTCCAAAAAATTTTCTAATAATGCGTTATTTAACAACTTTGAGGTAAAAGAACTCAAAAACTGTTTAAAATCAGTCAAAAACACCTACAAAAATAGATAATTTAGATAAAAAACCATTACCTTTAAAAAATTTCAGGTGATCATCTATTTTATTTAAAAAGTTATGATCTGGTGAAAATCGAAAAAATCTACTGTAAGCTTCAGATACTCAAATATTTCCGACTTGGTTCAATATTAATTCAATTATAACTATTGAACAGTTTGGTCAATCAAGCTGAAATTTTCAGGATTGTGTTTTTTTCATAAAAGCTCTGGGTGATCAAAATTTGAAGCAATTTTGAGGTGGTACGCTGGGGACCATTAGGTGATATGATATAGAATGAGCCAGAAGGCCTCCTAGGCAAAGACTTAAGGGGTAAACAGATTCTATCTGCTGACCAGCCTTGCACCCCTTCTTCATCTATTAGGTTGGCGCAGATGTATTTTTAATACATTGTTTCCAGTTTAGGTTGTTGAATGCTGGATCTTCTTGACTCAATACATGGGTTTTGCTTGTATCTCTATGTTTTATATGTTGTTTATATGACTAGGCAACTCATTCTATTATCTCCTAATGAGGGTACAGCTCTAAAACTTAGTTTTATGGTTCTGAGGCCGGCTGGTAGTCAGGTTTCTCGAACTCTGTGGTACCTCTCAGAGAGGCTGATTCCATTAAAAGCTGTAAAATATCAGAGTACTAACAATGCTATGTTGTGCATGGATGGTTTTCCTGTTAGTACTTTTGGTCTACATTGTCGAGGCCACATTTGGAGCCTTTGTTACAGATTAGGGTTTATTAATAGTAATGAGGCAATCGCTTGTACTATTGAATAGTGGATTGAGTACTTGTACTTGAGTAACTTGTTTCAAAGCACTTTCTGTGCTTTGAAACAAGTTCTTTAATTAATTTATGAAATGACTTAAGTATCAAAAACTATAAAACACAAAAAACCATCATCATCACCAAGTTCTCTAAATCTATCATTCACTAATATTCAGGGTCCTCAAAGTAACTTTTCTTCTGTTGAGTTTTATTTCTTACAATGTTCACCTAAATGATCTTTGTGAGATTAACTAGAGTTTAGCTGTCTCATATTGTGATCTTAGTACTGATGCCTATCTTCCTTTAATTTTTAAAGACTCTAATAGTCACATGCTTGGTTTGGGGATTTACAATCGTAAGAATTCACCCATTTGTCGGGAAACTAGGTTTGAATCCACAGACTATTCTTTTATGTGCTTTCATTTAGCACCACGTCACTCTATCGCCTTTTTCTTTGTTCTATATCACTCTCCTTCATCTAAAGATTGCACTCTTTTTGATGTTATTTCTGATCATATTGACCAAGTCTCTATTTATCCGTCACTTAATATAGTTGCTGTCGGTGATTTTAATGCTCACCACTCTGAATGACTTGGCTCTAGTGTCAGTGATTCTGCAGGCATTAAAGCCCACAACTTTTGCCTTTCTCAATCCCTAACTCAAATAGTCAACTTTCCAACTTGCTTTCCAGACATCCCAAATCATTTACCTTCTCTACTCAACTTATGTCTTGTTTCTGATCCTAGTCAGTGCTCAGTTTCTCCACATTCACTTAGATGCTTCTGATCACAATTTGGTCTCTCTAAAACTATTATCTCATTCTTCTTCATCATCTGAATTCCCCTATCATCGCACCTCTTACAACTACCTTAAAGCTGACTGGGACTCTTTCAGTGATTTTCTTTGTGATGGTCCTTGGGTAGAAATCTTTTGTCTTCTGACAAATGTGCTTCTTATATAACTTTGTGAATTCAGGCTGGCATGGCTTTTATTCCCTCTTGACGATTCCAGGTCAAGCCTCACTCTTTTCCATGGTTTCCCTCACATTGTGCTGCTGCAATTGCCAATCAAAACTGTTACTTCCATATCTATCAGCAAAACCAGTCTCAAGAAAACAGACATTTTCATCACAAAAATTAGGCTCTCTGAGAGCCTAATTTTTGTGATGAAATACAAGATTTCATGACCTGAGAATAGCAGGCTTTAGCGTTAGACAAAACCTTTTTACAATGGCTTCTAGCAGTAACAAAAAAATGTCTGTTTTCTGGAGACTGGTTTTGCTGATACATATGGAAGTAACAGTTTCGATTGGCAATTGCAGCAGCACAATGTGAGGAAAACCATGGAAAAGAGTGAGGCTTGACTTGAAACCCTTGAGAGAGAATAAAAGATTTCATGCCAGCCTGGATCCAAAAAGTTATATAAGAAGCAAATTTGTGACTTCTGGAGAATTTTTAATAGTATCAATAATAAAAGCAAATCTTTAATTCCACCTCTCTTGTATGGTTCAGACTTTGCCACCTCACCTAAAGACAAAGATGAATTGTTTGCTAAAAACTTTTCATCAATATTATCTCTTGATTCCACTAGTTGTGTTCTACCTGATTTAGCCGTCAAACAGGTTGATCCATTGCTTGACATTCTAATCCCTCCAGCTTCTGTATCTAAAGTGATTTCCTGCTAAGACTCTTCTACAGTTTGTGGCCCCGACAACATACCTGTTATAGTCTTGCAGAAGTATTCTGTGGAGCTCTTGTCTGTACTTTCAGAACTATTCAACAAGTGCTTATCAGAGCCTTGTTTTCCAGCCGGCTAGAAAGCGGCATCTGCTATCCCTTTTTTCAAAAATTCTGGAGAGCGATCTGATTTGTCTAACTACCATCCCATTAGTCTTCTTCTTATCATAAGTAAGGTTTTTGAATATTTAATTAACAAACACCTAATCTCTTATCTTGATCATCAATATGGATTTTGATCTTCTTGTTCTACAGCTGATTTGCTAACAGTAATAACCGATAGGTTTTATTGTGCATTAGATAAACGTGGAGAGGTTAAGGCCATTGCTCTTGACACCTTTAAAGCTTTTGATAAAGTTTGGCATGCTGGTCTTCTCCATAAGCTTTCTTCTTACAGTTTATCTGGTAACATCTTTAAGAATAATGAGTCCTTCCTTTCCAATTGTAGTATAAAAGTTGTCCTCAATGGACAGCACTTTTCTTCATATCCTGTAACTTCAGGGGTTCCACAAGTTTAAATCCTTGGCTCTATACTCTTTTCAATTTACATTAATGATTTTCCAGATGTTCTTACAACTAAGGTGGCATTGTTTGCTGATAATACTACCATTTATTCTTGTCTTGATAAGAAGCTAACACTATTTGATTGCTTGGAGGGGTTATTTGAGCTTGAAAAAGATCTCACTTTTACTTCAGCATGGGGCTCACAGTGGCTGGTGAACTTATATTCAGATAAAGCCCAACTTTTTTAAGCCAATCGTTATGGCAATAATTTAGATCTTCCTATATTTATGAACGGTAATGTACTTGATGAGTCATCTACCCTTCATCTTCTAGGACTAACTCTTACTTACGATCTTTTGTGGAAACCATATATCAAATCCATTGCAAAATTAGCATCTGCTAAAATTGCATCTCTTTATCGAGCTCGACACTTTTTTACTCCAGATTCTATTCTCTATCTCTATAAAATCTCAAATCCGGCCTTGTATGGAATACTGTTCCCATATCTGGGGTGGTTCTTCTAATGATGCGCTTTTTCTTTTAGACAAGGTGCAAAAACCATTATCACGCCATTGTAATGTTGCTTCTCTTTCTTTTTTCTACAGATAATTTATAGGCACTGCTCTAAAGAGCTTGCCTCTCTTGTGCTATCTATTTAAATTCATTCTCATGTTACTCGTCATTTAATTAAGTCTCATCCTTTTTCTGTGACTGTTCCTAAGTGCTCCAAAAACTCTTATGTCTGGTTTTTTTCCTTGAACATCAGTTCTTTGGAATTCGCTTCCTTTTTCTTGTTTTCCTGATTTGTATATAATTTGCAATCCTTTAAGTCGTTTGTCAATCATTATCTTGCTCCACAATCTTCATCTTTTCTCTTCCAGTAACTTCCAACTTTAATTTGTGATTGCTTGCAGTCTTGTTGGAAGTGAAGATGTTTAAAAAATAATAATATAAATATCAGGTAACATATGTTTAGTGGATTTAAGAGATAAGATTGATGAAATGTTCAAAGAAAACAATTCAGCTTTGTCTTTAGGTGAGGCAACAAAAACTTAATCATGTAATAGAGGAGGAATAACAGATTTGCCCTTATTATAGACATGTTAAAGATTCTCCAGAAGTCTCTGAAGCCAAATTTTTGAGATGAAATACAAGATTTTGTGACCTGAGAATATTGGGCTTAAGCATTTGAGAAAGCCTTTTTACAATGGTTTTTGACAATAGTAAACAGTCACCTACTTTCTGGAGAATTGTTTTGGCAATAAATATGAAAGTAATGGTTATGATTGGAAATTGCAGCAGCACAATGTGAGGAAAACCATAGAGAAGTGAGGCTTGACTTGGAATTGTTGAGATGGATTAAAAGATTCCAAGCCAGCCTGAATCTAAGAAGTTATATAAGAAGCACATTTATCAGCAGGAAGATAAAAGATTTTAACTAAAGGGCCATCACAAAGAAAATCACAAGTCCCAGTCAGTTTTATAGTAGTTGTAAAAGATACGATGATAAGGGGATTCTGATGATGAAGAAGAATGGGATAAGAGTTTTAGAGATATTAAACTGTGATCAAAAGCACCTAAGGGGGAGAAACTGAGCACTGACTAGAATTAGAAACAAGACAAAAATCAAGTAAAGGAGGTAAATGATTTGGATTATCTGGAATACGAGTTGGAAAGTTGATTATTTGGTCAAGGCAAAGGCAAAAGTTGTGGGCCTTAACACTTGCAGAGTCACTGACACTAGAGCCAAGCCATTCAATGTGAAAAGCATTAAAGTCACCAACAACAACGATATAGGATGAAAGATAAAGATAAAGGTCAATTTGATCAAAAATAACATCAAAAAGATGATGGAGAGCGATATAAAATAAAGCGGAAAAATAAAAGTGATAGAGTAAAGTGGTGCTAAACGAAAGCACATAAAAGAATAGTCAGTGGATTTAAACCTAGTTTCCTGACAAATGGGTGAGTTTTTACGAATTTAAATGTCTAGGCCAAGTGTGTGATAATTGGAGTTTTTACAAATTAAAGGAAGATAACCATCAATACTAAGATTCCAAGATAAGACACTCAATGCAAAGCATCTGTTACCTAAGATAGTACTTTTATTATTAAAAAAAAATTCTTATACACGTCAATTGAAGAGTGTTGATTGATAAAAACCAAGAGAATCAATAGACATTAATACCACCACCCACATTCTTGTGGGTGGTGCTTCTTGTCATCATGCAGTTTGTGTTTGCTAGTACCATTAAAATGTGAAACTTCTTGTACAGAAAATTCCTTAAATTGCTGATTACAAAAGCTTTTTGAAATGAATGGTTTGTAGCATTGATATGCTGTGTAGCTGTAATATAAATATCCTAGAAAACAGGTTTTGTTATGATTACATTGGCATTTTGTTTTATGAAAATGAAATTAGCGAATTTAACTTTTAATAATGGCAAAAATCAATTTTTACCAGCAACTTCACCTTTCAATATTACAACAAGATTTTGCTAGATTTTCCCATTAGTTTCACAATGAGATGAAAAATATACCATTTATTAAAATGGTTTATAAACAGTTAGATAGTTTACAAGAGCATCATTTTATATCAAAAAGTCAAGCCACCTACTCCCAACATTTAAAAGCTAATTTTAAAGAAAAGCAAGCTTTAGTTTTTCTTGACTTTAGATAGAGTTAGTAAAATGGTAAAACCTCTTGTTGCACAAGCCAGTCTATAGTCAGTTAGTGATCCTATTTACACATTTTTTTTTTTTTTTTTTTTTTTTTTTTTTTTTATTCACCTCCTCAAGGCCGAGAAGGCCACTACAGAGGAGGAGGCTACTTATTAGTGGTTAATAATCATCAGACAAAATGTACAGCTGGTATGTTCAACATGCCAAAGGAATATTATTTATTTTTGTTGCCAAAGTTTCTATAGAAACGCATATTACAAACCCCAATTTGGATGAAAAATATCATTCTTTTTCTAAAATACCTAGGGCGCAAAACCACTACATTATCATACCAATGCCACATACTTTAATAAAAATAAGAAGAGTTTCATTTGATTTTTGTACTAATGTGGATATTTCTATCTGCTAAGTTACACACCAAGAATATATGTGGTCTGCATTTGTGACACTCAATTGTATTTAGAAAATATTCTTAGTATTTCAAGAGCATCAAGAAATTCAAATTAAATTTATGAAAAAGACTCATTTATGTAGCAGAATCACATGGCCATGCAGAGAGAATCTTTGTTGGGTAACCAAAGATTATCTCTGCATATTTTATGCAAAGTTCAATCTCCTAAGAGAAAGATTTAGAGTATTGACTTAAAAGAAATCCAAAGACATTTTAGCTTAATATTTGAGAATTTTTTTTTTTTTTGAATCTTAATAACTGTTTATTGTATTAAAAACTTTTATTGTTTTAATAACTTTTATTGTGTTGATAACTGAAAAAAAATTTAAACTATTATTTCAAGTTATATATATATATATAAACCAATATCTTAAAAAATTTTTTGTCATAAGTTTTATATTTAAAACATTTGCAAATTTTTACTAGTGGTAGAGCCAGGGGTGTACTCTCATGGTCGTCCAGTGGCATGGGTTGACTCACTCTCCAAGGGCGACTGAAATTGTAAAAAATACCTGTCAGTAGCCCGGCAGGACGAACAGACAGCTTGTTACTTACAAAAGTGTGTTTATTAATAAAACTATATTTTGATCTATAATGATTTTATTCCTTGTGGTTATTCAAAAAAAAACTTCAAAAAACAGTTAAAGTAGTATACACTTTGTTTAACAATGAGCACGCTACGGTGCATTATATAATTTTACAAAACCTAATAGAAAGAAACCATGAGATTTAACGTTTCGAAGAGCGACTGTACTGTTTTTTTAAATATTGTTGTTGCATTTTGAAGCATATTTCTTCTCAATTTAAAATGAGCTTTAAAATTACATTTTCTTTCATTTCTAAATGCTTTTGTATCATTTTTTAAACTTTATATTCGTATTTTGAATCACATGAATGGTTAAAACAGTTGAATCATTAATAACACTAAATCTCTTTTGTTTTTCATTAGTAAAATAAATTTTTTTAAACTTTAACAAAATTAACAAATTAAAAAACATTATTAGAATGCATAAAATAAAAACATTACTAGAACGCAACTAATGTTGCAAGTGGAAATTCCTTTTTTCTAAAAAAAAAAGTCTTCGTACAATGAAAAATGTTCAATACATTAAAAACATAATGTTTAAACATTCAAGTGAATTAAATTTGATTGAAGGTTGAGAGAGAATAATAGAATATTTTTCTATATATAAGTTTTGGATTTTAACATTTTTGCTTCATGTAATGAAACCTTTGTTAAGATTGACATAAACAAACAATACAACACAGATATTGAATACAACAAAGATGACAACACACCTTTAATTTAATTAATAAATTAATTAATTTACTTTTAAACAAACCGTTTCTTATTAGACGTATTTTAGCTGACAGACTTAAATTTTTTTTCTTTATTATTTTTACCCAAGAAAAAATACAAAAAAATTGTTCATACTGGACAACTCAAATAAGAAATAAAAACTGTGTCAGCTGCAGGACGACTGGAAAAAAACTGGAGGGTACACCTCTGAGAGCGCTCACCTCATAAGCAAGAAGCTCAGAGTTTAATTCCTATCATGTCCCTGGTAGTACTGCCCTCAATTTGTTTCTCCACACAGCAGCCTTGCTTTGTCAAGGTTCGTGTTTTAGAGTTATAGAGTTGAGAGAGAGTTGTAACAACAACTAAAGTAGTCTCCTCAACTGTATTGGCCTTCATTGACTTGGGAAGGTGAATTTAAAAAAATAACAACAAATAAATATATGACTAAAAAACACCAAGACAATATGGATTTTTTTTACAATGTAGGTTTTATGAATTGCAAAATATCAAAACGTGTTTTTAAAAATTAGATTTTTGAAAAAACAAAACAGTTCAGTTTTTTCCAGCTCCAGGAACTGTTGTTTAACAAATGCTTTTATGTTTTTCTGTTAAGAAAGTTCATAAAAGCATTTGATGACAATACGTTTATGGTTTCGGATAGCAAAGCATTCCAATCATTTATGACACTTTGATATCTTGTAAAATAATGGAATCAATCAGCAAAGTTTGACAAAGTTTGTAGATGAAGGTTGTGACCACATAGATTGAAGCGTCAACTTTATCGTATATACATACTTATTATTATTATTATTATTATTATTATTATTATTATTATTTTTATTATTATTATTATTATTATTATCATTATAAATATATTTCAGACAACAGGCATATGTAATTCAAGTGTCAGGTCCATAATTTTTAAAAGAAAAGTATTATTTTAAAATTTGATTAAGTAAATGCATTTTATTATTCACTAAGGTACAAGCCATCAACTGATTATGAAAATCATGTCTCTAGTTTAAGATAATTGTATGAAAAGATGGTAATCTGTTCTCTAAAAGCATGAGAGATATACTATCATACTTGTTGTAACTAAAAAACATTTTAGTACACCCTTCATCTCCTTAGTTATATCAAGATCATCGGTTAGGTCATTTTTATATATGTATATATACATATATATATACATATATATATATACATATATATGTATATATATACACACATACATACATATATACACATATTTATATATAAATATATATATATATATATATATATATATATATATATATATATATATATATATATATATATATATATATATATATATATATATATATATACATTAAATATATATATCATTCTTCTCCGTTTAGCCAGCGCTTTCACTCCGTCTTTTCGCGCTCGCCCATATGCTCGCAAAAACTAAAGGCATTTTGTTTTAAATTACAACAAAGCTTTTTTGTTCATTTGTGCAACTTTCATGAAAAATGGCTTTTTTTTTGACAGTTTTTTTAAATTATTTTATCTAGTATTTATTCAAAAAATTCTGTTCGCTATTTTTATTTTTATTTAAATAGCAGAAAAAAATGCATTTTTTGACTAACTTAAAAATGACCATCCTGGCAACGCTTTTTTGTGCGCTGGCATTAAATTTCAAACAGAGAAGACTAATATAAATATATGTATGTATGTATGTATGTATGTATGTATGTATGTATGTATGTATGTATGTATGTATGTATGTATGTATGTATGTATGTATGTATGTATGTATGTATGTATGTATGTATGTATGTATGTATGCATGCATGTATGTATGTATGTATATATGTATGTATGTATGTATGTATATATGTATGTATGTATGTATGTATGTATGTATGTATGTATGTATGTATGTATGCATGTAAATATATATATACATATAAATATATATATATATATATATATATATATATACATATATATATATATATATATATATATGGTAGTGGTATAGTGGTAGAGTGCTTGCCTTTTAAGCAAAAAGTTTCAAGTTTGATCCACATCATATCCCTGGTAGTACCACACTCAACTTATTTCTCTGCAGTTATATATATATATACAGAGATGTAGTCAAGACAATAAAGGCCAAGACCAAGACCAAGACCAAGACATCAAAAAATCAACTCAAGACCGAGATCAAGACTTAAACTCTAAGAAGTTTAACATAATAAAACTCATACTCACACATGTAAGGAGTAAAAAAATTGAAAGATTTTTATCTAAATTCTCCTAACATAAAAAATTTAAGTTAGAACCTTATCAAACCGACGCGAGGAACTCTCATTGAAAGCGGGAAACTGCAGCAATCTACGGTTTATTATTAATAACTAATCCATTTTTTGAGTTGATATTTTTTGCAAAAATGAAGAAAATAAAAGACAGTAAAGGTTCGAGACCAAGACCAATACTCCAGGCTTTCAAGACCAAGACTAAGACCAAGACTTTAGGCTTTAAGACCAATATCAAGACCAAGACAGTTAAATATGAGTCTTGAGGCATCTCAAGACCAAGACTTTGGTTTTGAGACCTACATCTGCCTGCCTGTGTGAAAACGCTGCAAGTTTATGTGTGTAACATTTAGTATTTCTATCTTTTTTTTCAGGTTAAGAAATGCTGCTCACTTTGAAAGGAAAGGTATTTTGCGTGTTAGAGTATGCTCGGAATCAGTCACCGAAGACAATGCAGCGAGCCTTCTTCAAAAAATTTGCAAACTTTTGGTGAGTCTAAAATGGACTCACCAAAAGTTAATGTGTTTTGTGCAATATCCAAGAAAAAAACTTATGGGCTGTTTTTTTTCGATGGAATGTGAACGGAGAAGTTTATCTTCAAATGCTTTAAAATTGGCTAATTAATCAACTTATAGAAAAAGACAAAAGTTACATTTTTCAACAGGATGGGGCTCCACCCCACTGGAAGCTCACTGTACAAGCCTACCTCAATAAAGTTCTACCCGAGAAATGGATTGGTCAAGGTACTGAAGAAAACAATTTGCTTCGAAAATGGCCACCACAATCACCCAACCTTTCTGCATGTGATATTTTGCTCTGGCGTTATGAGAAAGGACTAGCCTTCGTACCTCCTCTTCCAGTTAACATTGAAGAATTGAATCAGAGAATTATAGCTGCACTGAAAAGTGTTACCAAAGACATGCCACAGAGAGTTTGGCATGAGCTCAAATATCAACTCGACATTTGCAGAGTCACAGGTGGCGCTCATATTGAACATTTATGAATGTCTGTCATAGGACCAACAAATACTTGTACTTTTCTTTGTAAATTTAACCAATAAAACTTATGACCTTCAACATAAAGTGTATTTAGTTTTATTAAGATCCATCAAGTATTTTCTGAGATATGGGTATTTGGAATGGGGTCAACCATTTTTGAATACCCTGTGCATACATATATACTTTATATGTATGTATATAAAAACACAAAAACAATGTAGTAACTATTTAGCCTTGCATGAAATATTATTGATGGAATACCATACTGAAATAACCATCTGTGGGGGATTTAGTATATATATCAACATGGTGGTCGAGCGTGTACTATTTAAATATGAAGAGCTATTATTATGGCAAAAAAAATAATTATAACTTTTTATAGGAAATTGTAAAAAATTATTAAAATTATTATGAATAAAAATTGTGATGATAAGAAAGTAGAACAAAAATCAGCTAAAAAAAATTTGTGGCTCATAATATTTACAAAACTTTCCAGTTTGCTTTCAGTATTCCTTTGATAAAACTAAATTAATAAAAAAAAATTAGCATAAATTGAACTTGTTATTGAAATGTTGTAGAGCTTCATGTTTTGCAAAAAAAAACTTTATCATATGGCATGGAATTATTTAGTAGATCTTTATTTTAATTAGATAAGAATAAATAAAATTGAATTTATTTTTTCAAAGTCTTTTTTAAATAAAATAAATTTGGTTAAGTTACTAAGAAACAATTAAATAATTAGGAAATTTATGATACCATACTATATTAAGATTTTAGTCAACATTATTTTACTTACAATTACTGAGAACATCATAAACTTCAGCTACTTGTTTAAATTTTAAATCAGAGCCAGGTTCTTGATTCTTGTGGGGATGATACTTTAATGCAAGTTTTCGGTAGCTAAAATATATAAAAACTATTACTTATTTTAACTAACAGTTAGAATACTGTTAAAATATTTCGAATTTTAAAAAAATTTAAGCACTAAAAAATAAATAGAAATAAATTGAAAAAACCTGCACAAGAATAATAATACATTATTAATAATATTTTTATCAGATATTTTTGCAAGGTACATTATAATATATAAAATAAATATATATATAATAATAGTATACTAATAATATTTAAAAAGTATTAAAAAAATTATCTTGAATAAAATGGGATTAAATTAATAGTTAAGAGTTTTAATTTTAACATTTATTTGGAGCTTTTGACATTGTAGAATATTTGAAACTGTATTTAAATATATACAAATAAAAAAAATAAAAATAAGACATTTTAAGAAACTTTATTTATTAAAAAAAAACTATTTCATTCTACCCTCACATTTGGACAGAATGAAATTGATGAGTAATTAAAAAGACAACATTGATAACAATTATTGGGGGAAGGGGGAAAACATAAAAAAAATTTTAAAAGAAAACAACATTAAGAAAACAACATATTAAATATTAGAAGACTACCTAATTTTGTAAGTTGTAAATTATTAGAAAGTAAACTTTTTAATTTACATTAAAATCATTAATTTCTCAAAATATATTTCTAAACTTATTGAAAATTTACTAAGAAGCTACAAAAGTAAGCTTTAAAATAACCAGTAAAATTATTAATTAGTAAGCCTAATTATGTTTTAAGTTATTTTAAAAAATAAATATTCTTAATTCTTATGTGTTATATATTATAAATTAAATATAATAATAATATAATACATAATTATTTTATATCAAATAAAACTAAACTATTTACATTTAACAATCAGAAAATAGCAGTAGTATGAAATTAGACTTACGCTTTTTTTATATCAGCATCAGTACAACTTCTAGTTAAACCAAGAACAACATAGTAATCTTGTCCCATATCAGAATGAATAATAATTTTTTTTTAGAAGTTATTTAGGTTTAAACCTCAAAATTTAAAGATAATTTAACAGATGTACTCTTACAACAAGTAAGAGTATTTCTTGAAATTGAGCCTCCATTATTTAAATTGAATTATATTAAACAAACTTTAATTCTTTTCTCACTTATTTGTAATAAATTATTTGGTATATTAATTAACATTAAATTTTTGAACTATAATACTCACATTTAATTTTCTGAGCAACTAAAATTTAAAAATTAACTTATATGGAAAAGCTTAAAGACAGCAAACTATTAGTAACTATATTTAGATATGAAACAATTTAATTTTGATCAGCTTTTAATCACTTTTTTTTTAATGTATATTAAAAAATAATATGTAATTGGTGAAAGTTATACTACACAAATGTGTAGTATAACTTTCACTAATTAGTACTACCTAAATGGTGTAAATATAAAAACCTTCGTAACAACGGTTGCTAATAAAACATAAATAAATGGTTATTAATAAGATAGGCATTTTTTGTACGCTGGTATAACTAATTTTTAAGCGCGTATTTAAACAGACTATTTTACCAAAAAATCTTGCGTGATTTAACCTAATACCTTTTTTACATTTTATATTTTATATATTATTTATAAACCCTATTTATATAAATATTGAAATACTTTTATTTTATTTTAAAGAATGCCTGCTTAAACCCATTGGCTTCGAGAGGGAGGGAGGAAGGGGGGGCGAAAAAGGCTAAAAAACCCTAACCCTGACCCGGTCTCATGTTAATATTTTACTCCGTTAAAATTTTACTGCGCAGTAAATTTTTAACGTTTAAAAATTTACTGCGCTTGTTATTTTTTTACTGTCATCAAGTAAAGAAGAAATGTTAAAGTTGTGGGAGGGGCGGGTAAAAATATACATGTTTTATATAATTAAGGGTACTCCAATTTATCTTCCTATGAAACTTGTATTATTTAATGCATACATTAAATGATAGTTTTCTTTCCAAACTAGATTTTGATTCACCTTTTTTGTAAAGTTATGCATTTTCCTTTATTCTTAGAATTAGAAGATTTTACATTTAGGAACATATATCAAATAAGTTTAGCAAAAACTAAAGGCCATAAATTATTGACGTATATATCTGAAGATTGGGTTCAGATATACTTCCAATAGGACTGTAAATACTTCTAAAATAACATGAAAAACAAGTGGAACCAACAACATTTTATTTCAGTACAAATTTTTCTCACTTTAAAGTTTTTAGTGACAAAACAACATGAATGATTATTGTTTTTATTTTCTAAAAGAATAGTATGAGATGTTAGTTAGTCAAGTTTAATGGAAGCTGGATATTTTAGCCATTTTAGTTTTTGTCCTGTGAATGACCACACGCTACATCAACTCCAATATTATTTGCAGTACTAAAAATCTCTACATCTGTAGGCTATATACCATCTACGGCCATACCACTTTTGGTGAGATAACTTTCCACGTCACCACCTAAATATCCTGATAAGAGACTGGAGCAAGGTTCTGTTGTCAAGTGTTTCACAACCAGATCACGAATACATATATGTTGACATTCAGAACCTGACAGGAAAAACGAAATTGCTCGAAAAAAATATTTTCCATCAGCTTTGCATGCATGCATTTTCAAAGGTACATCATTTTCTTTTCCATCAATAAGATCTGGCAGAACAAGTGTTTTGAGAGCAAGTTTTTCGCAATTTTCTGGCGAATATCTTTGGAGGGATGTTTCATTAGGTTGAGGTGGCGTTAAAATTCATCTTTATTACCCCATTCTGAAGATAAATCAGACATTTTTGAATTTTTTTTTTTTCAATAAATGGTTTAAAATGATGTAGAGAGTATTTTTTTTTTGCAATGTGTTATTCCCTTTACTGTTACTTAATAAGCATGAAAAATTTGATAAAATATCAAGAATCTCATATGGACCCAGCCTCGAGAAAGTCATTTTTGCACCTTTCCTATTATCTCTTTTAAGATTCTTAAAGGTACTTTTTGACCAACGCAATACTTTGATGCTGTTGTATGCTTTCTGTCATTTTTTTGATTCTTTTGTGAACAAACGATATTGTTCATAGCTTTTTCTTCAGTTCCTCTTTTCATTTCTAAAGCTTTTTATAAAACCTCTTTATCATATACAGGATTATATTCATCATCATTGAGTCTATCTATGTATTTTACATCGATTGGAAGGCAGGGTTGTCGGTTTACATAAATAAAAATGGTGAGTACCACATTGAATCATGCACTTTAACATGTAGAGCATAAAGAATTCTATCTTAAACTGACACCCAATTTTAAATATTTTTATTTAAGGCCTTAATGAGTTTTTTTAATTGTTTGGATCTGTCTCTCTACAAGGCCATTGGCTTGTGGATGGTAAGCCGAGGTAACATGCTACTGAGTATCTGTCATGTTATGTAATGCAATGGATACAGAGTTTACAAACTCCCGACTTTGGCCATTAATTTGCATTTTAAAACAAACATGTCTGCATATAACCTTATAGAGAATGGATGTTACTGATACTGCTGTTTTGTTGCTTAGAGGTTCAGCTTCAGTCCATTTAGAAAAATAATCAATAACAATAATCACAAATTTGAATCCATTCAATTCAGGTACCTGAATTAAATCCACACCACCTTGCTTCATTACTTGTTGTTCCACTTTAACAGGTTTTAAAGCAGGAGAGACTTTAAGATTTCTGTTGGAGGTTTTCTGACATCACTCACATTGATTTATATGCTTTGTGACATCCCCCACTATTAAATGCCAAAAAACCTTGAAGACATTTGCTTTCTAAGAGCATTAATGCCAAGGTGACTAATGCAATAACTTTCTCTGAAGTTTCTAGACCCTCATGAACTTCATTTAACTATGTTTAGTTGCTCTTCTCGATCTATTACCACAATCAACTACGAGAAATAAAAGTTTGTTTGTAGACATTTTAAATAAAAACAATAGTTAGAACCAAAAAATGTTTTAAATGTTAAAGTTTTTTTTGAAATTTTGAATTAGTTAAAAAGTTTTTCTCAACATGCTAATATTTTATTGCAATACATCAATTTGTTATTTCCTGATATCATGAAAGTTAATATTTTTGTAGGTCTTGAAAAACCCGAAAAAATAAACGCCAAAAACAGTATATTAAAAAAGTCAGTAAAATAATAACGATAACATTAAAATTTTAACGGCAATAAAATAAAAACGCTACACCGGGCGCAAAGTTTGAAGGGGCGCCGGTTTTTTGTGTTGCTGTTGATTGCTTTTTTTTTACAATAAATAGAAAACATTTTAATGACTGACAATGTGAAATCTGCTTAGGTTTTGCATGTGAGATTTGAGAAAACTTTTTTTCTTTTTTTTTTTTTCATTTTTATAGTAATAGTAACATTTTTAAATAAGTCTTGACAATTATATGACAAAATTAAAAAAAAAAAAAAAAAGAAATCAATAAATAATGCAAAAATTTATGTTTTGTAAAATATAAACTTTAAGTAAAAAGAAAAAACATTTGTTATTTCATAGCAAATAAGTTGATATCAAAACTGAGAAAAAGAGATAAAATTGCTTTCATTTAATTAAAGTTCACGTTTATATCTAAAAAGTCAATATTTGTACTTACCAAAGCACAATTAATTAATGAACGCGCAGCTCATCTTCAGTGAAAGACGTACTGTTTGCAGCTGTAGAAAAAAAATACTTGTCAATTCTTTTCTTAAATGCATTAACTGACAGGAGCCTTTTTGCTAGCTAACGGCAAGTTATTCCAATTATTGACAAAACAATTTGTGTAGAAATTATGGCGAGCATTATTATATGTGAACTTACGCATTAGGATGTTAGATTGTGACCTGTAAATTGGTGAATTATGCCAATTGATAATCTCAAAACCGTTTTCTAGTTTAAACTAATGGATCAAGTCGCCACGTCACCTGCGAGTTTCCAAAGTAGTAAAATTGAGACACCGATACGCTTCAGCATAAGGTAATCCTACTTAATCATGAGGTACTTTTATCGCTTTGTGCTAAGTTTATTTCAATTTCTTTGATTTCAACTTTTAAGTTAGGACACCATACCGGATTAGCGTATAATAACATACGTAGCGTATAGTTTACTCCAAAGCTTCATATCTCTTGATCTAAATGTTTTTTTAATAGGCCAATAATCATGTTTGCTGTTGCAACTTATATGTGTCGATTCTATTTTAGATCATTAGATTTAAAGATACCCAGGTCTCTCTATATCTATTCCTCAAGAGTAAGTAATATATTTCCATCATTCATTACATATTTATGATAACTGTTTCCATAACCAAAGTGCATAACTTTACATTGTTCAACATTCAATTCCATAAACCATTTTTTGACCATTCTGTGACAATTTTTAGATCGTTTTGAAGAATCAGACAATCAGCATCGTGAAACTCAGGTCTTATTTCTTGTAACAGTTTAGTGTTGTCAGCATAGATTCTATGAACAAAATTTATCTTATCCGTTAAGTTATTATTATATAGATGATGAATAATGTTGGACCAAGTACAGACCCTTGTGAAACTCCGCTTAGAGCATCGGTCCAGTCGCTAGAGTGTTTACCAAAAACAGTTTGCTATTTTCTACTAATCAAAAATGACTCAATCCATTTAAGAACATTGCCATCAATCCTATATGCTTTCAATTTATGAAAGCATATAGGATTGATGGCAATGTTCTTAAGCATATATACACTACGTACTGTGAGAAACTTTGTCAAATGCTTTCGCAAAGTCCAAAAATGCAGTATTGACAAAATTTCTTTTACTTAATATTCACGAATCAACGCTGTCAGTTTGTCGCTGATAAATAATTGCCCAGTTTTATTTTTTTTTGCTTAATCATAGCTAACCCTTACAAAAAAACCCAGGGAACTTTCAGTGAAAGTTAATTGGAAATGTAAAAGGTCACTGGAAATTCACCGAGTTTGCTGAGTTTTCCGCAAATTTTACGACCGCTGGAAGTTCACTGGAAGTTTAATGAAAAACGGCATTTTTTTTCCAGTGATCTAAAAATTTAATAGAAATTTATCGCTGTTTTCCAATAATCAAAAACGTCACTGGTTTTATAACTAAATATTGATATAATTAATATGATTCTTGAAATTATTTTTCCGATTTTTGTAAGTAAACGTTGTTTTTTTTGTATCTACAGTTTGAGTTTGTATTATTATAAGTTCTACTAAATTTCCAAACCCTCAGGTATGTTGTTCAG
This sequence comes from Hydra vulgaris, assembly GCF_038396675.1. NCBI lineage: Eukaryota > Metazoa > Cnidaria > Hydrozoa > Anthoathecata > Hydridae > Hydra > Hydra vulgaris. Next base: position 65,138,657 of record NC_088922.1, on the reverse strand, counting down.
TATGTTCATTTTATTAAAGCGAATACATATTCAACTTTATAATTTCACAAAAATTTATTATTATAAATTTTTTTATTGTAGATTATTGAGCATAATAGATAATAATTGATTTTTAAATTTGTATATATATATATATATATATATATATATATATATATATATATATATATATATATATATATATATATATATATTCAGTGGGTGCAAAAAGTATTCGACACAAAAGAAAAACTTTATTTAATTAAAGACCATTCAACAAAATAACATAAACACTATTCTAATGTAATTTTATACGGGAAATACAAATATCATATCAAAACAACGATATCATTAAATGTTGACTTGATAATTGCAATTTTGTAAAAGTTAAGGTTCAAAAAGTATCCAACACATTGTAAACAATTTACTCAATACTTTGTCATGTGACTTTTAGCAGCCAAAACTGCTTTTGAACGATTGGAATACTTGTTCACAAGATTAGCACATATGCTAATAGGAATTTTAGCCCACCCTTGCATATTTCTTTCAATTGGATAAGATTTCTTGGATCTCTCTCCTGTACTCTCAATTTCAATTCCCGCCACAGATTTTCAATTGGATTGAGGTCAGTTGATTAGCTTGGCCATTCCAATAAGTCAATTTCCCTCTCCTGAAACCATGCACGAGTTGCCCTAGCCGTGTGCTTAGGATCATTGTCTAGTTGGAATATCCAACCTCGAGGAAGGTTCAATTTTTCGACTGACTTCACGAGACATCTCTAAAATGCCCCGATACATTTTGGAGTTCATCCTTCCTTCAATGATTTCCAATTTCCCAGGGCCTGCATAAGAAAACAATCCCAAAACATTATGCTGCCACCTCCAATGTGAATTACCTTCAAGAGAGGGGTTTTTCTTGGTGACCGAGAGTGGAACCCTCTCTTTCGAAGAATTGTCCTAATTGTATTCTTGCAAACATTTGTCCCAGGTGATTGCAAGTCCTTTTGCAGTTTAGAACGAGTCAGTCGAGGATTATTCTGTACTTTTCGAACTAAATTCCTAGCTGTTCGGTCAGATATTTTTGTAGGATGCCCTGAACGAGGCAGACTAGACGAAAAATGGAAGTTGGTAATACTGTTCGGAGGTGGAAATCCACCTCAGAACAGTATCACCAACTGTCGAAATTGGGATATTTAACACAGATGAGAGTTTTCTATATCCCAAACCATCTCTGTGCAGCTGAATAATTGATTTTCTAATTGATTCAGACAATTCTGCAGTTTTAGGCATTGTTGAAGAGCGTAAAATTTAGGCCACCTTTCAATGAAGATGTCAGGTAATGAATGACTGCAGTTAGAAAGATTCTATGACGTTCTTTTGCATTCTAGAATGTTCCAACGTTTTCTGATTCTAGAATATTCCCTCGAACATAACGGATGACAAATTATTGGCAAATCAAATTCTTTTTTTATGATGTGTTGGATACTTTTTGAACCTTAACTTTTACAAAATTGCAATTATCAAGTCAACATTTAATGATATTGTTGTTTTGATATGATATTTGTATTTCCCATGTAAAATTACATTAGAATAGTGTTTGTTTATGTTATTTTGTTGAATGGTCTTAAATTAAACAAAGTTTTTCTTTTGTGTCGGATACTTTTTGCACTCACTGTATATATACAGGGCTCGAATTAACGTAAAAAAATCTAATCGCGATTTTTTTGTTGCTCATTACACCTCCTCCACTCCCGCTGGAGTGGAGGAAGCATTATTTATTTTAACTCATTTATAATAACATATATAATGAGTCTCATTTTTGCATAAGATGTCATAACATTTACGTTCAGCGATTGTAAAGTAGCTTTAGTTATAATTTACATTATTACTATTATTATATTGCATTAAATCTAACGGTTGTATTTTTGTAAAATCAATGAACGTGATATAATCTTCTTTTAATTAATTATTTCATTTTCTATTTTATTTACATATTTTAAACTGTCTAAAACAACTAGAATATTTAATTTTCTATAAATTTTTGACAGTAAAATTATTTAAAACTCTAACAAAACAATTTATAAATTTAAAACAGTTATAAAAAACTATTAAAAATGACGAAAACATTATCGTGATAAAATGTTAAAACTTAACATTTTCACGAAAACCCGTACAATTACAAACAAAAATGATAATTAAATTCTTATTAAGTAAGTTTTCTTATCTAAGTAACCTTATCAAATTCTCATGATATTTCTATCTATTGCTTTTTCATTCAATGTATTTTTTAATCAAAGTTAGCGTTCAATTTTTTCATTCAATAAAATAAAGCGAAAGAAAAAAATGTGTCTAAGTAATAGAATCTTTTACGATCTAATACTTTTTTTGATTTTTGATTTAAGTTTTGCCAAGTAATACGCAATATTAAACTTTTTCTGTAACGAGTCAGCGTCTTTAACGGCCATTTTACGTAAACCACGCCCGATTGGAGTATTATGAATAACTTGGTTGGATAATGAAACTGAACCTAATGTTGTTTGTTGATAAATTTGCGTGGCCTCTTTATGTTGCGCACTGCTTAAGTGCGATGCCAGTGAATCTTTTTTTATTGATATTGTTCCTAGTTTGATTGATGGAAAACAATTTTGTTTGACTTATCCGTTTTTCAAATTGTTTACACAAACTGCATCTTAATCTTATAACTTCATTTCCATTTAAATCGTATTCTAACTCGCAATTAAAACGTTTTTCCCACTTTTTAACTGTAGATAATCTGCATCTGTGGTCCTTATTTGCATCCATTTATTGCTATTAATTATTATTATTTTTTATGGTTAAATAAAAGGATAAAAAAAAAAAAAAAGGAGTTAAGAAAGTAACTTTTCAATCAATTAGCTTTTATTTCTTTTTTCAATCAAAATCTTTTATTTCTTGATTCGAATAGGTATTAAATCGTTTGTTTTTTATAAATTTTTCCTTCCTTAAACAATCGGTTTTTTTCCCGCATTTGAACATTTTTGCTAATTGATTTTCTAAATCTTTTATTTTTCTTTCTTTTACTTTATGCTCCGCTTTAAAAAAAAATTATCGTTACAGAAGTCACTGCAGTTTTATACTGTAAAAACACTAAATATTCGCGAATAGAGTATCAACCTTCTAAAATAAAAAAAGAATGCGAAAAAACAAATTTTAAGAAAAAACTAATCGCGAAGGTGCGAAAAGTAATCGCGATTCGCGATCGCGATACGCCTAATTAAAGCCCTGATATATATATATATATATATATATATATATATATATATATATATATATATATATATATATATATATATATATATATATATATATATATATCAGGGCTCGAATATATATATATATATATATATATATATATATATATATATATATATATATATATATACATGTATATATCTGAATAATTTTAAATGTATTCTACAAATAGAGTGATCAATGTTCTTAAAAGAACATAGCAATAATAAATTAATAAAAAACATTTAAATAAATTATACAATTTTATACCATTTAAACACCTTCATTTAACATATATATGCATTTGATATTTTTACATACATCATACACTTAATACATTTAAAATATATAACAAAATTTTTCATCAAATAAAAGTATAGTTTATATTTAATATACTAAAGAACTATCTGTAAAATAAGCATCATTGTTATTTAAGGCCAATTAGGTTAACCACAATAGGTTCTCTTGTTCTCTTTCTGATGTTAATCTTGTTTAGCTAAAGTTTAATTTTATTTGTTATTACTCTTTTATTTTAGATGCCTAGAATTGGTTGCTACAAGAAATAACAATCAGGGGAAGTAAGTATTTCAAGAACAACACGTTGGAGAATGTCAAAAGTTGATTGTGCTCATCAACAGAATGAGAGCACCTCTGATGACAATGATTCTATTGATGATGAATTTATGGATCATTTATCTGATTAAGATGAACCAGAAAATGAAACAATTAATAATGACTTTGATAAAAATGAAAGTTCAGAGAGTCCCCCTCTGTATCCTGGCTCAAAGATAAATGTCTCTAATGCATGTTTATACATAATGACTTTTGTTTTGCGTTTTAATTTGTCCGACGAAGCCTAAGAGGCGTTGTTAACACTCTTAACTATTTTACTGCTACACAGTGTTTTGCCAACATTAGTGTACAAAATGTTTGAAATATTTTACATCATCCTATCTTTATAAGAAATGCTATTTTCATATTTTAAACATAATCAAACAGCTTAAAAACACTTGTGATAACAATTGGATACATTTAGCAGATCTTGAAGAAAATAGGCAAGCAACAATTAGACTTGTTGTTAATTAAACTTGGAGTCCCAATTTCAAATCATCAAAGTGGTCCTTGTGGCTTTTGCTAGCATCCATTCATAATTTTCCATATTCATTGTTTCTAATATTTTGTTTTTTGGTCTCTGGACGGGTTTTAAAAAACCAAATAAGCAATTATTTTTATCTCCTTTTGTTGATATTTTTACTAACTTATCCACTACTGGTATACTCTTATCTTATAATGCTTGTGTTTTTTTTTTTCATGTATCTATTTTTTCATGTGATACAATTGCAAGAGCTCTGGTTTTTTTGTCACAGGCAATTTAATGGTTATAATGGTTGTCATTAGTGTTCTTCTAGATTGGAAAGAGTTCCAAAAGGCAGGGGGTCTTGTATGACCCATTTTCTGATGTTAGTATGAATTACTAGTGTTAATGTTAGTATGATGTCTGTTTTCTGGAGAATTGTTTTGCTGATAGATATGGAAGTAACAGTTTCGATTGGCAGTTGCAGCAGCACAATGTGAGGAAAACTATTGAGAAGAGTGAGAATTGACCTAGAGTTGTCGAGAGGGAATGAAAGATTCCATGCATGCCTGAATCCACGAAGTTATGTAATAAGCACAATTTTCAACAGGAACACGAAAGATTTTTACCTAAGGGTCATCACGAAGAAAATCACGGAAAGAGTCCCAGTCAGCTTTAAGGTAGTTGTTAGAAGTACAATAACAGGGGGATTCAGATGATGAAGAAGAATGAGATATTAGCTTTAAAGAGATCAAACTGTGATCAGAAGCATCTAAGGGTGAATGTGGAGAAACTGAGCACTGATTAGGATCAGAAACAAGACATAAGTTGAGTAGAAAAGGTAAATGATTTGGTTTGTCTGGAAAACGAGTTAGAAAGTTGATTATCTGAGTTAGATATTGTGGGCCTAAACATCTAGAGTCACTGACACTAGAGCCAAGCCATTCAGTGTGATAAGCATATAAGTCACCAACAACAATGATATTGTCTGATGGATAAAGAGAGAGAGCTTGGTCAATTTGATCAGAAATAACATCAAAAAGAGCGCAGTCTGGAGATGAAGTGGAGTGATATAGAACAAAGAGAAAAGCGATAGAGTGAAGTGATGCTAAACGAAAGCACATAAAAGAATAGTTTGTGGATTCGAACCTAGTTTGCCGACAAATGGGTTAATTCTTACGGATGTAAATGCCCAGGTCAAGCATGTGACAATTGGAGTCTTTACGAATTAAAGAAAGATAACCATCAACACTAAGATCACAAGATAAGACAGCTAAACTCAAATTAGTCTCACAAATAGCAAGTAGGTCTGGTGAATATTGCAAGAGATAAGACTCAACAGAAGAAAAGTTACTTTGAGGACCACGAATATTAGTGAATGATAGATTTAGAGATCTTGGTGATGACGATTGTTTTTTTGTGACTTCAGTCATTTCATAAATGAGTTAAAGAACTTGTTTTAAAGCACAGAAAGTACTTAGTCCATTATTTAATAGTACAAGCAATTGCCTCGTTACTATTAATAAACCCTAAGTTGTAATAAAGGGCTCCAAATGCGTCCTCAACGATGCCCACCAAAAGTAAAAACAGGAAAACCATCCATGCACAACATAGCATTGTTAGTACTCTGATATTTTACAGCTGTTAATGGAATCAGCCTCTCTGAGAGCTACCACAGAGTTTGGGAAAACTGAAAACCATAAAATCTCAGAACCACAAAACTGAGTTTCAGAGCTGTACCCTCATTAGGAGATAATAGAATGAGTTGTCTAGTTATAAAAACAGAAACGCAAGCAAAACCCATGCATTGAGTCAAGAAGATTTATTATTCAACATCCTAAACTGGAAATAATGCATTAAAAATACATCTGCGCCAACTTAATAGATGGGTGTTAGGTAGTGTGATTCTATTTTTTAGTTTGTCATGCAAACCTTTTCTAAAACATGAATAATTGTATTCTAAGAGCAACTAAATAAAAAATAATTAAAAATTTGAAAATTTTACTATGTCAAAAAAAAAAGTTACTTTATGGAAATAAGACAAAATCCTTAGGCAAAAAAATGGATAATTCGTATGATATTTTTTTAATTAGCTGAAGTTAATAGTGAATATAATATAAAACTAGCTTAACAACTATTGGTGGATTAGAAATAAAATAACTGTATTCCATTTTCTATTTTAGTTATAATTATATTTACCTAAATATGTCCCACATAAGTGCTAAAGGAGCATTAAAGAGAAAAGCAAACAACTTAATACCACCGTGTTCAAAGGAATCTCGGGAACTGCTTGCTTCAGCAGCGCCTTATGGATTACGGACTAAATCCTTAGCCAATTTCAAGACTATTCCAGAAGTCCGCCACATTCTTGGCTACTATCACCATCTAGCTGACACACGCCCCGCACCACCATCAAGAGCTGTTATGCAAATAATAGCAAATAATAATAGCTGGCATCACAAAAAAATTGAATGAAGTTGTGAATGCTTATAAATTAAGTTTGAAGAGAAAATCGAATATGGATTTTTTTATGCCATTTGATATCCTTAATAAAAATATAAAGCTGAAGAGGGAAGAGCAGATCTTCTACAATCATCAAATGGATGATAGAAAGAGCTGTGTATTAACCAGCCAAACAGTTGTTGAGCATCCTGCTAACAGGCAGTTGATACCAAAAAACATGGATCTTGATTATGTAGAGCAACTGTACACAGAGTCAAGCTCTGAAAATGATGATAACGTTGATGATGTTCAGCCTTTGTTTGAACGACCCAAACGGAAGTTTAAATCAAAGGTGAGTAATAATAATTTTTGGAAATAAAAAAAGTTTTTTTATTAGATTTATATCAATTTTACTTTTGGTTTAAGGCGATGCCAATTGCCATTATGTGCGCAGAAGCTGGTATCTCAACCCACAAAGGAGTTAGTGTAACTAGCTCATTAAGTTATTTCCATAGTGACATTCCAACTCCAAATCAATCGGCTATTTTTAAAGCTGGTTAAAGGTTGCAAGTCACAACTCTACTTAAACTTAAAGAAGCTTTGTCTGTTCAATTATTCTTTATATAACACTTTGATGGAAAAGGTGGGGCACCTTATGATTATGGGATTAAAAAAGTGGAACGCATGGTCATCGCCCTTCAGTCTGATGGACCAATATTTTGGTACATTGGCCTCAAAACATTACATACTAGCGGAACTTCTAAAAATCTAGCCGCTATGATAACGGAAACATTGTTAGAGTATAATGTTGTGCATAAAATATCCCTTATAATTTGTGACACCTGCTCTGTCAATACAGGTTAGTAAAATTAAAATTATTTATTTTTAAATAATAAAATAATACAATTAAATAAGTTATTCCATTTTACTTCAGGTGGATCTTATGATGGTTCTGGTGGAGTAGTAGGGATTTTAAGATCTAAGCTATTTAACAGGCCTGTTCCTTATTATGGATGCAATACTCACATTTTGGACCTTGTTTTGAAAAAAATGGTAATTTTCCACTTGCCAACACCATAAAAATCGCCTACTCTAACTGATTTTAAGTTCATTCAAAAACTAAAAAATAAGTATCCGCAATTGAAAGAATCATACAATATCCTGCATAAAACACCTCATCCTCCTCCTACTGTAAAAACCTGGAGAGATGATTATAAGCTATTGGCTAGGTTTGTTTGATTAAAAATTATTATTTTCAATATCAATGATTTGTATATGTGATGAATGCGTTGATCCATTTTATTGTTTATTTTTCCAGGTTATGTATTGCATTTAGGCACTATTTGGACACCGATATTTTACACAAACTGCAGCTACCAACGAAATTACCAAGTTCTCACTCAGCAAGGTGGAACAGCAGAGCAATATATGTCTTGTTAGGCTACTTTCTACTTCCTGAAGAACGACCATTATTGAAAAAAATAGCTAAGTTTATTAGCTATTCTTGGTCACTTGCATGGTTTAAAATGAGAGAGGAACCCAACTGGGAAAACTTAAAAGAAACTACATCAAGTTGCATTAAAGCCCAAGAAGCTCTGACAAGACATATTCTTGGTGTTAAAATCTCATTCAAGAATGTGCATCGAACAAATGAGGTAGCTGAGAGAGGACTCCGAACTATGGACATCCGATGTTCCCGGGCTAAGTCTGATGATGCTCTTGAGAGACTTTTTTTAACAGAAATGTTTATGCAAATGTCGAATAAAAAATAACTTCACTTTATAAACTTTGTCGTATTTCTTTTGCTTATGTATAAGATAAAAAAAGACTAAAAAAAAGAAATAATTTTGTCTTATTTCCATAAAGTAACTTTTTTTTTGACCTAGTAAAATTTTCAAATTTTTAATTATTTTTTATTTAGTTGCTCTTAGAATACAATTATTCATGTTTTAGAAAAGGTTTGCATGACAAACTAAAAAATAGAATCACATTAGTGTTAGGCAGGGGGTGTTGTCCTTTCACATCTGAAATCTTGCACTCAAGTGGAACCTTAGATGTTCATAACAAGCCAATGAATTGTGCAACAAAAATGAAATGCTTTAATTGTTTAAATTTTCACCATGCATCAATGTGTAATGAAAAATCTCTTCACCAAAAAAATGACAGTCAGGAAGAAAGAAAATCATCATTAGTAGCTGGTACATAAACAAAGTATGCAAGTTCAGTTTTGGTACAAACAGCTCAAGTTACAGCAATTTTAAATGATAAACTTTCTTATCCTACTCGTATTCTCTTTGATAGTTGTTCACAATTGAGTTACATTTCACCAGCATTACGAACAAAGCTTAATTTACAAACAATAGATGTTAAAGAAATAATTATAAACAGTTTTGAAAACAAAAGTGAAAATTTTGTTTTCAAAACAAGTTTGACAACATCATTATTTGGAAGTCTTTTACGTTTCCGTTCAAAAAAATTTGCCTTTCTGGCTGATATTGAGAAAGCGTTTCTTCAAATTGGAGTGAAATGTGTCGCGATTATGTTTTTTACATTGAAAACCTTCATTTTAATATGTTATCTAATACAAAGCTGGCAACATTTTGTCTTTTTAGAGTTTTATTTGGTGTTCCTTCTTCGCCGTTTTTACTTAATGCTACTTTAAAGTTACATGTGAAAAAGTACTTAAATAGTTATCCCTCCTATGTTTCTAAAATTTTACAAAGCCTTCATGTGAATGATTTAAGGTGGAATGCAAGAAGCGAACTTGAGTCAAGTTCGACTTGAACTTTACATCGTAACCAATAGCAGCAGAGTATGGGTTTTCGCCTCAAAAAATACTCTGCCGCTATTGGTTACAAAGTAAAGCTCACTTCTTGTATTCCACCTTTAAACTCTTATACTAATAAAGTTAATGATGGCATAAAATTTTATAGGTGGTGCAAATCGATATTAAAGGAAGGCAGCTTCAACCTTCGAAAATTCGAATCAAATTCTAAGGTATTAGAAGATGTCTTTTTTGAAAGTGACTTTACACCTAAACCTGAAACTCAAATCCTTGGTATTTCTTGGTACAAACAAAAGGATATTCTAATTTTTTACTTTAAAGATTTAATGAAGAAGGCAGTTGATATTCCAAGGAAAAGAGAAGTTTAAAATTCGCTGCAAGTATATATGATCCATTTGCTGCAAGTATATATGATCCATCGCTGCAAGTATAAATAATCCATCGCTGCAAGTATATATGATCCATTCGCTGCAAGTATATATATGATCCATCGGAACTTATAAATCCAGTAGTAGTTAAATTAAAAGTATTGTTCCAAAATTGCAAAAGTGTTTCCAAGATGAGTTGAGAAGATTACCTTGATGGAGAAATTTATCCGAGTAGCAATCCATTTAAAATAACTTTCTTTCATCAAGCAATATAATGGTTCCTCGGTGGTATCTTAACTCTTCCAATTTTTTGCCTAACTATAAACTAAAACTTCATGGTTTCTCCGATGCAAGTAATAAGGCATATAAATGTTGTATCTATATTCGAATTTTTGATGAGACACATTCTTGTTCTACCTTGATTGCCTCTAAATCGAGGGTAGTCTCATTAAGTAAAATAACTATACCTCGTCTTGAACTTAGTGCTATTTTATTACTAGCCAAATTGATGATTAATGTTGAAAAAGAGCTTGAAAGTGTGTATAACATTTCTCGGATTATTTGTTGGACTGATTCAACAATTTGTTATCATTGGATTAACAATTCCGCTTAGAAATATTTTGTTTAAAATATACTTTTAAGAATTAGAGAACTTTATGGCATTGAGTCATGGAAGTATGTAGAAACACATCGGAATCCCGCAGATGTTACTTCACTTGGATCATCTTTAAATAATTTTGAAGATAGTTGTTTTTGGTTTTAGGGCCCAGATTTTTTAAATAGTATAACAGTGCATGGCCAGTTTATGATTTAATTTTTGAAAGTACCAAAACACCTGAAGAATTAACTTGCATTGTTTCAAACAGTGTTCAGTATCCAGACCTTTCCTTTATAGACATTGTAAAATTTAATAGCTATGAACGTTTATTAAGAGTCACAGCCTGGATATTACGCTTTGTGAATAATTTGAAATTGAGACTAAGAAAACTAAATGTTTTTAAGTGATAAACGAGAAGAATCGATTATTATGTGGATCAAACATGTCCAACGTGACGTAATGACTGCACCGAGCTACAAACCGTTGCGGCAAGATTTGCTTTTAGTTGAAGAGGACGGTGTCGTTTTATGTAAAGGACGCTTAAAGAATGCCCCAATTCTATACAATACAAAGTTTCTGATATTTCTACTTTAAAGCTGTTACCTTTCAAAGCTAATTATTTTGCACTGTCATGTCCTCGTAAAACATAATGGCGTGAAGGAAACACTAAATGAGTTAAGAAATAAGTTCTGGGTTCCCAAAGCTAGGTGTTTAATTCATAGTGTAATCCGAAAAAGCTTTCTTTGTAGAAAATTTGAAGGGAAGCCATACTTTTATCCTATTTCTCCACCGTTACTTGTGAATCGTATGAATAACGATCGTGCTAACAAGAGCACTGGTATAGATTATGCTGGACCTTTATATGTAAAATCAATACATGGGTCTAGCACTTTACATAAAACCTGGATATTTTTGTTTACATGCTGCAGTTCCCGTGCACTTGTGTTAGATTTAGTTCCCGATTGTTCAGCAACAGCAACTATTTGTGGTCTGCGACGATTCTTTGCAAGACGTGCCGTTCAGTCAGAGATTTTGTCGGATAATGGCACGCAGTTCACAGCGGAGGAAACTCAAGCTTTTGTTGCATCTACGTCAATCAAATGGCGTTTCAATGTAGCGGTCGCCCCCTGGTGGGGCAGAATATTCGAAATACTTGTACGATCAACAAAGAGGTGTTCAAAGAAAGTACTCACCGATTCTAGACTAACCTATGAAGAATTGATAAGACTCATTTAGGAAGTCGAATGCGTCATCAATAACCGTCCATCAATAGCATTTGTTTATAAAGAGGCTGGTGACAAAGTGCTCACTTCTAACCATTTAGTGTTTGGTCGGAAGTTAAATTTAGAAACGATAGCAGAAGATTCAAGGAATTGTGAAAATTTTGAAATAGTTGAACAACATAAACACATTAATATGGTCTTAAGTCATTTTAGAACACGTTGGAAAAAAGAATATTTTAAGGATTACGTGAACACCACAAAGTTAATAGATCTGTACAAGTCAAAAGTGGAAATGTTGTCTTAATTGACAATGCCCCAAAGACGCGAATTTTATGGAAAGTTGGAATCATAGACGAAGTGAATTTTTCTTCTGACAAAGAAGTCAGAAGCGCTACGGTAAGTTACAAGCAGAACAAACATATATATATATATGTTTATATATATACATATATATATACATATGTATATATATATATATATATATATATATATATATATATATATATATATATATATATATATATTATGTATATATATATATATATGTATATATATAAACATATATATATATATATAAACATATCTATATTTATATACATATATATATACATATGTTTTTAAAAATATAAAATCATATATATATATATATAAATATATATATATATATATATACAAAAATATAAAAACATATATATATATATATATATATATATTATGGCTGAAAATAAATGGAAATATGAAAATAAAGTTTATATACATACATACATATATATTTTAATAGGAAGAAAAAAAACTGTTAAGAATTGAGTATTAATTCCACCTATTCTATATAAGTATCAATTTTTAGCTAATTAAAAATTATTGCTTACATGGAGTAGGTGGAATTAATACTTACACGGAGTATTAGTTCCACCCACCAGGGGCGCCCAAAGCATTTTTTGGTCTTTGAGATAGCAAACTTCCAGACATTGAGCAAACTCCAAACATTTATATGTTTATAATTATGTCAAATAAGGATGCTTTGCAAAAAATTGCGATGATTGGAGCTTGGGAACAAGAAAGCCCCTAAAATTTAACCCCCCTGCCCCAAACGTGAGAGCAACAAGTTGATGAAATATTTTTTGTATTATTTTCAACTAGACTTATATTTATCGATAAATTTTAAATTTCATGGTAAAATATTTTAGCGCTCAAAAATTATGACCATTTAAAGTTTAAACTCCCCTCAATTTGAGAGAGTTGCAAATTTTATATTGTCATAATTTTGAACTCTGAGAGATAATATTATAAAACTTAAAATTTATCGATGAAAATAAGTCTAGTTGAAAAAAGTACAAAAGATATTTCATCAACTTGTTACTCTCACATTTGGGGCAGGGGGGCTAAATTTTTGGGGCTTTTTTGTTCCCAAGCTCCAATCGTCGCAATTTTTTGCAAATCATCCTTATTTGACATAAGTATAAACATATAAATGTTTGGAGTTTGCTCCATGTCTGGAAGTTAGCTATCTCTAAGACCAAAAAATGCTTTGGGCGCCCCTGCCACCCACTCTATGTAAGTATTTTTATTTTAATTAGTTAAATATTATTACTTACATGGAGTGGGTGGAACTAACAAATAGAAATAAAAGTGATATTAAAAAAATTTGAAAAAAGTTAAATTTAAAAAAACGCCATAACAAAAAAAAAACACACAAAAAAAATAAACGAAAATACCCAATCGCACAAAAATATCGGGTAATTTTATTACCCGATTTTCGGGTACTTCTACAGGTAGTTTTATTACCCGATTTTTGGTTAGAGAAATTGGGTAATTTTATAACCCGATTTTTGAGTACTTCTACGGGTAATATTCGGGTAGTTTAAGTTGGGTAATACCTGACTCAAAGGCTTTGATATCGGGTAACTAAAGTTATTAAAATTACCCGTCTACGGGTACCCGTGTGTATTAGGGTCGGGTTTTTGCTCCTTATATTTAGCAGAACATTTTTCTAAATCGGACTCGTTAAAACCAACTGTGTTGCCAAGTTTTATTTTCACGGTTGAAAGATCTATATTATTTATTTGAGAGCATTTATTAATAGAATAAAACGTCGGTAACGTGTAATAGGAACCGTTGTAGCCATGACAGGAATCTCTATGGCCAAATTCCCTAAATTACGGCAAACACAATGAAATTTTTGGGGATATTCGCAATGATATATTATATAACTAGATGCCTAACTTGCGGGATTTTATTAGGCAAAAAGTGAAGCCGTTTATTTTTTTTGTTTATAACACGTTTATATATCCGCCATTTGTAAAAAGGACAAAAGCTGAAGCCAAAGTGTGAAATAAAAGTTTAAAATGCAAGTCAAAATTTCCCAATAAATTAAAGATAATTCAAAAACAAGTTTTAATAATTATAAAATACTTATAAAAGTTTTTTTATGAGTCTATGTTTATTAAAAAGTATTTTAATTCATAAAAATGCTTCAAAAGCGTCTGTCGTTTTACTTATCTATTCAAAACTTTAATCCCTTTTTAATAGAAAATCAATTAAAGAATCATAAATTATTATTTTACAAGTATTATAATTTCCGCTTAACACTTTTACGTAAATAGTATTTAAATTTAAAATATATTTATATCATTTAAGATAATCATGAGCGAGACTAGGTTTTTTCAAACCGAGACGAGACCGAGACGAGAAGTTAGTACTTCTTGTGAGACCGAGAACGAGACGAGACGAGAAATTTAACAATTTTTGAAAACAAATTTATCAAAATCCAAGTAGCAAAAAAAAAATGTAAACATGGTTTTGACAAATAGACACAAATGACATTTGTCAAATGTAAACAACTTTTTCAAATATTAATTCAGTATTTTTTTGCCAAACTTTTCCAACAAGACAATGTTTTCTCTGATTAAGATGATTTGTTCTACTTTTTCTGGGTGTAAGTTGTGTCTGGATGATCGGACGACATTTCCACCTGAGCTAAAAAGTCTCTCTGATTTAGTTGAACTTGCAGGAATAGCTAAAATTTGTCTAGCTAATGAAGAGAGTTCTGGCAATGTATTTGAATGCAATTTCCACCAATCAAGAATCGGAAAGTCTTTTTTGTCATCAGGGAGATGTTCCCTGATGCCAAAAAATATTTAAAAATCTAATTAAAATTTTTTAATTAGATTTTTTAAAAAAATCTAATTAAAGATCTTATTAAAAATTTAATTTGTTTTTGTCAAAAACAAATTAAATTTTTAATTAGATTTATTAAAATCACGGAGTCAAAATATTAATTAATTAAAAAAACAAATTATTAAGCATTTTGTAAATTATAATAATTTTTAATTTGGAAAATGATATAATATTTAAGTCTTGTTCTACTTCTCGCGAGAATTTTTTATTTCTCGTTTCTCACGAGAAGTCTTATTTCTCACGAGAAACGAGAACGAGACGAGATCTCGCTCATGTTTAATTTAAGAAAAGAATAGTTAAAAATATTTGTTTACAAATTTAATCCGTTATTTGTAAAAAGGGCTAAAAGCGCGTTCACTTTTCTGATCTGATTTTCTGATAGTTAGACATCTAGTTATATAATATATCATTGCTTAAACCTAAAGCTCCGGACTCATTTGCCATATTTTCATCCGCTTGGCCACGCAAACTAAAACACTTGAAAATTAAGTTATCATATATAAAAACATTCCTGCCGGTAATCAATTTCAGGATTATTTCCTGGCATTGCCGGCAATTACATTTGAGATAAAGTATAAACAATATTTAATATATAGTGCTTACCTATATTTTTTTTGAAATAATCCCAGATTAAAGATGTTGTGAAAGGCATAATGAGTAAAGTTTAGTTTTCTTTAATAACTAATGTATACTTATGTTTAGTTGTTTAAAATTAAAGTTTAGTTATTTAATGTTGAACAAAGAACGAAAGACTAGGCAAGAGTTATGATACCACGAGAGATTTTATTAAAGTAACGATACCAGATGAGAAATTAAAATATGGATGCGATATTACACAAATAGTTTTAAATAAATGTAATGACTGTGAAAAAATCAATTTCCTTGGAACAATCAATTCTCATACTCGTTTAGACTAATCATTAATGATTGCATCACAAGCAATTTCCTTTGGAGAATTAATTAAAAAACTCTCTAATGATGGTTACAAAACTAATTCCCTTTCAACAATCATCTCTAATACTCGTTTAGAGTAATCGTTAACGATTGCATCACAAGCAATTCCTATGGAGAGTTATATGAAAAACTCTCTTTAATGATTGCAAAACTATTTCCTTGAAGATTAATTCCGCACAGAAAATTATTGCCTGAATGGAATAAAAATTCAATAGAGTTGGAATAACGATACGAGAAACTACAGGTTGGATCCAGGTCATTGTTCTAGGGGGGCAGTCCGACCAAAAAAATTTATAAAAAATAAGATTTATTTATTTTTAAATAAAATAACTGTTATATTTGATCATCTAGAGTGATTTTAGAAAGTTTATAAGACAGTTTGCTAATAAATATTTTGAATGGTTATATAAATACTTTTTTTTTTGAGAAAAATGATAAAATGTTGAATTTTAATTTTTTGTATTTTTTCTTATTTTTTAATTTTATCAATAATACTTCTTTGAAGTTTGACATTTCTTAGGTAGGGGAGGAGGGTAGTAACTCCGAATACCACTCCCTCTTTACTTTTTCTCCGCCCCTTACACACTGTTTAACATAATTTATTTATTTGTAATAATTTAATATTGAAGTAAATGTTAAACAAGCTCTTTTCTTTCCTTTTAATCACAATAGAAAAATTGTAATAACGATAACATATGAGAAATTAAAATACAAAAGCGATACCGCACAATTATTTAAAATAAAACAAATATACCAGGTGAGAAATAAAGTGATAAACATGATGTCGCACAAATCTTTGAGAATTTCTTTTATAATAAATTAGTCAGTTATATACATCTCATTTATTATACAAATTTACTATTTCAAAATACTAATCGTTTATAAAAATAAAATACAAGTTCTCATGATGACCCGAGTTGCAATACCAAATGATACTATTGGTACAAAACAATACAAACATAAGCGTTAACTTTTGATACTAGTTTCGCGAGATCTCGATATCGGTACTGTAAGGGATTGCACCGAGACCAAACGACCCCAACATAACCAACACCAAACCTTACCAAACGATGCCAACATTAACAATACTTTCGATACCAGTATCGCGTGATTTTGATACCCATACAGTATGGCATCGCACCGATACCAGACGATAAATCAAGACTCGTGTTTACCGTTTTTATTTTTATTTATTTATTTTTTCTCCATTTTTTTGCCGTATAAAAATATAAACACAACAAATATTTCCAATATACAGATGGCCGGGGCAAGAAGAAGACACATTTGTCTTATCGCCAAGCCCCGAGAAGTTTTTAAAAAATAAATTTAGCGTGACGTAGTTTATCAACAACCAATAAGACGAAAAAATGATATGCAAGTCTTAAAATTGCTTGTATTTGTTTTCATTAACATATATTCAAAAATATTTCAATAATTAATTCCAAAAATTCTATAAGATTTTTGATAAACATTAAATAGGTTTTCTAATAAATCAATCTTTGGTAAAATTGGTAAAAAAAGATGTTCTAACAATAATTTGCCACAAAAACTCATTATTGATGGGGAAATGATCAGTAATAAAGAAACCATCGTTGAAAAGCTCAACGACTATTTCCTTGAAGTTGGCCCAAATTTAGCAGATAAAATCCCAAAAAACACCACAAATTTCAAATCCTATATAAAACCAACCAATATATCTATGAAAGAAGATAGTTTAAATATAACTGAGGTGCGTAATGCGTTCAATAGTCTGAAAAATAATAAATCCGCCGGCATTGATCAAATTAGCGTGAACGTAGTTAAAGCAATCTTCGATACCATAGAACCATCTTTGTTTCATATTTTTAACCTTTCAATACAATCCGGTATTGTACCGGAGAAATTAAAAATTGCTAAAATATCATCTATTTTTAAAACTGGCGATAACACAATTATGTCAAATTATAGACCTATTTCTGTCTTACCATGCTTTTCAAAATTGTTAGAACGTATTATGTATGATAGGCTTAATAAATATTTAACCAAAAAAAAAATACTGTATAATAAACAATTTGGATTCCAAAAAAAACATTCAACGGATCATGCAGTAATCGATTTAATAAATTATATATCCGATGGGTTCAATAATGATTGTTATACACTAGGAGTTTTTATTGATCTGTCAAAAGCATTTGACACAGTTGACCATAACATACTTATAGAAAAACTAGAACTCTATGGAGTATTAAACAATAACCTACTCTGGTTTAAAAATTACCTGTCAAACAGGAAACAATACATAGTGTATAAAGAAAATGAAACAGGAAACAAAGTTATAACTTGTGGTGTTCCCCAGGGATCCATCCTAGGACCACTATTATTCTTGTTGTACATCAACGATTTATTTTTAGCTTCAAAGACTTTAAATCTTATTTTGTTTGCTGACGACTCTAATCTTTTTTACTCAAATAAAAATATAAAAGATCTTTTTAAAATATTTAATGAAGAACTAATAAAAGTTAATGATTGGATTATTTGTAATAAACTTTCATTAAATGTACTGAAAACTAAATTTTTGTTGTTTCATAAATCTAGTAAGAGTGATCACCTCCCTCTAAAATTACCCAATCTCTTTATGAATAATTCAGTTATTAAAAGAGAATCAAATGTAAACTTCCTGGGAATAATATTAGATGAAAATATATCATGGAAATCTCATATTAAATCTATTGAAAATAAAGTTTCCAAAAATATTTCTGTTCTATTTAGAGTTTTCTAAATGAATTTTTTCAAAAAATTCATTTCTATGGAATGAATTTTTTGAAAAAATTCATTCCATAGAAATGCAATATTGCAATAGGATAGATAACTATGGATAAATAGTTATCTATCCTATTGCAATATTGCATGGGGAAGTAGCAACTATGGAAAGCTTAAAAAAATTTATAGTAAAGAAAAAATTGCATGCAAAATAATTTTTGGCGTTAAGAGAACTGCTCATGGAGAGCCTTTCTTAGTGGAACTTAATGCACTCAATGTTTATAAACTTAATATATGTCAAGTTATGCTGTTCATGTTTAAATCTAAACATGGTTTGTCGCCTATTATATTTCACTCTTACTTTACAAAAATTTCTCATAAGTACCCCACAATTTTTTCAAATGATAATTTTGTAGCTCCAAGATTCTATTTCAAACTCAGTTCATTCCAAATTCAATATCGTGGAGCATTTCTATGGAATGAATTTTTTCAAAAAATAAAAATAATAACATTCTTCAAAACATATCTTTTGAACAATTCAAAATAGTATGTAAACGTTTCTTATTAGGAAAAAATTTCGATCTAAAATATTTATTTTAAAATTTGATTATAAAATAATAAAAAAATTGTATAAACTGAATAGGGGTTCATCTACTTTTTTTTTTGTGTGTGTGAAAAAGTCATAACTTATTTTTTTTTGATCTTACACACATACATACATACATATATATATATATATATATATATATATATATATATATATATATATATATATATATATATATATATATATATATATATATATATATATATATATATATATATATACTTTTATGTTTAAAGTTTTTAAATTGTAATATTAACTGACGGCTTCTATGTTAACGGGGCTCGGTGATAAGACAGTATGTCTTCTTCTTGCTCCGGCCATTTATTATATATGTAAACGATTTTTCTCATTGTAAATAGTATTATACGTCATAATAAAATTAAAAAAAAAAAAAAAAATCTGACTTTAAACTATGTGGCCATGGCCACAATGGCCACCCCATAGATCCGCGCCTGAATAACTTATATTTTAAAACGAAGATTATGATTAAGATTACGGAGACCACTATTTACGAAAATCATAAAAAAACAAAGACTAATGGAGATATGGAGACCACTATTTAAGAAAATCATAAAAAAACAAAACAATTTTTATTGACGTTGTCTTTGTAATGATTTCTTTATGATTTTTATTTTGTAACGGTTTTTTAAATTGGTATTCTACGTTTGATGATGATCTTTACAAATTAGACCAAAATATCATAAAAAAGAAAAAGAAAATTAGTTTTTACAATGCTGTTTTTGATATTTTATAACTTATCATAACAAAGATGAGGGCGGACTTGTACACGGCGCACCCCAAATTTGGCGAAGTTCGTAAACGAACTCGGTAAAGTTCGAAACGATAACTTTGCCGTTTTATGATTGGCTAATTTTAACGAGTAAAAATTTAACATAAAAGTCCATTTCAAGTCGCTTTCTTAGTCCGTTTTTTACCGTCTTCAAAATAAGTAAGATGACACCTTTTGCTGAGTTCATTGAAAGTATGAAAGAAGAAAAATTGGTTGATTTTTTGCAACAAAAAAGACTAATGCCACTTCAAAAACTTTGTTTATGTGGTCAAAGAATGGTTGTGCAAAAGTATGAAAGTTGTCAAGTATAATTTCCTTAATATTTTTACTATTATTTTTGGGGCATCTGATGTAGATAAGTAGACTGGGAGGTATTATATTATAATATAGTATTTGCATTTAAAATAACTTGTCTTTTTTTTATGTATAACACAAAATTTACGTTGCAAAAACTATAAGAAGATAAGCCACAAAAAGATATTTTAAGAATATAAGCTACTAGAGGATACCTTCAGAAGATCGATTAAAAAAAGATAACTTAAGCCAAAGGAGGATACGTTCCACACAAAAAAAATTAGGAAGCAAACACGTTAAGTTATAAGAAGATACGTTAAGAAGATAATCGTTAAGAAGATACTTTAAGTAGATAAAAAATATGTTAAAAATACTGATTTTTTTTATAAATTTTTATAATATTTAATGTATAACACTTAATGTAAACATGTTGATAATTTGTATTTTTAAATTTTAGATTTTTTTGTAAAAATACTAATTTTATTATAAATTATTATAGTATTTAATGCATAATGTTTAATGTAGATGTGTTGATAATTTGTATTTTAAACTTTTAGATTTTTTTGAAAAAAGTTAAATTTTTGTTAAAATGCATTTGCGCAAACGTTTTATTTTATTATTTTCAACGTTACCATTATGGCGCGCAATAACGTAATATTTTAGCGTCCATTCTGTAAAATACCAAAATGCGAATTCCGAGAATTGAATCGGCACATGCGAAATGAGCCTTAGTATAAGTTTTTTTTTTTCCAGATGTTCTAAGAAGCCCTAACCGTCTTGTCGCAGAGCACCGTGGAAGTGCATTTAACCAGGAAGTTCACGCCTCCTTCCTTACCGTGACGCGAAAATATGTCCAGAGCTCAATTCGAGCCTGGATCTCCTGCTTATAAAGCAAGCGCTCTAACCACTGCGCACAATCAGCTGGTTTTGAGAAAAACAAAAAAAATATTTTAGCCCGAATATGACTCAACATTCCTTTCTGTAGAAAATGTTAAAATTTAGTACAAAAATAGTTAGATTTGTAACCAAGGAGCCAGGTTTTTAAAAAAATTTTTTACTATGAAAAAATAATGGTAAGAGTGCTTGGCTGAGGCCCTTTTAGTATGTTTTAGGAATTTCAGTGAAAAACAGATTGTTTTAACTGATAACACACGCTTTCTTATGCATATTATTTAAAAGATTTTAAAATTTTTTGTCAATACAAGTACGTATGTACGTTAAAGATTAACTCATTGACAACAAAAATGTTAAAAAAAGTTCTCAATCATCTTCTCCGCTGCTGTTGTGTTGAGCGTGTCCTTCAAGGTTTCTGTTCCATTCCAAGATTTCGTTGTAGAACTGGAGGTATTCCTCAGGAATGTATCGCAATAACTTTTGGATGTCTTTGAATTTTTCATCTTTGATTGGCACTTTATCAAGTGGATAGGCAATCGCAGTGAGTAAATTTACTTCACTAATTCCCGGTTGTTTTAGGATGAATGTGAGAACAGATCTTTGAATCATATGTAAAGTGTATGAACGTACTTATTAAAAAGTTGACTCTTTTGTCTTTTGGTACAGTTCTGGTCTTAGTTTCCTCAGATATTACCATTTTCTTATAAAACTTTGGCCACCAAGTTTTGAACTTGAGTACTGCGTTGGTGTCCAATTCTTTAACAATGAACTTGTGTTTTTTGCTTGACTGGATAACAATGCCGATTTTTTAGAGTACTTTTTATTATACTGAAATCACGAAATACACGGTCACAAGGTAAGAAAGAGTGACCTCTGACAGGGAAAAATTGCTAAATTTTTTCAAATCTTTTCATGTCTGTCAAAGCCATAAGAAATCTGGTCAATGCGTGGCTTTTATTTAGTTCTCCACAACTGTCTGATAACACACGAAACTCTGTATAGTAAGATGGAACACTGTTCAAGTAGTCATAAACCATTGAACACACCTCATTTGGACTTTTTTTGGCCGTCCCTTCATGCCACAGGGAAATTACTAAATTGTTCTTCTTGATATCATGAGTGAAAAAATCTGTAGTAGTCAACTGCCTAAAGTAAAAAGTCTCTTGCACAGGGATCCTAGGCAATTGGATGTTTTGCATATAATCAAAACAAATTGATAAAACATAAGGCTGTTCTTTTTCCTTCACTTCCTGATCAAGACTTTTGTAAATTTTTGATGCCTTTCTTTTGAGTATCACCAGTTCGGCAGCTGCAGCTCGTATAGCTGCTTCATTCAGCTGTGCACTTTTAAGTTTGTTTCTAAGTTCTTTACAAGTGCAGCAACAATCACTCTGCGTTCTCCCAAGGTGTAAGTTAAAGTTTTCCTCAAAGAAAGTAGAAAAATATGTCAGACTTTATTTGATGCTTGGATGTTTTTCATTGTACATTGAACACAAAAGTTTCTTGTTTAACCGAGCATCTAAATACCTGTAGGGTTTTGATGCATACTTTGTTTGTTTGTAAGGAAACTATTTATGTGCTGTCTTAAAAGCTGCCTAGTCTCAACAGAATGGGCCTTCTTAATGTGCATTCCTCGTTTGTCGATAGGGCTTTTCCCCGATCACTTGAGGGCTCTTTTTACTCTTTTATTGGCGATGGAGTGTAAAGAAAGAAAAGCTTTGAAACATACCTCTAATCTTTGTGAACTTACTAGCACATGGTATCTTAAAAAATTGCTGTTAATTCTTGCTTCTTCATCCTTTTGTAGACAACGCAGCTTCACTTCTTTAACGTCAATAAGGTGTTGTAGGTGGAAATCCTGTTAGTTTTTTGACAATAAATCACCAAAATGTCTCAAGATCTCTTTTTGTTCTTCCTCTGTCACAATGTCATTTCAGTTCTTCCTCTTACAACTGAAACAATACGATAAAATAAGGTTACATTCTTAGCTACATTTATTCAGGTCTCAAATTAAAACAATAAAATTAAAGATGTTTATCAAACTTGGCAGGTCTAACTATTGCTTGTTTTTGTCACTTCTCTCAATGGATATATAGGCTAGAATCAATAAATTGATACGTTATATAATAGCCTTATAGTAAGTAAATTTATCCATTATAGGTCATTTCAAGATTAACCATTTGCTGAATTGGCTGGCCAAACTAACCTAATATTATGTACTGTAATCTTACCTGCATGTCCCTGTTGTCTTTTTAGGAACAATGTTTCCTCTTGCATCAACAAACTCATCACCTCTTATTCTTGCTTTTTTTAAGACATTCCTTTTCCATAAACCTTTGTTTTCTTTTCTTTTTTTACTGACGTTGTCCTCATTATCCTCCATCACTTACTTTTATAAAACAATCAATATTAAAGTAAGGTTGCGAAATGTACAAAAGTACAAAACACGTTTCTGAAGCCAAATTATAGGTTATAGCAAGACATTTACTGAATAAGCAATAAACTGATAGAACAGACAGCTGAAGCCCTTCCAGCACAGTCTCAATAATTTAGTGGCCAGTATCTATGCCACCAGTGCATGTGACTGAGATTCTTTTGGCACACAACAATGGAGCTATCTTTCAAGATGCGGTTTTCATCAACAACTTAATTTATGCATTTTTTTGACTGAGGCCCTTTTAGCATGTGTCGATTCATTTATCGTTTCGAGAGCTTACGAACTTCACCGAGTTTAAGGTGCGCCGTGTACAGGTCCGCCAAGATGAGTTTAGCTTCAGAAATCGCTCAAAGAAATCAGCGTAAAAAAACAGCAATATATATGAAATTAGTAAAAAAACAAGAGGTTTACCTGAATTGTTGAAATGTCTGTTTGTTTTCTACTTTTTAATTTTAGACAATGTTTTTGGTTCAAAAGTTTTTCTTTTCACATTTATTTTTAATTCAAACAATAATATTTTACTCGGATTTACTATTTCTCCGGTTACTAACGGGCCATGCCATATGTTATATTAAGTTAAGGGCCATATTTTATATAAAGTTAAATAAACATATTGTGTTTTATAGTTTATATTATGTTGTTTCCATGTTTTCAAAATGGTGTGACATGGCAAACGTGTAGAGCAAGATTTGTCAACCTTGCCAGTCAAGCAATGTTAATGCTTTAAGTCTAGGTGTTGTCTAGCCTTCATTATTAATTATTCTGGAAACACATAATATCTTATAATAATATTTTGCGTAAAGTTGTTACTTATGTAACTAATGTTGTTAACATTTGGCTTATCTTTATAGGTGGACGTGTAATCGGCGCACCCCCTCCCTCTAAATTCGGTAAGTACCGACAATACACGAGTGCGATTTATTTTGAAACCTATTGGTTTATAAAAAATAAAACGATTGGTCAAAAATAGTTTTCAAGTTTTTTAATCACGTTTTTATTTCACTTTAAGTTAACTTCTCAACGCTTTGAAAATGTCTCGTTTACACATTTTATTGAACTAATAAATGAAAAAAATTTAATAAGTTTTCTCCAGCACAACAGAATAATGGATACTCAGAAATTTTGTGACTGCGGACATGCTATGAATGTTTAAAAGTATAATCGCTTTCAGGTAAGTGCTTTTAAGTATTAACTTATTCCGCTTAAATTGCGAAAAACTAATAGAACCTTAAAGTTTAGTTAAATTTTATTTAAATATAAAAAAAGGGATATTTAACACGTGTGGAGGATAGATCTGCTACAACATTGGTTCCATTATTTCAAAGATGTTGAGTCTACAATTCATTCAGATCAATGGACTGCATACAATAATTTGAATAACATATGCTTTAACCATCTCACAATAAATCACACAACCAACTTTGTTGATCCTGTAACGCAAGCAACATCAAATCATGTCGAGGCTTTTTGGAGTCGAGTAAAGTGAAGATAGATATTTATTTGCGGGTAACAAAGTGATTTGAAGTGGAGTTGACTTGATGAAGCAATATACAGAGAGTATTTTGCTTTTAAAACTGAGAACCTTTGGAAATTCTTTACAATTTTTTTACAACATATACATGACAAGTAACTCTCTAATAAAATAAGCTGTTTTATTTTATCTACTGAAATTATTTTATTTTATTAGAGAGGATACCTGTTTGTAGGTTTGTATACTACCTTTAATATAGATTTATTATTTTTAAATAAATAGTATTTAAGCAGAATGACAAAGTTAGATATATTTTAATATATATATATATATATATATATATATATATATATATATATATATATATATATATATATATATACATATATATATATATATATATATATATATATATATATATATATATATATATATATATATATATATATATATAAACTTTTAGTAGTAAAAATCATGTAGTTATTTTTATTTAATTTCGTCAAAAAATCAACTATATATAGGGAAAAGGGGGGTAATTAGTACCGCTGTGTAATTCGTACCAGCGTCATTGTTCTTTTTCTGATTCGTTTAAATTGGCGGAAACACGATAAAATCAAGCCAGCAGATGAAATATGTATACTGACCAAAAAATGGCGGAATCAAACGTTAAAGAAAGGAGGTAAGTCTGTTTCCCTTTTTTTACACTATTGATGTAATAATTACACTGTCCTACTAGTCGTACCTTGCAGGCGTGGATATACGTAACTTATTTATATTTTTTTATGGTGTTAGCCGATCCATTCTTCTTCATTAATAAATACGTTTTTTTCCGATTCACTTAACCCATTAAAACACTGAAGTAGAAAACTACGTTTAGTCATAGTCGGGTAAATCATACCTGTGATGGTGGGGTAAATCGTACCTGTGGTACTAATTACCCCAACCTCTAAAGATTACAAAGGGCAGCATTGATACTGCTTCATGTGTGATGAGAACATTGAGGAGGATATGATCCAGTGTTTAATTTGTGGAGCATGGGTACATGTTGCATGCTCATCATCTGAGTCTCAAAATGGGTCACATGATAGTTATATATGTGAATTATGTCAATAAATATATTTTACAAGTGTAGAATGAACCAGTTATTGTTTTATTTATTACTTATTATTAGTGCTAAGCTTTTTTTTCTTCATACCCTTTGGTACTTATTAGCCTCACTAGTGGTACTATTTGAACCTTCTTGTGGGTAATTAGTACCACCTTGTTTATTTTTAGTTTTTATTAGTGTGCTCTTTATTTCAATATTTACAGCTTGAAATTATGATTGTTTGTTTTAGTTTCATCAATGCTTGTTTCTATCTAAAAATAAACTTTTTCCTACATTTAGTTTTATTTTTGTTAATTTTTTTCCTTAGGGGGTACTATTTAGCCCCCTTTCCCCTATATATATATATATATATTTATATATATATATATATATATATATATATATATATATATATATATATATATATATATATGTGTGTGTGTGTGTGTGTGTGTATGTATATATATATATGTGTGTATGTATATATATATATATATATATATATATATATATATATATATATATATATATATATATATATATATATATATATATATATATATATTAATAGTAAGTATGACGCTTTAGTTTCAAGCAAGCTTTAAAATACTACTAGTAATAATAATAACAAATAATTAGTAAACAAGTTCAATTTTTTAAATAAATTGTTTTATCTCGCATGTTTGTCATAAAGAAATGCAAAATTTGTTTTTTTGTAAGTTTATTAGATCATTTTTGTTTTAAATGTTCGATTTTGCTATACTTTATTTAAAATAAAACAATATATAAAGTTAGAAAAACAGAGTTTTGTCGATTTTTTTCCTTTCGTACTTTAAGTAAACATTACTACCTAAATCGCACTCGAAAATAACTCCGTACCGAAAGCAAACTACATCCAAAATCACACTCGTTAATTGTCAGAAGTTACCGAATTTAGAGGGTGCGCCGTTTACACGTTCGCCTCTTTATGTTGGTGTCTATTGTTAAAAATGATTAATAGGTAGTTTCATTATTGGAACGAGTTGAAATCTATTTTTTAGAGCAATTGAAAAAAGCTGAAGTGTTTTTTAGTCACTTCAATTCAATTGTTTTTTTTTTTTTTTTTTTTTTTTTATTTCTTTTATTTAATAGAAATGTTAATAATAATAAAAAATTTTAAACAGTAAAATTGGTGCTGATTTGAGTAAGTTTATTTTATCTATTTTGTTTTATTTTATATTGGATTTATTTTATATTAGATGTATACTTTATGTACTTAACTTGGAAAACTGACTGTAACTTGTTGACACATAAGTTTATATACATAAATGTGCCTATATTTAAGTATATTTTATATTTCTCTGTATCTGTATAAATATTATCTCTTAGAAAAGCTGATAGTAGTTGAAAAAAATAATGATTCTTTTTCATGTTTCATTGTTTAAAGTGTTATGCTTCTTTTTAAATGTGAGTGTATATATATATATATATATATATATATATATATATATATATATATATATATATATATATATATATATATAGAGAGAGAGAGAGAGAGAGAGAGAGAGAGAGAGAGAGAAATAATTGATGTAAATAAATATTGTTTTATATTGATAAATGACCTATATATATATATATAAACTTATAAAAGATTTTAAAAAACCTTAAGTTAAAATATAGTCTTTGAATAGAAAAGATCACAATTCGTTAGATTGTTTTACATTCATTTATTACTCAGTTGTAACAGTAATATTACCAGGGTGTTAGCTAGCCCAATGGTGCCGCGTATAACGCGGAATTCCCAATAGGCTTAAAATTCCCAAAAGTCAATGACCTTTTTTTTTTTTAGAGTGTTTTTTTGAGTTTTATAGGACCTTTTCTAGAAAATTCCCAACATTTTCTAGAACAACAATAATAAAAATTCCCAATACGGCAAAAACGCGGTATAAAGTTTATTTTTGGTTAATGCCCTGATTACTGGTAATATGTTTAATAATAATCTTAAAATTGAAATGGATAATATTAGGCTCAAAGAAGTTATTAGTGTAAATGCTAATAGGCAACTTTAAAAGAGTTGTTGTCAAATGAAAGAGATAAATCTAAGCAAGATGTAATTAGTTGTCGTTAATGTGTAAGAAATGCTGATGACAAGCAGAAAACTTACTTGCAAGAATTCAGTGTCGAGCAGTGTTAATTTCTATTAATTTGATTTTAATTTAGACATTTTAGAACAAAGCAAAGTATAAATTTTACTATTTATAGTTCAGTTAATAACAGTTTTAAATTTAAATGGTTTTATATTTTTTATAATTTCAATCATAAATATGTTCTTTTTTTTTAGTTGCCTTTGTCATCACTTGATTAGTTTGTTTACTGTTGAAACATGGTTTTAATTTTGTAAATTTAATATGATGTGAAGTTCACTCTATTAATCATTGGTCAACAGTTAGAGAAAAGCTGGAATTTAATTGAGAAATGCTGGAAATTAACTTTTAATTAAGGTAAAAATAATTATGCTTACTGGTAACATAATAAAACCAGTTACTGTTATTTATTGCGTGTTTTTTTTTACTTTTTTTAAAATGCTGCTTTGGAAACACTTTCTTTCTCTCCCTCTCTCTTTTAGATGAGAAGAAGAATTGATAAAACTTATGTAATTATTGAGCTCTTCGTATTTCTTCACACCACAATTGATAATGACCATCTGTAAGAAATATTTTACAAGTTGCTTGCTACTTGATGATATAATTGTTCAAATTGTTTAACTATAACTGTCGCTCCATTGTTCAAAAATTGTAATAAATAAAATCTTTTTAGTTCAAGTATTTTATTTAAAAAATATCTTATTAAGTTATTTGCCAGTGTTATTACGTTGTGTCTAGCTTTTTTATAGTCTTTTCTTTTTACTTATTCTGCAGACACAGTAATGTGTGCTTACAAATATATTAATCTATGCGCTATTGTTACTGTGTTTAGTGTTGATAGAACTAGGCTGTTATATTTATATTCTTTATATTTTCTGTTAAAGTATTATCGTAATTCTACTAAGAATAAAAGGCAAATAATACTTTTGTAATTGAAAATTGTAATTTTTTTTTTCATTTCATTTTTAGGCATTGGCAGGCTTTACTTGACTTTCCTTTTCTGGTACCTGCTATGTTGTGACAAATTTTAAAAAGAACTTAGCTGATTTTAATGCAGTCTTATTATGTTGTTTACTATAAGCAATGGCATCGCTGATAGGAAGTCAAACTTAAAATATTATTTATAGATAGATTTTTATTAAATTTTTGCAGATAATATATCAAGCTCTTAATATGTTATTATTGTTATTAATGATTTAATTACTAATAACCTGTATTACGGGTTGCTTACTACTAGTATTAGTCCAAAACTAAATATCCAATGATAATAAGGGTAATAATAATGATTACAACAACAGCAATAGTTATACTTTTAGTAATAAGGATACTAACAATTGTTTATTTTAAATTTTTTTTTAAATAATATAAATAGGTATAACAATATTATTAATATATTGGTAACAATTAGTGAGTCCAAATAATCGTATTTTTACGTTATCCGGGTAATCGAGTATTTATTTTTTTAATTACCCGGGTACCCGGGTATCCAGGTAAAAAAAAAAAAATTTACCCACACCATGTTGTGTTAATTAAATTTAAAATAAAATGCAACAATTTTAGTTTTAAATCTATTTTTTATTTAAAAAATAATACTTTAAAAAATACAAGTTTGTCAACCGTTTCCATTTTCAACTGATTTCGGGTTTTTGTGACAAAAGCTGAAGCTACCGAAAACACTCATTCACTTACTGTTGACGTTGGTTGTATTGTCAATAATGCTGTAAAAAGTTTTCCAATAGAGTCACCTCGTTTTGAACAATCTTTCTCCCACAACTTCATTTCTTTTTCCAATGTGGATTTTCTCTCATTATTTTCTTTCGGAACAGTCATAATTAATTCAATTGTTTTTTGGAGTTCATCATAATTTGAAACCAAACCATTATTTGAAATTATTTCTTCATTTTCAATTGTTAACTCTGTATCCATCTGTGTGTTTGCAGGATCTTCATTGAACAGCCTTTTGAAGGTTTCTTTAGCCAATAAATGAATAGAACTTTTTTTTAAATAAGTAAAATGGCAGGTAATCTCTGGTTTAGGATAATTTCCAGATTGTAAAAAACGCAAGAGTGATACAACATCCTCATTTCGTCTTTCTTCAATTCTTTTCTTCAAAGCAGTGAACATCTCCATGGCTAACTGCGTATTTGTTTCTTTTAGTTTGTTTAGCAAAAAAATGCATACTCCTTCAGCTTTTAAAAGATTATTATTATCTTTACTGAGCTCTTTAACAGCAAGCTCAACCGGTTGTAAAACATGTGATATTTCTTCTAAAACTTTGATATTTTTTTGTGAACATTTTTGCTGACCTAATTCCATTAGAGCCTTTTGTATGCAATCGTTTGTATGCAAAAATTTTTATGAAACGATTTACCATTGGTATTATTGAGTTCCATCTTGTTTTGCAATCGAGTAGCAATCGTAACTTTTTGCCTTCTTGATCTATTATATGCTTTTCAAGAACACTGCTTCGAACTGAAGAATATTTGAAAAATTTAATAATTTTTCGTGTTTCATCAAGAATTTTGCCAATGCCTTCACGAAAGATTGGTAATTGTCTAACTAAATCATTTTGGAAATTTAAGTTACCATCAAAAGCAAATGCATCAGCTACCTCATCATTTTGTTCGGTAGTTTCAACACAATCATCATCTGCTAAATTTTCACCATATTTTAAATTCTCATCATCTTGGAAATTTGTATCAATTACCGCATCATCATTCGTAATTAAACTCCCACTTTTTTTATAAAATACATCAAGTACAGCAAGATGTATAGCATGGTTGTAGCATAACTGAGAAAATGGTAAAATATTTTTCCCATATTTTACCATGACTGATGCTCCATCATGTGTGGATCCGACGATATCATTATCCATTTCAATTCCATAATTTTTAAGTTTTGCTTTTACCAAATCGATAGTGGCATTTGAATCACAAGAACCTATTATTGCAGATAGACCCAAGACTACAGGTGGCTTTGTTGCTGAATGAAGAGTGATATTCATGAACCTTCTAACGTTTATATCACTCCATTCATCGACAGTAATACTGAATCTCTCTCCAGATTTTTTTTGCTCTAATAACGACGCCATTAATTCTTCTTTTTTTTCTTTATAAAAATCCATTATATATTTCATTACCGTTGTTTCACTCTTTGGCATTTTATAATTGCGACTTGCTACGAAACCCCTAATGGCTTCAGATGAAGTAATTCCTTTGATGCTAAATCCATCTTTTGTCGCACATTTCGCCAATATTTCATTCAATGATTCTCGACTTATGAAATTTATTATTCCATTTCCGACTGATTTTGTGTTTTTCGAAGAAGACGCATCAGTTTCATTTGTGTCGCCCAAATTTCTTTTACCAAATCGATAAAAGAAGAAAAAACGGTAGAATACCGATACTCGATTGATAAATGAATGTGCAATATTTACATTTTTTTGTTTAAATATTATACTCGATACTCGAAAAAAATATTCCGAGTAGTCGACTACTCGGAACTTGCTTATAAAGTATCAATTACTCGGGTACTCGGGTAATCGATAATTGTAATTGGATTCCCTAGTAACAATATACTAATATATTGGTATTTATGAGTATAGCTATATTGTAATTATAATGATTGCTTATACTGATAAATTCTTTTGGACATTTGTTACTGATTTGTATAATTCCCTACAGACAGTGGCGGATTAAGACTTTTCGGGGTCTGGGGCTACCATACCATGGAAGTATCGAAGTTCATCGAGCCGCAAACATTAAAGCAATTCGTTTCGGGGGTATGGTTGTTACCGACAATAAAAAAAAAAAAAAACAAGTTTCACTGGACAAAAAACAACAATATTCACTGAAATGATTTTTATTAAAACATTAAAAAAAGAATTATTCTAGGGATATGCTGCATAGTTTTAACCATTAATATTTCCAATTATTCAGCAAAAGGTTTACTAAAACTCGGTAGTTAAATAG
Organism: Hydra vulgaris; assembly: GCF_038396675.1. Taxonomy (NCBI): domain Eukaryota; kingdom Metazoa; phylum Cnidaria; class Hydrozoa; order Anthoathecata; family Hydridae; genus Hydra; species Hydra vulgaris. Next base: position 65,106,371 of record NC_088922.1, on the reverse strand, counting down.
AACCTCTTTATTTTAAAAGCATATGTTAGTTAAGCTTCTTTTTTTGCTTTAAATCACAACACGACATTTGATTAAAAAGACAACTTTTTAATGTTTATACTTGAATCTTATTGGCGAACCTTCAAAATACAATATTTTTAAATTATTATAAACGTACCTATTTGCGTATGAAGATTGAGCGTTTAAGTATAGTCTTGAAGTCGTTTTCTTTTCGCTTACGATGCAAAAGGTTACAAGCATAGCCCGAAGAATTTTAATGCGGTTGAACTTCCATCTATTTTATACTTCCATGTTTACACTAAGTCTAAATCTGACTTGGTGTATGTTATACCATAAGTCTACTTTTGATTTCGTTTAGAAGATGATGATGAATATGACTGAATATTTAAGTGAAGATAATATTGATTTTTATGTACCATCTGAAATGGCTATGCATTAACAATGTGTTACATGGAAAAAAAAATTTAAGTAACCTAAAAATTTAATGTAAAATTAAATTTTTTTCTAAATAACTTGTGGCTTTTCATTCTTATGCATATTTGAACAAAAATATGACAAATATCTAAGAGGATTAGATGCATACTTCTCTGCAAATTTCTTTATTATATAGGAGTAAATTAGTGAATTATAAAAATGTTTTTTTTTTAAAATTTCCGGAAATATTCATCACTGGATGTTGTTAATCTATCAAAAAATTCAAAGTGAACTTACTAATCAATCAAGAAATTAGCTATTAAATAATAAGTAACCCAAATTTGACACTATTTTATTGCAACATATGAGGGAGGAGCTTTAATTTGCTAATCAAGTGCTCTTAAAGTTTTTAATATTGGTTTAATAAAAACCAAAGTATTTTTAGATGGTTTTTTGCTTTGTTTTGTTTATTCATTTCATTTGTAATGTGAAATTTGAACTATTATTACCGCGAACATGCTTCACAAAAGTAGAAAATTTATATATATAAAATTTAATATTCGTAGTAAAAAAAATTTTATATCTGACTTAGCTATTTATCATCATAAAAAAAGTTAATAATTATCTAAAGCGCTTTTCGTTCCTCGCCTTCTTAATTTAGCATTTTCCAAAGCTCGTGCTAAATTAAAAGTTTTAGAAGACCTACTACCCAAGCCAGGTTCGGTTGTTAATGTTACCGAAGGCATAGATACGTCATCGAGAAAACGAGGGTTGTGTATAATAGGACTTTGCAAAGTTTTTTCAATATTGTCTTCTTTTGATAAATTTAATGTCCTGAGTTTTGTATGAGGTAAAGAAGCATAACTCCAGTTATTTCTCTTAATTTCGTGTGCAAACTGTTTATTTTTGTTATCCATAATTTTTGAGTTTGCTCTTTGAAACGTAGGTTTTTGTGATGACATACTAATATCATTTTTATTCAGTTCCATACTTCCCCAAGTTTTATGTATACCATAATCGTTTACTATTCCAAACTCAATTTTTCTGTTAAATATCGGAGTTTGAGAATACGTGGGCCTGTAAAAATCTTTTTCTTTGGTTTGTATTTTTGAAAATATTCTTTGACCCTCTATAATTTCTGGGCTTGTTGTATTCTTATTGTTAGAATTACTATCTGTTGGGCTGATAATGATTCCATCCTCTGTTGAGCTAGCTCCAAAAAACCCACTATCATACGAGTTGGCGGAACTTTTTGAATCGCTATTTGGATTGGCATGGGCTGTTGAATTTTCTATATTACATTTATGCTTTTTTGTGGTAATTTTAATTGATGTTTTTTGAGTTGGTTTTGTATTTGAATCTAATTTATTCAAATCATTGTCATCTGTAGCGCTTGTAAATAAATCGTCGCTGTTCGTGCATCCGTCGATATCATCTGCGTTGTTTGTGCATCTGTAGATATCATCTATACATTTATAAGTATCATCTGTACATGTGTTTGATGTATTTGTAACATCTGTAGGAAACGATATAAAATCAGTGTTATGGTTATTCATGGTACAGCTTTCAATAGAAGATAATCCTTCAGAAGATAACTTGGCGTCTTCTGTTGTTTCACCTAAACGAAAATAATGTTTATACATCTTTACTTAATCCGAGTTCCTTCAAATATTTTAATCTTTTGTAAAAATACTTCATAAAATAAAAACTTTTTTAATACTATTCCTAAGAAAATAAAAAAAATGCAAACATTTTAAATAAAAATCTTACGAATTCAGAACTTTTTATAAGATTCTTTAGAAAGTATATTCACAAATTAATTATGCATATGTATATAAAGAGTACATGTTGATGCTGATTATATGTATGGATATTTAATACTCACGTCGATATTTATCCCAAACAAAAAACATCAAAAGTGAACTTTGTCATATTGTTTACTTAAAAAACAATATTTCACAGCAAAAACGATTTGTCATTTTGTAAACTTGTTGTTTAGTTATAGTTTACTCAAGATAACGCAAGATAACGTTTTTCTCGCGAGCATAAATAAAATAATAGTAAAATTCAACTTGTGGTTACCTTTAAGAAGTCGCCTGCTGCTCAAAATGTCTATTAGTCTTAAAGTTGTATTATTCAAGTATTTCAAAAATGTTACTACTGACGTTACTTCTATATGTCAATGACTTATCATTATACTTGTATAGAGTATTTTTGATAAACTTTTCAACTAGATTTGCTTAATTAAACATATATAAAAAAATAATTTGAGAATGTAAAAATTATGAATGCATAAAGCTAAACTTTCTAATATATTGTACTTATACACAATACAGTACAATAGTTTCTTTTAGAAAATAAGCATTGAACCAATAAGATTTAACCGAACATTAGAACCTATTTTTATAAATATATATTTTTATAACGTTTTATATACAAAATAAAAAAGTTTTTTTCTTTATAAAAAAAACTTTTCAAATATTCGATCATAACAAAATTGGCCACACTTGCTTGTAAGGCAGCATATTATAGCAATAAGAAAAATTATCGAAAATCATTAATCCTACCTTGCACCTCATCCTCTTTCTTGTTCACAAGTTCGTCTGATATCATTTTTGGACACTCTGAACACGTCTGCTTTTTTTGATGATAAGATTTCATTTTGTTTCGAAAGTTTAAATTAAATTCCAACGGTTTTAATAAAAATCCATTGGTTGGTTTTTTTGAATAGCTACTGTCACAATTGTTTTCGTTTTTAAACTGTGCAAATTGTTTGACTTTAAGTTCAAAGGTTTTTTTATTGGCTGCTATTTTTACTATTTTTGGAGTCTGATCATTCTGCCGGAGCTGGTGATCATCTATTCGGATCGGGTATTCTTCCGTTAACCGAGTGTTCTTTATCGTTGGCGACTCAGAACTCTTTTCCTGCAACGTTCCATTGAAAGTGAATTTGTTTGAGTTAAGTAAATTATCAATTGGATTATTGTTTTCGTCATCCGTAATGTTTGTTAACAACTCTCCTTGAGAAATACAGCTATTAGTAAAATCATTTGTTAACTGTCTTACTGTTGCGGCTGTTGGTGATATACACTGCTCTGAGACTCTTTCCCTATCAATTGTTTTAATATCCGTTTTAGAGTTGGCTGCTGTTGGACTAAAACATTTTCCGGTGACTGTTTTATGCGTTTCCAAAAACTTCTTTTTGCTAAAATTTAATGCCTGTTTTAGTTCATCCAAATTCATAGAGCTAAAAGGCAGAGTTGTTTCTGCGTCTACATTATTTGATTGCTTTACGACACATTCGTGGGAGTTCGGGGGTACAGTATAGATATTTTTTTCAAGAGACGATAATTTTTCCATTTCGTTAGAAGAAAACATCATTTTTATAGGTATTTTGTTAGGGCTTTCCGATTTATTTACACTCATAGACTCGTTGACATTATTTACATCGGTTTTACTACTTCCAATTTGTGAAATTTTAGTGCAAGATTTTCTATAAGAGCTTGCTTCATCTGCGGTCAATAACGGCTTTTTATGAATTTTTGTTAGTTTCCACTCAGTAATATTAGGCTGTAAAAAAAAGTGTCACAATAAAATATTATAAAAATGATCAAATATCAACTTTTTAAACAAAAATACTTAAAAACGTACCGAAATATTTGATGAATCTTTGATCTTTGAACTGTCATTTATCTGTCTATCTATCGGTTCTATATTCGGATTATTCTTATCAGTTTTTGCAGGGATAGTCAGCGACAAATGTGCTCCACGATGAGGAGTTTTATGAGGATCTATACTTAAATGCGAAAGTTTTTCACTTGACTTTACTTTGTCAAAATTTTTTTCTAAGATATTTAATTTTTCAAAACCAGATAATCGGATGCTATTTATTGTAAAATCAACTTTACTTTTTTCCTTTTCAGGGGAAACATTTTGTGTTTTGGAGAATGAAGTAATTTTTTTTCCTTGATACAAATATTTTTTTACTTTTAATGGCTTAAAAGTGGGAGTTGTTCCAGCTACGGAATTTTCTATTTGAAAGTTGCTGTAACATAATGACTTACTCCTAATAAATCTATCATATCTTCGAATTAAAAGATGATAAACGGCGGACGCATGCGTAGCTCTAAAATCATAAAAACATCGTTAAATATTAATAATACATATGAAAAAAGTTAACAATAAATTAAGAAATAATAAAAAAATTATCGTAACACGTATTTAGCTAATTATTTTAAATAATCAACGATTTATTACTTGCCTGTTTGAAAAGACCGCTGTTGCTGCTTCATTATAGTCGATATTAAGAACTTGTTGCATGTAAGTGAGAACGCTTTTACATAACTGCTTATTTGCGCTCATTACATCACCAAGTGAAACGTGACACTGAATTTTTTCTAAAGATTTGAACCATTTATGATGTAGAACTTGCTCTAAAGTAATGCGCCATTCTGGTATAGGTTCCAAAAGTCGCATAATAAGATCTCTACATTCTAAAAATATTTTATTAAAATTTTAATAAAATAACGATGTTTTATTTTAAATGTTCAAGTACAACATAAACAACGTTCAAGTTATATTTTTAAAATGTTCATACCTTCTGATAAAAATTTGGGTATAGGTGACATGTTTCGCTGCATCATTTTTTCGTACAATGTCATCAGATTTAAAGGCTCTATGTAATAAGGTACGTATCCCACTAACATGGCATACATGTTCACTCCGCTAAAATTTTTTAAAATCACTATGTTGAAAGAAGATAAACGAGCTGTTGCTTTAATATAAAATATAAAAGAATGTATATTATAATTTTAATTATTTACACGCTCCAAACATCCACTTGAGGTCCATAAGTTTTCTGTGCAATAACTTCTGGAGCAGCGTATAAAGGACTTCCACAATACGTTGTGAGCAGTTGAGGAAAAATTCCTGTCTTTTGAAATGCTTCAATACTTTCTTCAGATATAGTGTTACTTAATCCAAAATCTAAAATATTTTTTAAATACAGTTTCCAAATCAACAATTTTAACTTTTAATGCCTACAAATAAATATTTTGGCTATTAAGGTGCTCCAAATAAAGTTCTCGTCGTGCCACAGACCACGACGGAAAATAATTTGACAAGAAATTCACGCCGCTTTATTATATTTCTTACCAATATTGCAAATATAGCCAGAGCAGATATCAAACTTTGGATCTCTTGTTTCTGAGGTTACCACTTATTTTTTCGTGTATTTAAAATATTGTATTTGTTAAAATAACTTTTTTCACTCACCTGTAATTTTTAGATCTTTTTCTTCAGTAAGAAGGAAGTTTGCAATTTTCAAATCTCTAAAATATCAAATTAGCTATCAATAGAAAAGTAAAAAAAAATCTTTGAATTTAATTATTGAATTATTAGTAACAAACACATAAAGCAATAATAACAAATATGTAATAAATAGTTATCAGGGGCGAGTATAGGCTTGTTAGGGGCATTGACCAACATCTTTTAACCCAAGTTACTTGCAAGAAAATATAAAATACAGTTTAAAACGAAATTTTAGAAACTTTTTTATAAGCTCTTTATCTAACTTTTTTATAAAATTTCATAAAAACTTAAAACATTATAAATTACATTTATTTTATAAATTACAGGTATTTTATATATTAGTTAAAAGTATTTCAATTTAATCTAACTAACCTGTGGACTACTCCTGCTTTGTGCATACTCAGTACTGCAGACACAAGTTGAAAGACTAGTTTCTTAGCCATAGCTTCATCAATTTTTTTGTTCTCTGTCATATAGTCAGACAACTCACCTCCACAAGCATATTCCATAACAAGGTAGTAAAAATGCTCAGTTTCAAGCACCTCAAATAGTTGAACAATGTTTGGATGTCGCACGCGTTGTTGAATAAGCGCTTCGCGTCGAAGATTCTTACGCATGTAACGATCTTCACTTGCATGTTTTTTATTTATAATTTTTATGGCTACCTAATAAGAAAAATATTTTGTTTTCCAACTTAGCAACTATGGTTTTTTAATTGGCAAAAACGAAAAAAAAAAAAAAAAGGGGGGGGGGCGATATTTATTTTAGAAAATTTTACAAAGTTATACTAGTGGAATATTTAAAAAATTTACTTTTTCACCAGTTATTACGTGGATAGCTTCTTTGACTTTAGCAAAAGAACCCTCGCCTATAGTTGACCCAAGTAAATAGTTTCCAATCTTTTTTCCATTTTTATATGGCTCCAATTCTTCATTTCTTACATGTGTAACTTCAATCGGAAGACTTTCCATAAGTTAGTTTCTTTTTTATTCTAAAGTTTTTTTATATATACTTTTTAAAATCATATAACATTTTTTAACAGTTGTAAATAAAATTAATTTTTGAAAGAAGTTCTTAATTTAATGTTTTAGTCTTTTTTTAAATTTAATTATTTTTTCGAAATTCGAAGAAAAAATTACTTTAAATTCCTTAACTAAATATAATGTTCATTACGGTACAGATAATCATAAAAAAGAAAATTTGCCAGTACCGATAAAAAATTTGCGAAAAAAAGATTTGCAACTTTATAATATCAATTTTTAAATGCATTATACTATGTATATATATATATATATATATATATATATATATATATATATATATATATATATATATATATATATATATATATATTTATATATATATATATATATATATATATGTATATATATATAATATATATATATATATGGTATATACATGCTCGAACATGAAAAGATTAAATGAAATGAAAAGATTAGCCATTTTAGTGTTGGTACACAAAAATATATTTAAAAAATAAATCCTGCTCCCACCTCTATAATGTTTAGGATTTAATAACAAACCTACTTTACTTATCTACTTTTACCATGGATTTTATCTACTTTTAGCGTGGATTTAACTAATAAAAATAAATGTTTTGCGTTTCATAAAAATGTAGAAAGTTGTGAAGGTATGTTAAACTCGTTTTTAAAACAAATAAACCTTTTTTGATTGAGAATATTTACTCAATACTCTGCAAAAATATCTAATTCATACAAATCTTCGTCAAGCTGCCAGAAAATATAAAATAATTAATAAAGTAAAAACGTTAAAAATGCAGCATAACAATGCTACTCCTATTACTACTTCTACCACTACTACTCCTGTTGTTGCTATTACTATTTTTGCTTATCCAAATATTTACTACATTTACAAATCCTACTACTGCAACTATTACTACAAATTCAACTACTACAACTACAACAACAACAACAACTACTACTACTACTACTACTAAAACTACTGCAAATAACAATAATAATAACAATAATAATAACAATAATAATAATAATAATAATAATAATAGTAAACAATAACAATATTAATTATAACAACAAAAACTTAGTAGTTTTTATAATAATAATAACAGTGATAGCAATAATAAACAGTAAAAAACGCTATATACTTTTAAATATATATAGAAACAAAGATAATTTTACATCGATGCATCCTGAAAACTTTTTTTTTTAACTGTATTCACAAAAACTTAGCTAACCTTTAAACTTTTTGTTAAAACTCTATTTCGCAAAAATTTGTAAGATGCCATTTTAACTTTTTTTTTTTTTTTTAATATCTCTAACAAGTATTCCGTGATTTTGCACCAATATCAAAAGTTTAATAAAATTAAAAATGTCACCGATTATTTTTATTGTAATAAAGATTAAAGCGTTATAATATACTATTGATAATAAACCTAAAACATTAAACAAAAAAATGTTCTCAAAAGATTATATACCGCTGTCAATATTATGAACCAATTTCAAGAAGATAAACCGAACGTCGGAAGATTTGCAAAAACAGCATACATATAAAAACTTTAAATTCCTTACTACATTTAATAATATTCTCGTTTATAATAAAAGAAATGTTTGTTTAAAAAACCGCTAAAAACTCCATATAAATTTGTTGTTTTAATAGCGGTTGCTATATTTTCATTTACCTTATTTTTTTTTTAAATTTTACATAGTTATGAGAGAAGGTTAATGCACGTTTTTTTTTTTCTTCGTTAATCCGACATTTAAAAAGTTGTTACAATTATTATGACTTCGAGACAGAAGTCGTTAATAACTTATTAACTAATAAAAATCGTTTGTGTAAAGATTTGTTAAAACATTTAAATAATCGTTATTGTTATTTTAAACAACAGCAAATTGTTTAAAACAATTTTATATATTTATAATAGTAAGAAAAAACGAAGTTAAGAAGAAAAAAAAAATTGATGCATAATGTTATTAACTTCATACATTTTGCAAACAAATATTATAATCAACTTTATATTTACTTTATTTATAAATTGACTGACGGAACAAGTAATCTAATATCGTTACGCAGTTTTTAACAAAATTAAAACTAAGAAGCGAAGCGAATAATTTATTTATTTTAATAAAAAAACTATTAGAATGTAAATCAAATGTAATAACTTTTTCAAGGCTTTTCTTTTCCCTAGATAAGGTTCACTCCTGATTGTGCCCATATATAAAATTCACGGTTTTGTTTTCTTAAAACAAAAAAAAATGAAACTTGAAATGTTTTTTTATAGTACTTAATTTCAGTATTATTAGAAATATTAAATATAAACATAATATATTATTAGAAATAATAAATGTTTTAAGATAAAACTTTAGTATAAAAGTCATTAAACTTTTGAATATTAGGTATAAAATTTATAGTTGGGCAGAGTTTTATTTATCTTAATTTACTTTGCAATTTATTATTAATCACGCACTATGTTTACAAGTCAAATAAATGTAATCATGTTTACAAAGTTATGCTAAGGAGTATTTAGTTACCTCTAGTCGTTTTTGTACGATTTCGGATAGATAGTTGTTTCCCCAATTTATGACGTAACAATTATGATGTAAACCATGTTTACGTCAAATACCTTATTAAAATTACCTTATAATGTCACTAACCATCACACTTTCAAGTAATTAATAATCTATGACGTATTGTAACGTCATAAGTCAAAAATGAAAAATCTTTTTTCACATTTGTTGATGAAGCAGTTGTCGTATTTATTGTATCTAGTCTAACAGCTTTCAAGAATGTTAGATAAATTTTTCATATTTTTCGAAGTGATGAAATATTTTTCTTTTTTCAATATTCTTACGAAATGAACATAACTAGTCAGGTTTTTAAAGATGGTTATACATATATATATATATATATATATATATATATATATATATATATATATATATATATATATATATATATATATATATATATATATATATATATAAATATATATATATATATATATATATATATATATATATATATATATATATATATATATATATATATATATATATATATATATATATATATATATATATATATATATATATATATATACTATTTCATTTTTTAGCTGTTTTATAAAACTGGTATACACAAGTTTGTTATAAAACATGATCTCAAATTTCAGCAATAAACAGACAATATATATGTCTTGTAGACTCTTTATTCTTGTAGACTCTATTTGTAACATTTTAAAAGAAAGATCTTTATAATGAAAATAAAGAGTCTTGAAGACTCTTTATTTTTGTTATAAAGATCTTTCTTTAAAAATGTTACAAGCCACCTAGCTGATTATTGGGGAATGGGAATTATGGAGAGTTTAAGTAAATTGTTAAAACTGCATGAATGTATTAGTTTACAAAATGTATACGAAACGAACTTATATGATTTATACAATTTTAGCGTTGGCATAATTAACGTAATTTTTTGTGTCATATAAAATATTATTATAAAAAATTATATTATCTCTAAAATAATATTAATTAAATTGACTTAATTGAACATTTAAATATAATTTAAAAATATCTTTTCGAAATAGAGAATTACGAAATATTAGACTTAGCATATACGCAATATATTCAAATATCCGAGTTTTATTGTTATGTGAGCTGTCAAATATTAATACAATCTCGATTTAATCTGATTAAACAGCGTATTGGATACTCTTACGTTATCGTTACGTTATCGTTACATTATCGTTACATTATCGTTACGTTATCGTTACGTTATCGTTACGTTATCGTTACGTTATCGTTACGTTATCGTTACGTTATCGTTACGTTATCGTTACGTTATCGTTACGTTAGGCGACAGAATTTTTAATAATAACAATAAGAGAATGATTTTTCGAAAAAATTTATTCGAAGTCAAATTTTAACAAAGAATGTAATGGCAAATAAATGGTTTTGCAAAAATAATAATAATAAAATAATTTATTATATAAAAAAGCATAAAACATAAATTATAAAGTTGCAAACATAAAAGCCTTTTAGTTAGAGCTTGAAAGTAATCTTCCTAGGGTCTTGGTCAGAGTAACTGTTGGTCCTAATACTTTGACTGACAGGAGTCAGTTTTCTAACAAGAATAAACAAGGACAAAAAAAAAAACCCCCCAAAAAAAAAGTAAAACCTTTATACTATGATAAAAACAAAGATAGACGTGTCAACACTTTTTGTTGATGCAAAAATTTGAAAACTTTAATTTTAGTTATTTCTTAAGAAATTTTGTAAAGGTAAAAAACCCCTGGATACCCCTGAAATTCTTTTCAATGACAAACCTATAAAACATAATTAAATCGTTAATCTTTTTTTTTATAAAATATAAAACTATTTAAGATATAAAATTGAACAAACAAATACAAATACCCGTAGGAAACAGTTTTGATCTAAAATTGAATGCTAAACATACAATTAACGGTTAGTGCTCGATGCATCATGATTAAGATTATTCAATACCATAAAACTAAAATGAAATAGACTTGTTATATGAAATATGTACCCCATTTATTAAAAAATGTTTATCCAAGTTTCAGAGCGAAGTTATGTTATAGCTGTGGTAATTTATGTTTCAATGTAGAAATCTTTACGAAACATTGCAACGATTCTAAAGTAAGGAGATTTAAGAAAAGAGCTCTAAAGTATCATTGTTGATTATCTGTGTGAAATGAATCATGAGGTTTCATCTGGTAGTATTGAATCTTAAGAATTATTAATGATTTTTACAAAATTATTGATTACAAATAACGGTTTTAACAAATTAATTGATTTTAAAAAAATATTTCGAAAACAGAGACTGCTGGCTCGACATCTTTTTTAGCAACGTCAAAGCAGCAGATCTCTGTTTTAAGAATCGTTTTATAGCTTTAAAACTTATATCAAGTTAGCTTCGTTCATTTGATAAGAAATTTTCAGTTTAACAATAACAGTTAATGCGACATAAATTTTATGTTCTTTTATTTCTATGTAATGAATGTGAAATATTTTTTTGTCTTAAAATATTTTATTTTGATAAAATATTTAGATAAGATATTAGGTTTGTAACCTTTTTTAAATATGATTTCTCAAAATAATATTAAGTTTGCAACTTGTTGTAACTATGGTTTCTCAAAATAATATTGTGAAAGCATGCAGTTGGGAACATCTGATGATAGATAAATTTCTTTTCGAAATTTTAATGAAATCTTCAAAAAATGGTTTAAAAAAAAATTTTGTTGATTAAAATCAACAAAAATTTAAAAGTTTCATTTTTTATTATTGTAAGTTGGTATTAAAGCCTTTTAGATTTTATTTTTTTAGTTGTTAAGGTGCTCCGAGAAGACCTATTGGTCTTATCGTAGATGAGCATTTAACTAACATCACTTATTGGGATAGAACCGACTTCGAACCGCGAACCTTTTGATTATGAGCCCGAACTCTAACCACTGCCCCACAGTTGCTTGAAATGTAAAAGCTCAAATGAGTCTTTTACACTTTGATGAAAATTAAACTTACACGCCCAGGTGGAACTAAACAAACCACACCCAGGTGGAACTAAAGGTAGCACTAGTTCAATAAATGTAAGACTCCAGCTTCTAATATGAATAGTTTTAAATGATTTTGTAATCATATTATGAGATGTCAGATTTTTCAAAAATTTAACAATGATTTTATTTCCTAACAGCATCTTAGCAACGTCAAATATATTTTGGTTTTATCCCAATATCAAGCATTACAATATTATTGTTATGACCGAAAGACGGATTTTCCCCCCAAATTCGTCAAATTGGTTTTCAAATAAAACAATCCCAAAACAACAATCAAGAATTTTATTATAAAATAGCTATGATAAACAAAATTTTTTATATACTAAGATTTGAATTCAAATCTGAGTATAATAAAAAAGTTCATATTCTAAATATGAACTTTTTTATTATACTCAGAATTTTTGAATTCTACAATATAAGCTTTACATAAAAGTGCATCAAAAATAGTTTTGTAGAAAAAAACTCTTTGGAGATTAGAGCTTCATTAGCTATATTACAGTTTAATGAAGGTGATGTTGCCAAGTTTTAGAAGGTTTAAAAATTCCTGTCGGACATTGTCGGATATTAAAAAAAAAAAACAATCAAGTCGCAAAAATGACGAGAAAATCTTCTTAAAAAGGAATGCATTGAAGAAAAATCCTTAAAAACATAAAAGTGTTATTCAGTCACAGAAAATAAATCAGAAATACAACCAGCTTACTCTTTTGGATATTTCATTCTGCAAATTTTTTAGTGTTTTAAGATTTGGATAAGGGAGGCAAAAAAAATTTTGTTACTAGTTATTTCAAAGCTTATGATTTATAATACTTTAAATCTGCAATTTTTTAATTGATTGTTTATCTTTTAAAGCTTTGGTACCACCCTTGAAGAAAAAAAAAGTTTGATTTCGGAAATAAAAAATCGAGTCATTTGCGAAAGTATTTGATTTTTTAATTATATTCAATGTATAACCATTTTTTTTGTAATAAGGACTTCATTTTTATACGTAAGTAATGTGTTTCCATGACAAAGTCAAATGCGCAAATTAATTTCCAAATATAAGCTAATGCAAACAAAGCTTTATCTACGTTAAATTTATTTTTTAATCTTTTGTGTAAATAATGATCAATTTTGTTTACTATAAAAAAACTTTGTCTTTTTTATTTTATATTTTAGCGTAGGGGAGACCGGGGCTAGTTGACTCGGCGTTTACTCTATGAGCTCTAATGTAGCCCTGTAGTCTTAAAAAGGATGATTTTGGGTAACTTATAAAATTTGCATTCATTTACAAATAAAAATTGCGGGCCCTCAAAAAAAAAAAAAAAATTGCGCCAACTTACCCCATCACGTAAGTTGGCGCAAACTATAAAAATGATTATTAATGTACTATTAAGTGCAAAATTAAGAGAAAATTTTTACTATTAATTTTGGCGACAATTCTATCCCAAAATTTAATATTACTTTTAGCTGGTACCAAATATTAGTTTTTGTAAATTTTTTTGTAAGAATAAATTTTTTCAATATTGTTAAAAATTTTAAAAAAAAAAATTAATTTTATAAAAATATATATATTTTTTTCCATATTAAATGCTATGAGTCAACTTACCCCGTGAAAATTTTGCCAACTTGCCTCGAAAGAGTTTTTTTCAATGAACAGTCTATAGATCCTGAAAAACGGCAACTTTGAAAAAAATTCTGACTGAATCTAGTAAACCAATTGTGACTGGAACTTTTACAATTTTTTTTTCATACGACTATTTTCTTTGTAAAGTAAAAAGGAAGCGATGTTCCAAAAGTTACGTTTTTGTCCAAAAAGCGCATAAATCTTAATATCTCCTACGCGCACGCGGGAATTCTGACAATACTTAAGTGAATGATGAAATGGTCAATTAGGAAGGTTCTGTGTAATTTTTGTCACTTTCTGATGAAAGGCTCTGAAGATAAATGCAGTTTGTCAACTTACCCCTGTGGCCAACTAGCCCCGGTCTCCCCTACAGAGAAGTACAGCTCAAGCGGTGAGTTGACGGTGGCAGGATTTGAACCTGTACCTTACAAAAGTCCGGGTTGTAACTTTTGGTATGACGCTCTAACCAACTGAGATTTTTTTTTTTTTTTTTTAGGTGCCCCAAGATGTCCTAACCGTCTTGTCACAGAGCACCGCGGAAGTACATTTAACCAGGAAATTCACACTTTCCTTACCGTGACGCAAAATAATGTCAAGAGCTCGTTTCGAACCTGGATCTCCTGCTTATAAAGCAAGTGCTCTAACTACTGCGCCACGGTCGCACAATTATCCAGCAACCAACTATGCTATCCAGCCACAAGTCTATCTTATACTTACTTGGTTATCTTGTATTATTTAATGCATTTACTTAAATAAGGAATTCAAAATATACTGAAACAAATCATAAATAAAGCAATAGAATTTTAAAGGTATTTTTCATTTTGCCAATGAAGGCCTTAAAAAAAAGTTAATTAAAAGTTTTTAAAAAAAAGTTAATTAAATTAGGATTAAATAAACTACGTTTCATGGTTTATGTATAATATACAGGGTTAATAGGATATAGCTTGAAAAAATAAAAACTTTTTCAGTGTCAATGGAATTTTTCGGTAATTACGTTTTTAGTAAAGTTGTTTTGAATCTTATCAAAAGTATTTAAAATCATATTGAAATCTGTTGAAACTTAAAACGCAGAGTCAATATTTACTTATTTACTTTTAGAATATCTTTTATCAATATAAGCAGTGATTAACTGATTTGTTATTTTAATTGTGGCCTGTTGTCAACTATTTGTAATTAAAAACTTTTAATATGTCTTTATATTAAATGAAAGGCAATAAAAATGTCGTAAAATTGAAAATCCAAAAGTATTAACATCCAATAAAACAATACCTGATTATGTTGAAGTTATCTGAATTCGACAAATGAGAAATACTAATACAAAGTTTTATATACAACCAAATATTTCATCCGTTTAATGTTCGACTTTTTAACTCGAGCAATATTTTAACTGCATTTAAATTAGCGAGCACAAAACAAATATAATATTGAGATTTGAATTGACTTTTTAGCAAGGACTTTTATTCAAGATTTGAATGAGGGGATTTAGAGGTAATGAATGATGGGATGTAGACTCTACATTGTAGAGTTCCATTTAATAATTTTGCAAATAATTATTTTACATTAACATGATTCCAAAGGTAGACTTTACGTGCACATACATTATTAAAACCTCCTTAAAACATTTCCAAAATACTAACTATATTCACAATTTGAAATATTTGTAAATGTTCGCATAACGTTATAAAAGCTGCAAAGGAAAAGCTGAAAGTTTTTTTTTATTTTACTTGTTTTAGCTTTGAATATATATATTTGAAAGTATACGGTTTGTTAAACCAAAGTTGGCGTAATGTTTTAAAAATAAAACAAATTTTAATTTAATGTGGCATAAAATTTAGGCTCCTTTGGGTTAACCCTATAATAGCCTATAGTTAATTGCAATGTAGTGTAATGTTAATTTAGTTGTTATATTACGTCATAACTTCCATCCTTAATTGCTTTATATTACTATTATGTTAAAAAAACTTTAGGAAGACCATTTGATTTTATTATTTTTGGTCACCATTAATGCGAATGACACTACAAAGTTTTATAAAACGAATTTATTAAAGACATTACATGACATGAAAAGAAATGCATTTTGAAGCCATCACAAAACAAATATCACAGTACGATTTTTTATGACATTATTTATATCAAAATAGGTCATAAAATATTTTTATTGTTGTATTCATTACACAAAGATGTATACGACTTAACATTGTGTGAAATCTATTGTTAATAAATAATCTAACAATGCTGTCTGCAACTTTTAAATTTTTATGAGCATTTTTCTTTTTACGCTATTATTATCTTATATTCAATAGATTCAAAACATTTTTATTATCTTTATTACATTCTATAATTTATACTTACCAAATATACTAGGAAAAGCAAACATTCAGAGTATTAAACTAAATATATGCATCGTCTATTTTGTAAGCAAACTTATGATCACTATTTAATTTTCATGTAAAAGACAATAATTTATATTTCATATAAATTGTAGGAATTAGACATTTAGCTGTAAAATAAGTAAAGTATCTCAACCAGTGCTCGAAGTATGATCTTTGAAAGTTTTATTACATTCATTCGTTAGTAGAAAAAGTTTAAAAACTATTGCACTGCTACATTTTCATAAATATTGAAACCTTAGTTGTCATAAAGTACATACCCAGTATAACTATTGATTTAGGACCTCCTCTTCCTTTGTACGCACCTGTATGCTTTCAACAACCCTCTCTGCTTGGTTAAATTTGTGATAAATTTATTACAAAATCAATCGCCCAATGCATTTTTCAAAACATTTGTTTTGAATTTAAAAATAAAAAAAAAATGTTTTTAGTAAATTCGACATTTTCTGTTACACGGCATAATTTTGACTTTTTAAACTCGTGAGACTCAATGCTTTTGTTAAAAATAAACAAAACTTTAGAAGATATGGAAAACAAGATATTTTCGAGCCGTGTACGTAATCAGTGTCTTTAATCCCCTCCCCTCCTCCTTACGTACTTATGAAAGGCCCCTAAGTGAACAAACTTTCATTAATATAATGGTAAAAGTAATCCCAAGAAGTCTTTACGATCTTATCATTGAGGTAAGCGCTGCTCATTTAAATCGTTTATCACATACCAAGGGTGTTTTCAAACCCATGGTATGTAATTAGTGCTTAAAATAATAATGTACTACCTTTATTAGTTTTGATCTAAAATTGCCCGTTTACTCAAAAAATGTCTATTTGATTCTATTTAAACTATAAATCCTTGTTCAAACCAACGCAATAATTTCGATTTTATATTTTCAACATAAAACTTATACCGATGTAACAACTTCAGGACAAGTTAATACCTAACTCACCAAAAACTATAAGCAATGGTTACTACAATGCTAACTAACAAAATTAAGAAACTTGCCCCAAAGCAAACGTGCTTTGCATGTTTGAAATAAACGAATAATGAAAGTTGCGATCAAGCTCCCAGAAGAACTAAAGATTTAATTTCGTAGAATCCTTACAATACAGAGTCATAAAAAAAATCAAAAGAAAACTATAATAATCAGATTAACTTAGAAGATGAAATAATGAACGGTTAAAAAGATTTCAATGAACGTTATTTATTAGAAAAAAACATATAAGAATACCAAAAAAGTTTTAAGTAAAAAGAGTAAAATATATGTAATACTATTCTTTTAGTGTATTTTTTCGAAATATTTGCAAAAACAAATGTTTTTTTTTTGCCTTTCTAATCTAAAATTTAAAAAGAAATATTTTAAAAATTGTTTCTTAAAACGAGATTGAAGCCCCGTACAGAATACTAATGAACTTTAAGGTTTTACAATTTCTGGTTAGGTCTATAATAGTAACCCATTACACACGCACATTTTTACAAATTTTCAGCACAAACTTTCAACGAAAGCAGCCGTACTTTTTTCTTCTAATTTTACACTTAAAAACAAAGTTTACTTTTAAGGAAAATTTTCTTTTTTTTAAGTACATTAAGTCGTATGGCAGCAAACCTTCAGAAATAAAAATTGCTCATTAATTTTAGCCAAACAAATAGTTATTCAATGACCAGAAATTGTTTGTTATAAATAAAGATTATATATCGTTTGTTATAAATAAAGATTATATATCGTTAAAACTAACCATGGTTAGTTACTACATTACTTTTGGCCTACGTTTATGCTACAACAAAAAATCGTTAAAATAATTTTTTCAATTTCGTGAAAAGATTACTAACTTTAAAAAAAATTATATTACTAATGGCCGAGAAAAGTGCTGCACCAGAAAGCACATCTGAATGCAACGATTTTTTTTTTGTAGTTATTTAGGTGCTCCCAAAAGTCCTTACGGTCTTATCACAGAGCACCGCGGGAGAGCATTTAACAGGAAGTTCACGCCTCCTTCCGTACCAATGTTGCTTGTTGGGCTGTAGCTGGCGTCGAACCTCGGGACTCTGAGCTAGAACTCTAACCACTGCGCCACGGGTGCTCAAATGATGACACACAAACAATTTGCAACAGTTTATTTTCCAACAGACCAAAACTTGATTTAGCGAAATTGTATCAACAGACCGAAATAAGTTATGGTCTGTTATTAATACGTTTTTATGTTATTTTAGTTTTATATGATTCGTTAATCGTTCAGATTGGATTCCAAGAATGCATTCTGCTTTATCCTGAGACAAGAAACCTGAATCGGCTCGCGGTTTTATCCAAGGGCTGGAAAGAGGGAGTAGGATTGAAATTTAGTCCAGATCAAATAAACAAGAGAATGGAAGTTGTAATAAAAGGGTGGGTGGGAATTTTTCTTAAATTTAATTTATCGTTGGTATAAAACCTCGCAAATCCGAATTAATGCTTTTAATGAACAATTTAATTCTTGCGTGGCTTGCAGTCAAATGCGCTTTTTTAAACAGCTGTTTAATTGTTTCAATAGGATTTAATATGCTTATACTATAGTAATAAACCAGACTCATGCTAAAAGATCGAGATGTAAGATTTTTTTTTAGCTCGACGACATTTAAAGCCTGATTACACTTAAAGTTTTTATTTTCATCAGTTACTGATATATATATATATATATATATATATATATATATATATATATATATATATATATATATATATATATATATATATATATATATATATATATATATATATATATATATATATATATATATATATATATACACACACACACTTATATATATGTATGTATATATATAGTTCAGGCGCGGATTCAGCTTTTTTTTGATGTTTAAGATAGCTAACTTCCTAACATGGAAAAAACTCCAAAAATTTATGTTTATATTTTTGTCAAATAAGAATGGTTTAAAAAAATTTGCGAGGATTGGAGTCTGGGAACGAAAAAGCCCTAAAATTTTGGCCACAACTGCCCCAAACAAGAGAGCAACAAGTTCGTAAAATATTTTTTGTACTCTTCTTAAATAAATTTATATTCATCGATAAATTCTAAATTTCATACAATAATCTCTTAGCGTTCAAAAATTATGACCTTATAAAATTTGTAAACCCCTCAAATTGAGGTGGGTTCAAACTTTGTGTAGCCATAATTATAGTTCCATTTTAGGAAGTTATCTCAAACATCAAAAAAAGCTGGATCCGCGCCTGTAGTTATGAGATAATTTTACAGTTTATACTCAACGTAGTTAAGATTTTTTTATAAAAATCTCATCTTCGACAATCTACAACTTAGATTTTATATAAAATTTTTTTTTGAAACTACTTATTCTCGTGCTTTAAAAAAATTTCTTAAGGTTTTTTTTTAAGTTAATACAGATTTGTTAAAAATTAAGACTTTTATTTGTTGAAGTCTCTTTTTGAACTTCTTCAAGGACTTAGCTAAGTCGCTCAGTGGGACAAAATCGAGATTTTTGTGCTAAAACTATTTTCGTAGTTTTTTTTTATTAGAATACCTATACTTATATGTAAAATGCATAAATAAAGTAATAAACGTGTAATTATACAATATAAAAAAAATATATATTTAAAAAATTAAATTTTGCTGAAAAATACGAAATATTTTTATCAGTGTAAACATTAAAAATATTACTTTTCAATGCATGTATTTGTCATTAAATAACTTTTTTATATTTATATTTACAGAACATATATATTATAACAGAACATATATATATTATAACAGTAATGACAGATTTTGTAGGTATTCTTTGTGTACAAAACATTTTTAGATGTTCAGTATTTCCTCATCAACTGACCATGAACCGAAGACCAATCTTTTATAACTTTTTTTTATTGCAAAAAGTAGCAAAATATTTATGATGCGTGGCTATTTACATACATTTAGCATGAGGTTTACATGGTCAAATGTTTGGAGGATATTGGAGGATAGTTTATCTGATACCTACCCGGTGGGAAGTGAGCTAACGACTAGCGAGCGACTAGCTAGCTTTATAGCGATTTTCTAGCGATTTTTCTTTTCTTATTTTATTCTTTCGTAATGTCTTTAACATCTTCAAAAATTCGATTTTTAGTGTTGGATCTATTATAATTATGAAAATAATTGAACTTTAAACATGTCGATTTTGTAACGATATGTCGCTAGCTACATATCGCAGTTTTTAAGAAAGCGATTTTATTACGAAAAGACGCTAGCTACATATCGTATTGGTGTAGCTGGTTACTAGATAGCGATAAATCAATAGCTATTCGATTGTTACGTATCGCAGCTTTTAAGCTATCGATTTAATAACGATTTATCGCTAGTTACATATCGTAGCTTTGTAGCTAGCTACATGATAGCCACAACTCGATAGCTAGTTGATAGCTTCATATCGCAGTTTTTAAGAAAGCGATTTTATTACGAAAAAACGTTAGCTACATATCGTATTGGTGTAGCTGGTTACTAGATAGCTATAAATCAATAGCTATTCGATTGTTACGTATCGCAGCTTTTAAGCTATCGATTTAATAACGATTTATCGCTAGTTACATATCGTAGCTTTGTAGCTAGCTACATGATAGCCACAACTCGATAGCTAGTTGATAGCTTCATATCGCAGTTTTTAAGAGAGCGATTTTATTACGAAAAGACGCTAGCTACATATCGTATTGGTGTAGCTGGTTACTAGATAGCGATAAAAAAATAGCTATTCGATTGTTACGTATCGCAGCTTTTAAGCTATCGATTTAATAACGATTTATCGCTAGCTACATATCGTAGCTGTGTAGCTAGCTACATGATAGCCACAACTCGATAGCTAGTCGATAGCTTCATATCGCAGTTTTTAAGAAAGCGATTTTATTACGAAAAGACGCTAGCTACATATCGTATTGGTGTAGCTGGTTACTAGATAGCTATAAATCAATAGCTATTCGATTGTTACGTATCGCAGCTTTTAAGCTATCGATTTAATAACGATTTATCGCTAGTTACATATCGTAGCTTTGTAGCCAGCTACATGATAGCCACAACTCGATAGCTAGTTGATAGCTTCATATCGCAGTTTTTAAGAGAGCGATTTTATTACGAAAAGACGCTAGCTACATATCGTATTGGTGTAGCTGGTTACTAGATAGCGATAAATCAATAGCTATTCGATTGTTACGTATCGCAGCTTTTAAGCTATCGATTTAATAACGATTTATCGCGTTTGTCTAGCTGGCTACTAGATAGCCAGAAATAGATTGCTAGTTGATAACTAAATATCGTAGCTTTTGTTCAGCGACTTTATTACGATATCGAGATATATCTCAAAAACTACATATCGCTCCTATATTAACCTATAGTTAATATAGACACGATATCTATATATTACCTATAGTTAATATAGACACGATATCTAGTATTTGAGATATCGTAATAAAGTCCCTGGAAATAAGCTGTGACATATACGCAACACCATGGTGTTCCGTAATGCAGAATACTAAAGTATGTTGATTAACAATTTTAGACTCGTTTTTTTACCCACGCACTTTTTTGATACGTAATTTAATCAAACATATGAATAAATTTACATACTTTTGAATTACGCAACATAAATTTACACAACTTTTATGATTTTTGGCGTAATTTCTCTAACGACTTAACTTGTCATATTCAAATTTGCTATACATAGCCTGCAATTTTATCGCTATTTCATTTTTTGCACTATCACACTACGATTCATATCGTTTTTAAAATATCAATATCAATATCAAATATGGCATCTAAAATATCTTCAGATGATTCGGAATGCACCAGAATTCTTCAAAGCTCTAAACGGATGGGCCAAGTTGAAACGGTAACTTACATTTCATTTATTTGTTCTGTAAATTAGTAACCAGACTAGTCTATGGATAGACTTACAACACAGACATAGACAATTCTGTATGTTGTAATGGACACAACAAATGTTTAATTTTTTGTCCTTGTTGTGTCTATCAAATTTTTGATGGTGTCCTAAGATTCCTAAGTTAAAAAATATTTTTCACTTCATAAGTCTACAAAGCATAATTTTTTGTCTATTTGGTGTCTATGATTTTGTCTAAATTTACTTGATTTCATAAAATCAGAAATATTGATTTTTGCCAATAAAATCTAAATTATCCAAAAAATCCCTCAGAAACAAAAAAGAAAATATACGATACATTATATTTGAATTTTATTTCATGGTAAAAATGACTTTTATGGTGACAAATTTAAAGTGGTGACAAATTTTAGGACGGAATATGGCAATAATGTTTACACAAATAGTTGATTTTCCAAAATTTAGATCCAATCATAGTCAGATTCACAGTCTGAGGATAGAATGTTAAGAAAATCAGGATTGATTAGATTTTTTAAATGATAAACTTACCTTCAACTTTTTTGAAGTAATCCCAAACTGGAGAGGGCATTTTAAAAATAAATTTTCACGCACATTCACTGAGAATTGAAAAACAACTGAACTGAGTAATTAATGAACTTCAATTGAGCACAAAATAGTCCATTTTGAGGTTTTTAAATAGACATTAACTTTTTAATCAACAGCACACGCTGGACAAAAAATTAAAAAATGAACTTTTGTTAGAAAAATTGTATTTTTAATTTTGTGCTCGTTTTCAGTTTTTGAAACGATGCTGCAGTGAAAATTTAATTACTCGTTATAAGTCCAAAATATATATTAAATAGATCTTCTATACCTCATTAAAAAATCGAGATTGTTCATTTAGTGTCCGTTTTTAAAATGATTGTCTAGAAAGACAAACATTTTTTATAGACAATTCATTTTTGATAGTTGTAATTAAAATTGTTGCAATTAGTGCTTTGTCGAAGTCTATTTTTGTCCTTTTATAATAAGGCCATTAGAGATTGTCTGGTTGCTACTATAAATAGGACTCTAATAATCGATTTGATTGCGACATATCGCAGCTTTTTAGCTACTGATTTTAGGCCGGGTGAATAAAGATGAGCAATTATAATACTCTTTATTAAAAACTGCGATATGTAGCTATCAACTAGCTATTGATTTGTGGCTATCTTGTAGCCAGCTACACAAATTGCTTTTAATCAGTAATTGGTCAGTTTTACGTGAATAAAAACTTTAGGAGCTTTCGTTATATTTTTGTTTACGTAAAGGTAAGCAGTATACTTAGTAATTAGTCAATTTTACTTTAATAAAAACTTGATAAAAATTGCTCATTTTTATTCACCCGGCCTTTAAGTCGAAATGTTTTAATACAGTTGTAGTTTCGGCGCACTGTTCCAGACTTGTGGAAAAAGATGTTGGTAAGATAGATAAGCGCAGTCAGTTTACTATTGACAATTAATTTTTGTTTATTTTATGTCATTAGAAACAGCACAAAATTCTTTGTAATAAAGAACTAAAATAACTTTTAAATATTTTTGTTTAAAACCTAATGTAATCAAAGTTAAAAGATTTTCATAACTGTGGCGCTACTGCAGTATTTCCCACCCCCTCCCTTTTCTTTTATGATTGATTATGATAGAGAATTTTATGCTGATTCAGAAAAATATAAAAACGTAGACCTGAAAATCAACGGAAAGTGCTCTAATTCGAAGTCAAAGTTGTAAAAAATCCCATTAAAAACCCTAATATTCGCCATTTGTGTGTGTGTGTGTGTGTGTGTGTGTGTGTGTGTGTGTGTGTGTGTGTGTGTGTGTGTGTGTGTGTGTGTGTGTGTGTGTAGTCTATTCTTTTGATATTGCTTTACATATATGTAAAGCATTATCAAATATAAAAATTACATTTTTAGTTCATCAGGTCGTTAAGAACAGCTCGTCGAAAAAGTTTTGAAAATGCTAGAGCATCTTTAATTGAAGATGCTAACATTGAAGCAGTTGAAAATAAAATAATTGATGATTATGAATGTGATGCAAGTTGTAATAATGATATTTCATTTGAGTCTAGCGACGTAATTAGTTCAGATGAGTCATCTGATAAGGACAATGACATTAGCATGACATCAAAAATCTACGACATAAATCAAAAGCTTTTGAACTTTTATTTAAGATATAATCTGACTAGAAATGCTATGGAAGCTCTTTTAAAGTTATTAAACATCAATTATGATGAAACTTTGCCATTATCTGTTACTACACTTAAAGCTAAGTCAATAACCTACAACCAGTCTAAAAATTGGGTAAAAAGAATTGAAAAAAAAAATTTGATGTCATATATTGGCGTCAAAGACAATTTATTGTATTGCATGGACCATCGTAATTTACAATTAAGTTTAAAAAATAAAGATGGCAACAGTGGCATAGTAAAATTACGACTGTTTTTTAATTTAGATGGTTTGCCTGTTTTTAAATCTTCTAAATTATCATTTTGGCCAATTCTAATGTCATTTAGGGATTATAATCATATTGGTGCACTTCCTGTAGCATTGCACTGTGGTGTAGAAAAACCAAATTTGAATTTTTATCTTAAACAACTGGTTGATGAATTGCAAATTTTAAGTGTTCCTTTTGATTTGAAAGGACAACAAATGGTTATTTCTGATGTTGATTTTATCTGCGATACCCCTGCACGTTCATTTGCTCAAAATATTTTTAATCACAATGCATACTACGGATGTGGGTACTGTAATATCAAAGGTGAGTATTGTTACAATCGTATTATTTTTACAGATCAGAATTGTACACCACGTTCTGATGAAAGTTACAAAAGTATATCAGAAAATAATCAGCATGGCCCTTCACCTCTTTTGAATATTCCTCAATTAAGTGGACTGCAATCGTCATGTCCTCCAGAATATATGCATCTGGTACTCCAAGGTGTGGTGAAAAAGTTATGCACATATTATTTCACTAAAGTACCTTTTCTGCATTTATCTTGTAGACTTTCACAACATTTACTGAGTAAATTATCCGCTGAAATTGATGATATAAGGAAGTATTTACCATCAGAATTCCACAGAAAACTTAGTTCTTTGGTTAATTTTAAAAACTGGAAAGCCTCTGAATTTCGACAGTTTGTTTTATATCTTGGACCATTTCTCTTACATGATAAATTGCCAGATCGGTATTATGACCATTTTATTATGTTGCACTTCAGCATGTATGTTTTGGCTTCTGATGAATATGTTGCTTATCATGTTATTGCATCTGAGTGTGTTAAAAAATTTGTTGAATTTATGCCTATATTATTTAGCAAAAGATCTATGGTCTATAATATGGTCTATAAATATGGACCTTTGGACTCATTTTCTGCATTTCAATTCGAAAATATGTTGGGTTTATTAAAAAGACGAATTAAAGACGAAACATTTTTCAACACGCAATTGTTTGCTTAAATGATCTTCGATCAGTAACTAATAATCACTTGAACACTGTAAAGATTTCTACTGATTTGCCGGATTGTGCTTTTGTTATTGATGATGGTTCCATTGTTTTATGCACTAGTACAAGTCTTGACTGTTTACATATATCTGGAATTCTTTTATCTTATGTGAAGCCACTTTATACATTTCCGTACTCATCAAAAGTCCTTAGAATTGGATATTATAA
Source organism: Hydra vulgaris (assembly GCF_038396675.1). NCBI lineage: Eukaryota > Metazoa > Cnidaria > Hydrozoa > Anthoathecata > Hydridae > Hydra > Hydra vulgaris. The sequence goes on along the minus strand of NC_088922.1, from coordinate 65,080,526 downwards.
GAAAAGTCGCACACATGCTTATAATGTTAGACCCATTCGAAAATGTATCATGATTATTTGTAGGGAAAACTACTTTCTAATTATCCCATTGGTCTGCAAATTAAACTAAAGTTTTAAAGTTGCTATGGGTTATAATTTTAATTTATTTACAGAACTTGATTAGTTTTTTTTTAATTTTTTAAAAAGTTTTGTGTTGATTTAAAAATATATCAATTCATTTGAAGTCTTTATACTATTTTAACAGTGTATTTTCTAAATAATAAATGTATAATTTTATGTTACATTTTGCAAATATTTTATTTCAGATGAATTATATTGTATATTTGTATTGTGACAGTGAAGTTCTGGAATTAAAAAACTGTGACATAATAATGTCAGAGAAACTAAAAAATTGGTCTATGGATGATTGGAGATCTCGTGGTCAAACATTAACGGAAGATGACCTTCAAATAAAGGCAATGCATAAGGATGGTATAAATGCGGCATGCATATTACAGATAAGTATTTTATACCCTGTTGGAATTAAAAAATAAAAAGTGTTTCAGTAGTAACATTTTTTAAAAGTAAATTAATCTTACAAAATTGTATTTTTTATTTATTTTATACGTTTCAGTTGGAATTGATACGAAATTGCTTATTCAAAAAATTCAAAAACTTGTAGTAAACAAAAATTTCACTCCTAAAAACGGACTCCTTAGACTTATTGATCGTGTGGGTCAAACCAAAAGGCAGAGCATTCCACCATTGAATGTGAGTGTTTTTAAACCAATTTAATAAATTATTTATATTGTAATCAATATACTAAGTATTGCAGAAAATGTGTTGAATATTTAATTTAGGTACTTTAATTTTTATGACCTAAATTTATTTTGATTTCTGGTGGGCTTTCTTGATAATATAGATTTTTGTATACGTTTATTGTACATATAAAACTATGGTTGTACAAATACTAAAAAAGTTATTTGTTTTGTAGCATATTCTCACTGCAGAATCAGAAGTAGAAATTGAATTTAATACATCAAAAAAACAAGAGAACTCCTATAAATCTACAAAACGGAAAGAGAAAAGAAAAAGCCTTTCTGAAGAACCGTCTTTACCATCATGACCGTTGTGGGAGCCACCAAAGCTCCCCAATTCCAATTCAGTATACATTTTTAACAATTTTTTATCCCATTTGTGAAAATAAGAATTTTTATTTGGTTTCATTTGAATGGTTTGTTTGTTGTTTTTTTAGTTACCATTTTTAAATGAAAGAATCAGTATAAAATAATTAGAATATAGTGATAGAGTTTTTATATCATTTAAGAGTATTTATAATCATTGTTAATCTTGTTTTAGAACCTTCTGTCTGTCTCTGCCTCAATGGATCAAGTAGATGACTCGCCAGTTACACAGACAGTGTCTCCATCAGAGTTGCAGTCTGTTTCACAAATTCAACCACTATTGCATTCATCTTCTTCCTTTTCTTTGCCATCTCAAAAAAATGGGATAGACCAAATAAATAACTTTATTCTGAAAGCAAATGTTGAACCCAATATTGTTGAAGGAATTCAATTTATAGTGAATGCCATGTACAGAAAAGTTTGTGGGTTGGAAACCGAAATGCGTACCATACGTTCATTTTTAGACACTAACCATGGTAATAACGAAAATATAAATATAGATTATTTACCAGCAAATTCAGTTGAAGAGTTTGATTCACTAGAAAAAAAAATAATTTACTCTAATGATAAAGATATCATTTGCAGAAAGATGAAGCAAATTGGTGGGAAAAATGTAAGTGACTTTTTAAAAAATGCTTTAAAAACTTGCATAACAGACAAGCTATGTTGCAGCATCAATCGAACTGGTGCAGATAAAAAGCGTAGGTTTATAGGACCAGTCGAAAGTTTGATTTTTGATGCAGCTTACTGTTTATTTCCAACTGCCACTGAATCCAGTATGACTACCTTAATTGCGAAACACTTGAAAAAATCTAAAGATCGATATCTTGCAACAAGAAAGAGAAATTCTTCTTTAACAAATGATTTAAACAGTCCTGTTAGAAAAATTCGAAAATTAAACACTGACTCGTGTAGTGATTCCAGTTAAATTATTTTTTAAATTTGTTTTATTATTTATTCATCTTTTTTTTTTTTTAGTTATTTTATTCTTCATATATATTTTTAAATAACTTTTAATATTATTAATTTAATTTAAGCAAAATCATTTAGTTGTTAATGGCTTTTTTTATTTTTTAAAAATAATTCATGCATTTTCTTTTAACATTTTATAATGACTTTAACATTTATAATTTTTTATTGAAACCAGTTTTAACATTTTGTATTTAATTTGTTATAAATGCAATCTTATTTCAATGGTTATAATTCATTCCCCTGAAAAATATAGCATGCGATTTTTTCAGGAATATCTTCTAGCCTAACCGATATTTTCTAGCCTAGAAGTGTAGTTATTGTTACGAGTTTTCACTAGCTATTCTCTACCTTAATTAGCTAGCGGGTCGCTAGCTTATTTAGCTAGCAATTCGCTAGCTTATCAAGCTAGCAATCCTCGTGGCCAAATCGCTGTCTTTATCGTAACGACTTGTCGCTAGCTAGTCGCAATGTTTTGTAGCAAGCGATCCTCGTGGCCAAATCGCTATCTTTATCGTAACGACTTGTAGCTAGCGATCCGCTAGCTTAAAAAGGTAGCGATCCTCGTGGCCAAATCGCTGTCTTAATCGTTACGAATATCGCTAGCCATTCGCTAGCCGATTTCCCACCGGGTAATAGTAAAGGTTAGTAGCAAAAAAAAATATCGAAAACTGTCTGTTTTCGATGCATAAAAACAAATGATTACACTTAAGTTTAAATTGTTTTTAAAAGTCTGAGCAAAAAAAACATTGTTAAATAAAATAATATATTTTAAAATGAAAGTCAATAAAGTGAATTTAAAACATTAGTAGCGTAAGAAAGTTAATAAAAAATGCAAAATAGCGTTTTGGAACACATGTCAAAATAACGTGTAAAAAACCACATAAAATTACGCTTAAATTAATATTTAAGGTTGTTTAAACAAGATATTTTTTTTAATGTACATGTCTTCACCATTATGACAAATTTTCACCGTGCAATGCCGACATTGATTTTTTGGTATTTTGGCACACTCTGTCCCACTGTGAGTCGAGTCGATTTACTTCAAATTGTTTTAAAATTAAAAAACGTCCTCAATTTGGATATGATTAAAGATCAAGAACTAGAACTTTTAAAAAGTGTTTAAACCCAATATTTTCCTAAAAAAACATGTTTTTTTCACTCAACATAATGTCCTTACTAAATAAGTAAAAGTAAACAAAAAAAAATTATATGCCGGCAGCAGTAGATCTTTTTCTTTTATTTCCTTGAGGAATATTCTAAGAGATTTTTCATGTCACAATATTAGTATTTTTTGTAAAAAATTAGTTTATAAATCCTAATATTTTTTATGCGTTTGCGATACAAAGGGATATTACATTATCCATAACCCAGTCGATTTGTTAAAAGAAATAATATTCCATACTTCTTTATAAATATATATTTGTTTATGTATTATGTACTAAAAAAATTAAAACAATATGTTTACTTTTTATTAAGATTGAAAAAGGATAAAGAAAAAAAAATTCTATCTGGAACAGACTGACAAATTATTAATCAACACATTCATAAACGTTCTCGTGCCTTTCTTAATTTTATTCTTAGACATCTTTAGTCAAAGAAACATTTCTACTTAAAGCTTAGTCAAACAGTTTAACTAAACTTGTATAAAGCTTGGTCAACCTAGCTTGTATGGCAAAACAAACATTGAATTACTGATTTATAAGAAAATTTAGTTAAATCAATCAACATCTATGACGATAAACGTATAAAGACATCTAAAGTAGACATTGTCTACTCTAGTTTAAATGTAGACTAAAGTAGATAATGTCTTTTAGACGATGTTTCTGAAAAATTCGCACAAATATCTTTAAAATGGATTTTAAAGGGGATTGTCGATTGTTGCATTTAAAAAATTCAATGCAGTCAGACAAACAGCTTTGAGCATGTCAACGAACAAAGCAGAATGAAATTTTTAAGTAAATCATAAAACTCAAAGTTTACTGATTTATTAGAAACTTTAGTTGGTTTTATTTGGTTAACCAACATTATTATTGTTACAACTATTTTTACAAACGTGATAATTGAAAAATAGTAAAAAACAAGTTTTAATTAAATATCCTATGACAATGATAGCAATTACAAAGCAATAATATTAGAAATAGTAATAATATTAATAATATAAATACTGTACACAGTACACTATTACAATCTGTTGAAATTGATGAGTGATATAAAACCAAACGGGCATTTGACCCAATAAGCTTTAGGTGAACTATCAAAATTTTTAAAAATCTGTAATGAAATAATTTATTTTTTCACAGAAATATAATTGCAACATATTTCCGAATTTCACACTCAAAATTAATTTAGAATTAAAAAATTTACACAATGCGAATAAAAAGTGACGTCTCTGGAACGCTACAATTATTGAGATCTAAACCATTTTCTCCATATCCTAAAGAAAAAACTCGAAAAATAAAAACTATTATATATATATATATATATATATATATATATATATATATATATATATATATATATATATATATATATATATAGGGGAGAGGGGAGCAAGTAGATACGGGGGCAAGTTGATACAAAGCTAATAAAACAGCTATTACACTAATTGCGCAAATAAGATTTGGTACGGGAAATAATGCGGTAGTGGTGTAGTGGTAAGAGCGCTCGCTTTGTAAGCGAGAGGTTCGGAGTTCGACTCCCACCACGTCCCTGGAAGTACCGCGCTCAACTTAGTTTCTCTGCGCAACGGCCTCGGCAAGGTTCGTGTTTTGGAGTTAAAGAGTTAAGAGAGGGTTGCACCACGAATAACAACTAAAAAAAAAAAATAACACAAAAAAATGAGTAACCTCCTTGACTGTAGTGGCCCCCCTCGGGCCTTGGGGAGGGGAATAATCTTTGAAAAAAAAAAAAAAAAAAAGCTTTTTAGTTCCCTAACGTCCGATGTAAAAAGATTTCCGTTCATTTCAAAATTGATCAAGATGGGAAGCATTTTGTAAAACGAGCAACTTTCAAAAAAAAACTGACAACGTGTTTCATAAGAGATTTTACAAAAAAGGTAAGTACATTTAGCTCATCAACCCTTCCATAAGATTAATGAGACATTGCTAAATGATTTTGTATATGTCATTTGTTTGTTCGTTGCTTCTGTTAAAATTTAACTCGAATTTAATGCAACGCGGTCTAAAGAGGGAACGTTGATACAGACCACTTAGGGGAAAATTGATACACTGTATCATCATACCTCTTTAGTAAAGCATTTGAATATGGCCAAAAAATATTTTTGTTTATGTATTTGCATTAATGCAATTAAATTGTTTGGTGTAGACTAATGTTTTTTTTTCTCGCAGAGATAGTAAATAGGCCTAATAAAACATTGTTAGGCCTACGGCCTAATTATTATTAATACCACTATTTAAAACTTTTGCAATCCAGTCTTTTGGATTGCAATTCAACTAAGTTGTTCCATTCGTATATTTCACGTTTCTAAAAAAACGCGCCTAAATTTCAAAATAAACCAATGAAAATTATAACAGAGTTAAAGTTGCCGTACCGCTAGTATCAATGTTTTCGTATATTTGTAAACACTTTAAAAGTTCGTAGTGTGATTATATTGGTATTAAATATAAATTTAAATTACCAGAGAAAGTAAACATTTTTAATTTTTTATAATTTCAGATGGTGCGAACATATAAAAGAAAAACTACTTTTGGGGCCTCATTGGAAGTCCTTAAACTTGCTGCTGAGAAAGTCATTTCTCAAGTCTCAGAACTTTGCCTTTTTGAAACGCCTTGACACATGGCTTAGATAAAATGACATTACTTTGTTTCTGCAAAAAAGCCAAGGAAGGAGTTTCCACATCTGGTTATTCCAAATACAAACTACTATTTACTGCTGCAGAGGAGCAAGAACTTGTTAATTATCTGCTAGACGCAGCGAAAATGTTTTTTGGTCTTTCGCCAAAAGAAACAAGAAAGCTTGCATATCAGTATGCTAAGAGTCTACAAAAAATTCCTTGTTCCTTGCATGCCATTCAATCTGCAGGAGTAGACTGGTTTAAAGGGCTCATGAAAAGACATGAAAATGTCCTGTCTATCAAAACGCCCGAGGCCAATTCTTTAAGTAGAATGACAAGTTTTAACAGGACAAATGTTGATTTGTTTTACAACAATTTAGAGAGCTTGTACACTCGTTCACAACATTTGGAATGTAGATGAGACTGGACTAACCACAGTTCAGAAACTATCAAAAATAGTAGCTCTAAAAAGCGTCAAACAAGTGGGAGCTGTAACAAGTGCAGAGAGGAGTAAATTAGTAATCTTGTGCTGTGGAGTCAATGCCTTGGGACACGCATGTCCTCCTATGTTCATATTTCCTAGAGTCAGGTATAGTGAGCAAATGGTAGATGGAGGTCCCCCCGGCTCTGTTGGAGCATGTCATATTTCTGGCTGGATGACAAGGGAGAATTTTTTTCTATTTTTGAAACATTTTGTGAAACATTGTAAACCAATAGTTGAACAACCTGTCCTGCAGCTGTTGGACAATCATGAATCTCATGTATCACTTGAATCTATCACTATTAAATATGCCATGGAAAATGGTATTCATATGCTTTCGTTCCCTCCTCATTGTTCACACAGACTGCAGCCTTTGGATCATTCAGTGTTCTGTTCACTAAAGAGACATTATAATGCTCAGTGCGATGCATGGGTCTTGACATTCCCGCTATATGTTGTAATGCATTCAAGCTTGCCATGTCACCTGCTAACATAAAGTCAGGCTTCGAATCTACAGGGATTTTTCCTTTCAATCGTTATTGGATTGACGCTGTCCTGTTTCTGCCCTCGTCTGTTAGCGATAGGCCAGATCCTGCAGTTTCTGGAGGTGTCGATTCTGCTTTGAACGTGGAGGAAATTGCTACTGCTGAAAACAATGGTCATCTTTAAGTAGACGTCACTATGAACTTAATTCATAAGCTTCATTTGAATTTCAACCGTCGACACCAGCTCTTTCAGATTCGTCAGCGATATGTAAGGAAAGTCCAGTATCTTCCACATCTGCTGGAACTATTTTTTGAGCCAATAGTCAAGCTATAGCCTCGCCCTATGTAGTTCGGCCTTTTCCTAAAGCCGGACCACGCAGCCAGAGTAAATGCGGGAGAAAACAAGGCAAAACACGTATTTTGACCGATACACCAGAAAAACTGGCTATTGACCTGGCAGAACAAAATAAAAATAAAAAAGGAGAACCAAAGTCTAAACCGGTTGCAGCCATATCAAAAAATAAAACTGTAAGGACTTCATTTTCGAATTCAAATGAAAACATTGATGATACTTTCTGTCTTGAGTGTGGCGAGCGCTATTCAAATAGTGGATCAAGGGAAACTTGGGTTCAATGTGTAGACTATAAATTGTGGGCCCATGAAGAATGTACAGATGGTACTCCTGCTCTTATTTGTGAAAATTGTTTAGAGTGATTTAAAAAATCTTTTTTTAGTTTGTTTACTTAATCTTTTGTATTTGTTTATCTGTTTACCTAATCTTTTGTGTTTGCTTACCTAATCTTTTGTGCTTGATTACTTAATTAGTTTTTTAAAGCTTCATTTTCAAGTCTTATTAAATGTATCAACTTGCCCAATGGTGTGTATCAACTTGCCCTAGCATGGGGCAGGTTGATACACTAATCTTTACCTTACTTTTTGTGCTGTATTTATTTTAATTATGTTCTAATCTATAAAATTGTGGTACTAAAATATGCAGGATACTTAGTGTAACATATACAAGTTATTATTTCCACACTAAATATAATATTTAACTTTTAATGTCAGAAAATGTATAAAGTGTATCAACATGCCCCCTCTCCTATACATATATATATATATATATATATATATATATATATATATATATATATATATATATATATATATATATATATATATATATATATATTCACAAATTTTATAACCTTTGAAAATACAAAATTGAATATTAACTAACTGGCAGCATTATTAAAACTTTATTTACTCACAATCAGCAATATAAAATTAAAACAAGTCAAAAACCTTTAATAACTCATCAACTCTGTTTTAAAAAAACCCACTTAAAACCCCAATTTGAGCAGTTTTTATTTTTGTGTTCAGCTGATACTTTGAGGAACAAATAACTGATAGTAGCCATATGGCTACTGTAAACAATAAAGGGATATATATATTATATAAAAAATTTTATAAATTAAAGTTTTATAAATTAAAAAAGTATACAAAATATATGAAAATTTTAAAAACAATCATCTTTTTTTTTTGTAAAAATGCTTATTTTTAGTTTTTATTTTAAAAATGTCTTTTTTCAGTGAAATCTAAAATTTAACTTAAAAAAAAATTTATATATATATATATATATATATATATATATATATATATATATATATATATATATATATATATATATATATATATAAAGATATGTTAAAAAGGAGACTTCGAGAGATAAAGCCAGTCCACTCCAAAACCAAGTTCCGGTCAATAAGAAACTATAACTTACAAGACTTAAAAAACTGGAGGAAGATGCTGTCCAATACCTATTCCGTAGTTCAAAGTCAGCAACTAAAATTTGTTTATAAGAGGTTGGATATAAACTGATATTAGCCCGTATTGTTCAATCTGTCAAATTTTCAGTAAAGAAAATGTTCTGGGGTTCTTTATGATACTCTGAAATTGAATTGGCAAGCTTATTTCAGTAAAAGAAATTAAAAAAAGTGAACAATATAAAGGTGGCAACCATACAGTACACGTATGCAGTAAAACCACTGATTTAGACCCCCACTGTATACAACTTTTAAAGCCCCCCCCCCTTGTTGACATATTTACGTTACATAACAAAACATTTATTTTTTAAACTCATGAAACTGAAAAAAAAAAGAAAAGAAATCAAGGAAAGATAGAGAACTAAAGATTGTCTAAGAGCATCCCAACTTGCTGTCTTTGACACCCAGACCCATTGTACATATTCCTGCATTTTTGGGTAACCCCCTTCTCCCCATACTTGCGTACGTACTTTATGAAAGCCAAAAGCTATACAATGTCAATTTTCAAGACTCAAGTGAAATATTTTAAGAACAAGAAAAGAACATGTTTTAACTAATTTACTTCCATCAAGATTGCAAGCAATCAGAAAACAAAGATTATTGTTAAGACCAAGAAAATGATTGACAGAAGACATAAAAAAACTGTAAAATGTAGACCATTTCCAGGACTAGAAATCTAACAGATATTATTCTTATTGAGAATTTATAGGCAATTTGCAAAACTAACTTACTAAATCATACAAAAAAAATAATTCAAGTTAGAAACAGTAAAGTAAGTATAATTTTGAGAAAAGGCAATAGGGGACTGTTTTGCTTTCATCGTGTAAATATTGAATAAATTAAAACTAAGGATTCTGGGATTGAAATGAGGACAAACAATTCAAAAATGTATACCAACAGCAATACAAGTTCCTCAGTTTTCAATACAAACTCTTAATAAGTTTTTGAATTCTTGTTTAGTGTTAAGGAATTTTTAAAAGCAGATCACAATGAAAGTTTTTATTTTGATCAGTTTTTGGAAGTTTATTAACTTTTGAACTAGTTTTGATTGTTTAAAAATTAATAAATTTCCTTCGTATCAAGCACCTGAAAATAAACAGTTAAACAAAAAGAATTTGACAGAAAAATAATACCCAGCTCCCTAAACATTGATTGTTAAAATGATTTTTTAAAAATAAAAATAATAAAAGAATATTTAATTAAATAAAATATAAATTTCTTTTTAAAAGTTTCAACAATAAAGAAATTAGTACGTAAGTACTAATTTTTTTAGCATAAGTTTTAATCCATAATTTATAAGAAAACTTAAATTGAAACTTTTGTTCAAAATGGTTTTTAATCTTTTCAAATTTACTTTTTCTCTATATTAGTACTTGTATAAAGATAAAATTTTTCTTTCTTTTTTTTCTAAACAAGTTATTTTACAAAAAAGACTTAATAGTACATTAATAAAAAATTTAGAGTTATTATTAAGACAAGCAAGTACTGCGAATGTAAGCCATAATGTTCCTGTTATCCTATTATTTTGAAAAACATTAACTCAGACTGTAATGTTTCTCCTCACAATTTGACAAAAATATTACTCCCTAAAACTTTTTAAACCTGGAGGATCAATGATTTGCTCTGGCAGAGAGTTCCAGTGTTTGATTATACGATTGATAAAGACATTTAGCCTCTGTTTACAATGCTTTACCAGTTAACACTTTATTTGCATAGCATGACCACAAGTACCACCAGTAGGTTAATCGTAAAGAAAAGAGAAAAGGGACTTTGATGAGTGATGCTATTTAATGAGATCAATTGGAAATAACATTTTAAAATGTTGTATCATATCACTTCTGATCTTTCTCTCAGTCAGGGTGGTAAGTCTTAGCGCTTTGAGTCTATCTTTGTATGCTAGTTTTGATATTGAAAAAAATTACTTTTGTAAGTTTTCATTAAATGTTTTCTAAAATCTGAATGTCTCTTGCTTGATATGGTGACCATGATTGAATTGCAAATTGCAAATGTGGTTTAATATATGTTGTATATAGTAATTTCTACAAATTTAAACCTCTATGCTAAAATGCTTTTTTAAACACTGCAAATGTTTAATTGGCCGTCATAGGAGCAGAATCTACTTGCGCCTTAACTTTAAGGTTAACCAAGATGAGTATACTTAAATCTCATTCAATATGAGTAACAGTTAATGTGACTTGTGTGCCATTGTCATCATACATAAAGTAATTGTGATTCCCTTTAGTTGACCCTTGACCGATATGCATGACTTTATATTTTGTCATATTAAATTTCTTGACCATTTGACAGCTTTATTGATATCAGCTTATAAAGAACCACATCTAACGGTGAGCTGATTACCCCAATGATCTTGCTATCATCAACATATAATTTTATATTGTGTCAAAATATCTGGCAGGACATTAATATACAACAAAAAAAGAAGGGGCCCAAGGAATGATCCCTGTGGGACACCGGTAACTACATCTTCCCAATCTGATGTACCTGGTCCTAATTTGATCCATTGTTGCCTTTTATTTAGCCATGCTTTAACCCATGCGAGAACCTGACGACAAACACCATATGCATAAAGTTGTAGTAAAAATGTAGTGGTCTTCTTTAAGAAACTGTATCAAAAGCTTTTTCAAAGTTAGTAAAAATGACATCAACAGGATTACACAAGGGGATCTTTATATACACAGAAAAAAAGTTGAAAAATTACAATTTGCGAAAAAAAATAAAAATAAAATAAACAGCTAAATTTGTAAAATTGAAAGATATTCAAGCACACAGGCATTGTTAAATGTTTATCAATTATGAAGTAACATAAACTAATTAAGATGCTAGTGCCAATAAATAAAGCATTACTCCATTAAATAGTCCTAACTTTTGATTGAATCGTTAATTTTTTTTTGAATCTAAACACATGTTTATTGAATTGCTCAAAATAAACTTCCGCTTTTTACAATTCTTTTTAATTGCATGTCTTCTTTTGTAAACTTTTCACACCTAAAAATAGTGCACTATAAATATCCTTTTTTCCAAGTTTGTCATCGAATCTTTAGTACTTCCTAATTTTTTTAAATTACACCAGCTGGCAAACGTTTAAGGTAGCAAAAACCTGATGAGAATAAATCCTAATAACATTGTTTTATTGCACTTTTATACACATTTTTTTCCTTAATTGGTTTTAATTTTCTTTGCATTTTATTTGTCTGCACTTTGATGCCAGTAGGCTTTGCAAAATGTTTATTAAATCTATTTTTAGAACCGCAACAGTACCGTATTAATGACTATAAAAGTCTAGTTAACTATATGTCAAGGTAAGTTGAAGCTGTGATTACAGCTAAGGGAGCATATATCTTTTATTAAAAAATAGATTTTTAGGTTTTATTAAAAAATAGATTTTTAAGAATTAATTGATATTGAAAAGACAATATCTACAAAAAACTTACACCATGACAAAAACACTTATTATTTTTAACAAAATAAATTCTGTGAGACTAGTAATTCATTTTTCAGTTTCAGGTTCTAATTTCTTGTTATGCTTTTACAGCATTAAAAAGTTGTAAAAAATATATAATTGATAAAAATATAGTCAATAAAAATAATGATACGCAGATTGTGTAATATTTAGAGTTCATTTAAGCGAACTCTAAATATTACACAATCTGCGTATAGCAAAAGGAAATTTTTGAAATATAAACTAAGTTTTAGTTGTAATTAATTTAAAATAGAAATCTGATTTAAGTACACTAGTATTGTAAAATTATTTAAATCAATTTGAAACATTTTTTCAATGTTGAATGGTACAGACAAAATTTAAAATTTTAGAGACAGCGAGTAACTGAGCAGCAACTTCCAGTAATTATTAGTTCACACAACCATTATAAGATTTCCACCAATCACACAGTTTTACAGTTTGAACAATTTTTCCAAAAAATATATTCTTTTGCTAAACTGCTTCTTTGCATTGTAGTTAAGGTTGAATATTGATTCTTTTCTGGGAGTTTTTCCATGCCATTGCATGACAACTAATTGTGCACCTGTCCCTTTAAATGAGATCCCATGCAACAGCAATGGGTTTAAGTATTTGTAACATCTCATTAGCACTTCATTTTACATCAAGGTTATTTTATGCAGTAGTAGGCTAGTGATGAACACTCTGCTCACAACATGCAACAAAGTACTGCTCTCAACTTGTTTTGTGGCACATCTGCTTTGTTTAACCAGGTTTTTGTTACCAGGAGTTTAAGGTTAAGACAGAGTTGCAAATAAAATGATGCAAACCCAACTGGTTAATCTGCTCTTCTGGACACTATCTAGTGCTTTAATGTGAATTCGATTAGGAAAGTCTTATCTTAGACATGTAACTATTTTTTTTTTTTTTTTTTTGTTATTTCACCTCCCCAAGGCCCAGAAGGCCACTACAGATGAGGAGGCTACTTAATTGTGGTTATAACCCTCTCTTAACTCTATAACTCCAAAACACGAACCTTGACAAACAAGGCCGCTGCACGGAGAAACAAGTTGAGCGCGGTACTACCAGAAACGTGGTGGGGATCGAACTCGGAACCTCTCGCTTATGAAGCAAGCGCTCTACCACTACACCACTACCGCACTAATTTTACCGCATTTTAATTGTCAACCACTCTAAAAGATACCACTGTCTTGACACTGACATTTTTCTCCGAAAAATTCTGTGTAGCATTGCTTTTCCAAACAGTTAACTAGTTTTTTGATAATTGTCCAGAAGAAAATCCATTTTGTATATAGAAATTATTTTGGCTGCCTTAAAAGATTCTGAAAAATACCATTTTTGTAAGAATTATCATACTTTATTATAGTTTTTGAAGTTTGAATATATCAGATTTATAAGTAATTTTTGTAGACTATTAGGACTTATTATTTTTAAAAGTGCCTTAAATATATTAGGAACACCGGTATGATCAAAGATGGCATTTTTATTGATTTTAAGACTAAAGAACTTAATAGGAGGTTTGATGTTTATGATTTCTTCAATTCTTAGAACTTTGACCAGCTTGTGCAACTGCCTGCATCACAAATACTTAGCATAGAATATCAGCTTTCTCTTTCTTTTTATTTCAATATCAACTTCACAATAACCAACCAAGTGTTAGTATTATCTGCCATCTGTGATGAATCAAGTGCAGTAGCAGTAAATGCTTGCTTCATAAATGAGAAGTTCCAAATTTGATTCCTACCATTCCCCTAGCAGTATCGTGCATAACTTGTTTCTCCGCGCAGCAGTCTTGATAGTTAAAGTTTGTGTTTTGGAGTTATAGAGTTGAGAAAAGGTTGTAACCACAGTTAAAATGAATATTGATCAAAACATGACAGTAGACTTAAACTCGATACTGATAAACCACAAGTAACCGCTACAAAACTTATAAACCACAAGTAAACACTAAAAACTTATAAACCAAAAGTTACTACAACACTTGTTATACACCATTTATAACAAATTTTATTTAAGTCTATATAATAACGCACAATATAATAAAATAATTCATGTAAAAAATTTTTTTTAACATGATTTAGTAACAAAATCATTCATTCCTTAACATAAAAAAAAGATTAATATAAAACTTTAAAAACCAAAATGTAAAAACTTAATGCAAGAATTATTTATAAAAAAAAAAAAAATAATTATTTTTCTAAACAAAATGTAATGACTTAATGTATAGTTCTTATAATATCATTTTTAGATATTAAATAAACTCAAAAAGTTATTAACAAATATTAATTTTATGAATAGTTACTTATACTTTATTAGTATAAGTTTATAACAGATAAGTTATTAAGAGTAACCAACTGAGGTTGATAATAGGCCACATATATTTATATATACTTATAATTTGAATACTGTTTAAAAGACAGTCTTACCTTTAACATTATGGTTCCAGATGTATACAATTAGTTTTCACCATCAGAAAATCCTTGAAAAGTACCTTCATCATCTGAAGAATGAGGCTCATTTACCACTTCAGATTTTATTTCTTTATTATCAAAAAAATCTTGAGAGACAGTTTCCTCTTCCCTGGAGTTATTTTCACTATTATCTTCATCATCACTAATAACTTTGCATTTCTTTCTTTTCACTGAATGGTGTTCAAAATCGTCTTCATTGCTATCATTTTCATGATGACGTTTGATATATGTTTCTTTAATGTTCATTTTAACATCATTTTCTTGTGCAGCAAGCTTTACCTTTAAATTCAAGCATGAAGAAAAAACTTGCTTGCTCAAGATTTAAAAATTTAACTCAAGATTTAAAAGTCAAGATTTAAAAATTTAATTTAAAAAAGTACAGTTGCAAATAATGTGAAATATTTCCTACATCTTCAGAAACATCTTCAGAATAAATGGTTTCTTCAATGTTGGGAGCAATAGACTTTCGTTCAGAACTTGGTGCATTGGAAATTTTATAAGATTCAATTTGTATGCGACTTGCAACATGACTAACTTTTGGGGTTTTCTTCACAGAAGATGAAATTTGTTTCTTTAACAACTGATTTTCAGTCTAAACAAAAGTTATACATACATACAAAAATACATACATATATATTTTTTTTATTTAACAATAAAATTACAAAGTTAATTATAATTTAGAAAATTAGGTTCCGTGTCACTATATAGTTAAAAACTAGTTAATGGAATGACACAAATAACATAAGTAAACAATTAAAACAAGCAAAAAAACAAAACAAAAAAACTGCTGTATTATTATATAGTACAACTTTTTTATTATTTAATATTAAATGACTGAACCAACTAATTTTAAAAAGAAAAAGATGGAGACAGAAGTAACAAAGATAGTAAACTAAAATAAATAAAACAGGTAACATAAGAGAGAATAAATGTATGGGATAACACAACATTTAAGAAGATATGTTAAGGAAAAATGTTGTAAAAAACAAAAATTAGCACAATAAATGTATATAATATATGTATATATATATATATATATATATATATATATATATATATATATATATATATATATATATATATATATACACACACGCGCACACACACACACATACAACTCTCAGAAATAGAAAAATAAGCTTGGCAATAAATTGCCAACCTCAAACTGTTAGAGGTCGACAAAAAAAATTGACACAAAGGGTTTACCATAAAACATAGAAACGATGTCGGCAATTTTTTGCCAACCTTAAAAATTTTTAGGCCGGCATTGCCAACCCTAAAATGATTTTAAAATTCATTAAATATGGATAGAAAAAAAGTTTATCCAAACAAGGATTAGATAAAAAAATCAAAAAGCATTAAACTTCATATGCTTTCAGCTAACATAAAGTGTATGATGGCTACACATGGGTAAACAACCTAATATGAGTTTGACTACTTTTTCTTCTGAAATACAAAACCAACTGATTTTTGATAAAGTATCAGCTCATAAGTATTCTAAGATGCAGAGATGTATGTTATATGATTAATTAAAAGATTTTATAGAAAATACTTTTAATTTTTCTTGAAAACTATTGAGTTCATAAAAGTTTCAAAATGATTTACAAATAATTCAAATAAATTTAACCTTAATGTTTTTTTCTTTATAATGTAAATTAAATAGCATTTTCTATCATAAGTTCTCTATCTTATTTTGTGACTCAAAACAATATATATATATATATATACAACTTGTTTTTCCATGCAGCGGCCTTGTTCGTCAAGGTTCGTGTTTCGGAGTTATAGAGTTGAGAGAGGGTTATAACCACAATTAAGTAGCCTCCTTATCTGTAGTGGCCTTCTGGGCCTTGGGGAGGTGAAATAACAAAACAAAAATAAAATAAAATATATATATATATATATATATATATATATATATATATATATATATATATATATATATATATATATATATATATATATATATATATATATATATATATATATATGAAGATTAGGGTGTCCCAAAAAACAACATTTTTGAAAATAATCTGCTCCCACCCCCTAAATGTTTCTAATGCAAAAACACTAGGCTTTATACTTTTTGAATAAAAAATATCTTAAGGGTTCCCTCAAAACCCTTGAATATTTAATGGGTCCGTAATATTTTCAAGAAAAAAAGTTTTTAAAAAATATGTCAACCTGGTTACTCAAATGAAGCAAAATTATATAAAAATTTCAAAAATAATATTCATTTTGAAAAAATTTTAACTTATCAAAAATATCATAAAAAAATGCATTTTTTTCATTTTTTGTTAAAAAATGTATTTTATGTAATAAAACCAAAAATAACAATTTTTGTTATTTTTTATCAAACCCCTTAAAATATTTTTTATTCAAAAAAATTTTCAACCAAGTCTTTTTGATATTGATATTAGAATAGGACACATTTAGGGGATGGGAGCAGATTATTTTCAAAAATGTTGTTTTTTGGGACACCCTAATGAATATATATATATATATATATATATATATATATATATATATATATATATATATATATATATATATATATATATATATATATATATATATATATATATATATATAACCCTTGTAGTCAGGAAAAACAAGGTTGGCAATAAATTGCCAATCTCAAACTGTTAGAAATTGGCAAAAAAAAATTGACACAAATAGGTTTCCATAAAACATAGAAACGAGTTTGGCGATTTATTGCAGACCTCAAATACTCCTAAGTCGGCAGTTAGTGCTGAATGCCAACCCTGATTCCGATATATATATATTTTTTAAAAGATGATTAACCAGTTACCTTTAAGTTTTCAATCTGTTCATTTAATGTTTTTTCTAAGTTTTTAATTTTTTGCCTCATTTGCTTATCTTTTCCCCATGTTTCTGCTTGAAATTCTGAAATCTGAGAAAGAAAAAAAAAGCTGTAGTATTAAAGCACTCCTTTATACACACATTATTTTGTGGATTAAGGTCAATATGACAGCGTTGAAAATAACTTTTTTAAGGTTGCCGATCAACACTGATCGGCAAAAATTAAAAAAAATATTGAAAAGTAAACAATCAAATTATTTTCTTGAAGATCAAATATATTATTTGTAATTTTCACCTAACTTAATCACCCAGGTTATGGGTTTTAAAAGTTTGTTAAAAATATATTAAAAGCTATCATATGATTTGGTACCCAAATCAATTGATAGATTTTTAACAAATTGACATTTTTATCTACTAATTGCGTCTGTGAATGGAACAGGAGCCTTGCATGCATTTTGAATGAGTCCAAAAAACTATATCCCAAAATACCTTTACTCCATCATAAACAATATCAATTTCAAAAATTTCTGAAAAACTTTTTAATCTAACTTTTAGACATATTATCCTTATGATTAAAATATTCTTTTTGTCATTACGACATTTATTACCAGTTCTTTTGTTTATTTTTTTCTTTTTTTTCTTATTAAAACCTGCAAATTATGATTTCTACTTGTTTGTTTTAATGTATGTTCTATGTGTTTATGGTCCATATGTTTCAATGCATGTCTTTGCTTGTTATTACTTATATTATATTTAAAAATTGGTGTCACTTCTTTGATCAGATTTCTGTATGAGTGACACCATCCTAAATAAATTATTAAATTATTATTATAAATAATTTTATGCTCATAACTACCATTATAATATTAGTTATTATTATCATTTTTCAGTGTAATTATTGTAAACATACTTATTATTACTATTCATATAATTTGTATTAGTTCTTTTTTTATCTTGTATTATTATAATATATTACTATTATTATTAATATTGTTATTGTTATTATTATTATTATCAAAACTATTGTAAAAATGATTTACGGAAAATAAATAGCTTGTTGTTGTTGTTAATGTTTTAAATTGTAACTTTTTTGATTAAGTTTTACTTTATCCCTTGCAGGTTCTTCGGATAGCAATTTCTTAATTAATGAAATAATAATCGTTGTTTTTTTCCTGACTCTATTTTCTTATTATGATAACTTTATACTTCCTGCTTAATCAATTTTAATACTTAAAAACAAAAACTATTGTTTTAGCATTTAATGATCTCAAACTTTGATCTTTATCTAGATCTTTGTAACAATTAAAGCAAAATTAAGTTATTAAAAATAACATTTTATTTTGTTTAAGTTGTTTAAATTATTATAATATAATATTGAGTAATTACTTGATATTATGTTAAGTAATGTTTTTCCCACCAATCAAAAGCCTGAGTTATTATTTGGTTTTTAAATAAACAATAACATTTTTAATTAAAATTCATGTAACATTTTATATACTTTCAAATTAAAGTTACAAAAAAAATTGATTATTATCTCAGTGTTTATTCCGCCAATCAAAAGCATTTGCCATTTTTGCTTATACAATATAACTTTTGCTTTTTTTTAATACTGTAAACTAAAGATTGTAATAGGTCCCAAAACTTTGTTCCTTTTAACAATATTTAGTTGCTAACATGATAATTTAAACTTTCTGTTTTTGAAGGTATTTAAATTTTTTATTATTAAGCTAACTTAGCAATTCTTGAGGATCAAATTTGATCGGCCAGAGTTGATAATAGGAGATCAAAAGAATTTTTTTTTTTAAAAAGTAGACTATTGATTGGCTGTTATTTCTAGCTCTGCTAACTATGAAAAAAGTTACAACAATTTTTTGTATTAAAGCAAGCTTTTTTTAAAAATTAAGGTGTTCACCTTAATTTTTAAAAAGAATTGAAAAAATTTTTCAGTGTATAACTTTAATCAGTTATACACTGATTAAGGTTGCCATGATATCTGTGTATTGATTTTTATAACATGTAAAACTTGTAATATAATGTGCTATTTGTAAATACCTTAATATCTTTCTCTAAAATAGTCTTATCTTTCTGTGTAATTATTTTCTTCAATGATGCAATCTAAGTTTTAAAATTAACAAATATTTTTCTTTTATAAAACAATTTAACAACAATGAATTCAAAAATCCACACTAATTTTTTTCCTAACAAAATTTTTTTCAAAAGAAATTAACTACAACCTACTTTAACATTAATGAATGATACAAATAATTTAAAGTTCATCTCTTATACATATGATAATATAAAATATAATAAGAATAAAATGCATTGAATAAAAAAAAAGCAACTTTTATAACAGCATGCTCTTCCTGTCACTACCCTGTTTTTCAAATCAGGATTAAATATTTGAATGGTGTGACTACTATTAGGAGGATTACAACATAAGGTTAACATCTTACCCTTACGCACAAATTGGAGATTTTATATCTGAGTTTTTCTTCTCTAAGGAAAGCTACTGTTTAACTTTTTAAATCTAATTTATCACTAACTGCAAGCAAACACAATTAAATTGAAATTTACCTGTTACACCTCACCTGCTAATTATTATAATTTTATAACATTTATAAAAATATACTTTATAGTTAACACTTAGAATGCAATATGAATACTTTTACATTTTTATTTATTATCTTCAGGTAAATAAGTTAATGAAATAATTTTATTTCGTTTTATGAGCTTTTTTTGAATAAGAAAATCTCAAATAACTTCAAAAACAAATATGGAACCTGTTCCTTCAGTGCAGTAATGTTTGAAATTGAATCTGTAAACATATCTTCCTTGTCTGTATTACTAAAGAAATTAGAACATAAAATTTTCCAAAATAAATAAACCTCTCTTTAGCTTAATAAAAATCTTAAGATTTAATGATTATTAAGAGTACCTATCGAAAAGTGGAGTACCGTCTCTACTTGAAGATTTTATTTCAATTCCTTTTCTTAAAGGTATAGTTAGACTTTCAGCTTTTAAAGTTCCAAATGACTCATTTGATAAATCATTACCACTAAGAAACAGAAAGAAAAAAATTAAATCATTGACGATTTTTTAACAAAATAAAATATATTTTCATATTCTCAAGTCTGATGACTAGAATCCAAACCTTACAAAACTTAATAAATAGAATAATATTCCTTAAATCTTTTATAAATATGTATCAATGCTTATGATGAATTCTTCCTCCCTATCATTAAAGATTTAGTGAAGTGCGTATGAGAAGTTATTGATAATGCATAGAAAGATCAAAAAAGTAGCCTAGAAAGCATTGCCACAAACAACGAAAAAACAAACAGCAACTAACACTTAAAACAGGGGTATAATCACACAAGTGACAACAGCAGTTAAACAGGGTACTGAACAAAAACTTTATTTCCGAAAAAAAATGGGCCAATCACAAGATAAATCTAAAATGTGCTGATTTTTGACATATTTGAGATAAATTCTACCATAGATTATACCATATTAAGTTAAAAACAGCAAATAAGAAAAGAAGACAGATTTAATTGCTAAAATATGAATGTGAGAGCTTTAAGTTTAGCACGGTTATTAGACAAAGAACAAGTTATTCAGCAACTTTGCAAAATTAAAACTTCTTTTTATTAAAAACTTAATTAAGGTAGCACAGAGCATGTAATAACAGAAGTATATATATATTAAAAAAAAAACAACTAATAAGAATAAATTAAAAAAGTATCAAAAAAGAAATTTATCTCTAGTGGATACAATCTGTGAGCTGGATTAAATACAATCATCAATTTTGGATTGGATACAATTGAATTTGTGAGCTGAGCTCATTCAGCATGCTTAAGTAAAAAGATAAAAAATGTAAGTTAATTTAAGTCTTGGCTGACAATGATTGCAAAATGTCCAAGATTCTAAAAATGACAAAAAATTTGAAAATTAAGAGTTGAAAGTTGTATTTTTGAAGAACTGCTGAAGTTTTATAACTTATAACATCCTTTAACAAACGTCAAGGTTTGGAGTTAATGGTTAAAATTTTTTTTTGTATAAACATCAAATGGGTTTATCTGAACTTATATTCTAAATATATTTAATTATTGCTCTGTGTTCCACAATGCCATTTACATAAGATACTTCAGTGTCAATTCATATATAGTAGAAAATAATGTTGAATGATGTAGGATACTTATAAATGTCGATTCATGTAAAATACTGGTTAGATAAGGATGTTTTTAAATGGGGATGTGATCATAATACTTAATAACCAAATAAATTTGGTTATTAAACTAGTTTGCAAGATGTAATTTTTTCAGAGGGATCAAATTTTATACAAAATTATTGAGATAGGA
Organism: Hydra vulgaris; assembly: GCF_038396675.1. Taxonomy (NCBI): domain Eukaryota; kingdom Metazoa; phylum Cnidaria; class Hydrozoa; order Anthoathecata; family Hydridae; genus Hydra; species Hydra vulgaris. The sequence continues at coordinate 65,058,682 of NC_088922.1, read as the reverse complement.
AAATTAAAAATTTTACATGTTGATGTAATTAAATGTTGGACAGACAAATAGTACAAACAAAATAAAAGCAACTAACTTTAATGATTTTTTATAGTTATTTTGTTCTTGCTTTTCTTTAGTACTCCGAACTTGTTTTTCAATTTTTTTAGCACTGCGCTCTTGTTTCTCCAGCATATGTAGATTTCTTTTGTGTTGAATTTTACATTTAAAACATAGCAATTTTCCAGTCTACATAAAATGATAAATATTTTAAAAATTTGTCTCAGATTTTACCTAAATATTACAAAAATTATTTTAATTATTATCTAAGCATTACAAAAATATTTTTAATCTATATAATAATGCTGAACTTAATAGCAGTAGTATTAGTGCCTTTTTGAGCGTTTGATACAGAACTCTTGGCAGCCATTGCAAATTAATTAAATCAAATTAAATTAGTTAAATTGCAAATTAATGGCAAGAAAGAGTTGCAGCACTTTTTGTATAAGAAAATGTGAATGAAAGTGTATGCAAATATCTAACTTATGTAAACTTTACACTATGTAATGTTGTAAGTTTTACAGTTTTATTTTCACTTGAAAATTGTGTTGCGGCAATATCTCAATAGTAGCAAAGCGTCGTTGTTATAATCCTATAACTAGAATCTTTTTTGTTTTGTATTAATTTTTTTAAAATACAAGATAAATCACTTTTGAAGTTTTTAGATATTATACACACAACATATGTAAAGATATACACTGTAATAAACAAAAGGGAGAGAATTTTAAAACAAGCTGCTACTCCAGAAAGTGCAAAAAAAAAAAAAAAAAAACAACCTGTAGCCACCAAAAACGTTAAAACTTTTTTGCTATATTTATTTTGCTATAAATATATGCTATAAATTATGCCTAGATCAAAAAAATTGAAAATATTTTGCAATAAGGGACAGATTTGACATAACTAGCTCTCCCTGACCAGTTTTCTTGGTCCTCTTTTGCTTTTTTCTTAAATTAAAATTAAAAAAATTTGATATAATCCTGATGAATGGTTAAAATTTTATTTTCTAAGCCTTGAATTCTGAAAAAAGCCGCAAGAAATGTCACTCTACTGACATCTATGTTAGAAATACTTAGGTTAAGTGTTTATCAATAAGGTTAATCTACTATCTAGGATATTAAAAAGACGATTTTCTTTTTTAAAGTAGGCTGGTGCTTTTATTCAATTAAAACCTTTTATTTTGAAATAGATAAACGGGGTACGATAAACGGGGTACGAGACGAGCTCTAAGCATGTGAATAAATTTATTTTTGCTCTAAAAGCAATCTTTAAATGAATTATTTTTCTACCATTTATTTAATAAACATTAAAGCAAAGAAATAGAGGATAGATAAATAGCTGAATAAGCATAAAAATAGAGGTAGGTGTGAATAAACTCCGCTAGACGTATATTTTTTATGGGTCATGACAGCTAGTTTTAATTGTAGTACAAACATCGTTTTATAAAAAATTATAGTAATAACATTTTATTATGAATTGCAGTATGAAAATATTTAAGGGGAAGACTAAGCAATGGGTCAAATTAAGCAATTGCAAATTGCGATGGATCAAAGCCATTTATCAATCTTGAAAGTCTATTATTTGAAGCAATTGCGACAGCTATTTTTTATTTTTTACGAATATTACTTTTAGTTATTTGTCCATCATGTCGAGTGAAGCTTATTTAAAAATTAACATGTGTGTTTTTCAGACCACCAGTATCACCAAGAAATGCTAGCCATTTATGTTTTTTTATTTGTGTATGCTCTTGAAGTTGATTAAAGTATTAATGAGTTTTTATTAACCTTGTTTCAATTTTTATCTCATACAACAGTATTTTTATCCGGCATTTGTGTATCCTGGATTAACATTTGTTTAATACAAATAATATTTGAAACATAATAGTTATAAGAGTATCATAAAAGAACTATTTTTTTGTTGCAGTAAGATTGTTGTTTTTTCTGCAAAAATTTGAGTTAATTTGGCCCTTCATATTGCAGTTATAGTTTATTAACAGAGCTTCATTAAAAATCTAATGCTGATAGATTTCATTAAGAATAAATATTTGCATACATTTCTTTGTAACATTCATATTGAATAGATTAAAAATGAATGTTTCAAACAAAGCTACAAATAAAACAAAATATTTTTAAAAACTATAAATAAATAAAGTAACTACAACAAGAAAAGAAAAAGTACAATAGTAAAATGGTTTTATTTTATACTTTAATAAATTTATTATTTTAAAAACTTTGGCATATATATAATTCTGGTATATATAAAATTTGCCGAATGGTCACACACGAGCAGAGAAAGCCTGAGGGAAAAAATGAAGTTTATTAGAATAAAGGAGAATTATTTTTCGAACAAAGCATATTTGACAGTTGTCAAGACAAAAAATAAAGATCAATAGAGAAATACTTATATTATAAATAAAACAGACAATGCACCTAAACAGTACTAACAATAATAATAGACAATAAATTGGATTATAAACACTAATATTAACGAAGATATACAAAAAATATGTCACCAAACAAAAAATAAATATAACAAAAATTGATTACAAAAATAAAAAGTATGCATCCAGTAATTTCAAGTTGTTGGGATTAAGTTAATTTAGTTGTTGGGATTAAGTTGTTTTTATCTTATTATTAAATACTCATCAGTTAAAATCAATCATACATTTCACATTTTATTTATAAACTTTGGCACATATATAATTCTGACATATATAAAATTCACCGAATGGTCACACACAAGCAGTGAATGCCTGAGGGAAGAAATGAAGTACATTAGAATGAAGGATAATTATTTTTCAAACAAAGCATATTTTGACAGTTGTAAAGACAAAAATAAAGATTAATAGAGGAATATTTAAAATATAAATAAGACAGACAATGCACCTAAACAGTACTTACAATAATAATAAAAAATAAATTGTTATATAAATACTAATATGAACGAAGATATACAAAAACTATCACCAAACAAAAGTAAATAAAACAAAAAATAAATAAAACAAAATATAGATTAAAAAATAAAAAGTATGCATACAACAATGAAAGGCTTCAGAATGGAAAAAAAACATTAATGCCAATGTGTAAACATAATTTGTTTAGTGATTAAGTAATAAACATCTCCTCAGAGTCATGTCTATTATTACTGGCGTTTCGATGAGGATCAGCACTTATAACTTTTATCCTGTCAGACCAACGCCACTTATGCTTTACCCCGCGACTTATGCCTATTCTATACTGCAGTAAAAAAGGATTCACTACAAATAGCCAAAACCCAACAATAAAACACTAATATTTTTTTGATGATATGATATAAAAAGTGTTATATGATATAAAAAGTGCACAATATAAATAAAAATAATTAAATAAATCACTTACAATACCACCGGTAGAAAAAACTAAGCACAATAAATTCAAATTAAAAACGCCAGAAAAAAAACTTAAACTAAAGTGTGCAAACAAAAAATACTAATAAATTTTCCCCTAAGACCATTTAAACCACATAGGTACTTCCAGCACCAATAAAACCAAAAACAATCAAATGGCAATATACCCTATTAAAAACCCTTTTAAAATTAAATAGAATGCAATAGAGTCTTCAAAAAACTCTAACCCTGTCATAGATACTTCATTCATTTTGTTAACCAATTTATAGTGTAAGAAAATGAACAACCCGCGCAACTTAAAATCATTACTAAAAATCAATTAATATGTGGTAGTAGAAAACCTTTTTTTTCATATCTGCATATCTACAGTATTTTGATACAAATATTCTACTAAAATCATATCATGCTTGCAGTCTTGAAAATCTTTTGTTTCTACTAAGTTAATAAAATTTTGATTTATAGCGAGTTCGGCAGGGGTATCGCAGGGTAATGGATTAGGGTCCATATTTCTTTTTACCGTGTTTGTTTTAATCATATATCATGTTAAAGCTGACTTGGTTAATGTACTCGGCTATTCTTATTTCTATTCTTATTGTTAATCTTGTACTTTTTCTTTTCTTATTGTAGTTACTTTATTTATTTATAGTTTTAAAAATATTTTGTTTTATTTGTAGCTTTGTTTGAAACATTCATTTTTAATCTATTCAATATGAATGTTACAAAGACATGTAAAATGGTTTTATTTTATACTTTGATAAATTTAGCCAACTCCAAAGAAAATGTTTGGGCAAGCAAAACACATCTTATATTTGTATGTAAATATAAACTTAATAGACACTGGAAAAATACTAAACTGCAAACTAATAAACTTAATTAACAATTTACAGTATTTTTTTAATTATATCAGTACCTCTGGCTCTTGGCTTTTTTTTTTGAAAGCACAATCGAGCTTGCATTGATGACACTTGAGAGGTTTACCATACTTTTTCTCAGAGCTGGAACAGTGGGAGCATATGCTCTTTTTAAAAGCAGCTTTTGTTTGACAATACTTACACTTCTTTGGCTGAAAAAACAAACACAAACATGATATTTAACTTTTAAGTGGTGTTTTGTACAGTATTAAAAAAAAATTAAAAAAATAGATCAACAGGAGAAAAGGCAGGCTTTTACACTAATAAAAGTGGTATTTAAAAATTAGTGGTATTTAAAAACTTATTATTTCTATTTTATAAAATTATACAGCATTAGTGTAACTACAAAATTGAGGTAAATATTTTGAAAAATATTTTGAAACCCAGGGATTGTCAGATTTAATGCAAATTTGGATGTACTGTTTTTCTTAGAAAACCAACTTGTAATCATATATATTTAAATATAATTTTTTTAAATAAACTAAGTTTTGAATTATTCATAAAATGTAAAACTTAAGATTTCCATTTTTAAGCCTTTTATAAAAATAATATACTATTTTTTTTTACCTGAGAATTGGTTGTTCAATATCCACTTTTTACTGAAAATGAGTTGTTTTACAGAATTTCATTTTAAGATATGTTTGTTTATACTTATATTATAAAAATACTAAAAAATATAGTAAAAGACATCAATAAAATCATTCTTTGGTCAGATTGTTTGTTTCACAACTGTTGCGCTCCACACAATAAAATTCATTGAAGAATTTAGCATTACTTAATTTATATGTCAGAAAACAGCGGCAATATTGAAATTGAAGAACAGAAATTTTCTGAGCAAGGACAAAGAAACTAACAAAAGATTGCAGTACACATTGTTAAAGTGCATTACATTAAAAAATGTCTGAATATTTCTAAACAGCGTTAAAAAAATGCCTACAAAGTCAAGTAATCTTAAAATACTGCAGATAGTTCCCACAGAGTTTCTAGCCTATCAAAAAACAATTTTTTTCCTAAGATCCTTACACGAAATTAAAACAAATTGTGTACAATAAAAGTACAAACTTAAAACATCCTTCAATGATGACCTTCTACTGAGTTAATGCCAAAAAAGTAAAAAAAAGTAAAAAAGTTAATTGCCAAAAAGTATGAATTTGAAAACTGAGGACTTTTCTCTATTAGAAATTAAAAAGAGATTTAGCCAAAAAGCTCAATTTTTTCCATAACAAATAGACAAACAATTTTTTAAAAACAAAAAGCCTCATAAAAGTAAAGAAAATAAAATAGACTGCTGATAGCACTCTATGAAAGATATTATGATTACTGTATAGTTCTTCAGTTTTGTGATCTATATGCTTGATAAAAGAAAGCTTGATAAAAATTTTTTTCTTAAAACTATTTTATTTTTTAAAACTTTTCTAGCAAAAAAGATTATATATCATAAGCATATTAATTATCCTAATAATTTGTTCAATATATGGGATATTGATATATAAATTATTAACTATTAATTTATTATTAACTATTTAATTAAAGTTATTAACTATTAAATTATTAACTATTAATTAAATTATTTGTTCTCAGTGCAGTTTTGTTTAATGTCCAAATAAGATATGTGAATATCTTTTTAATTTTAGATAAACTTTAAATACCATTTTATTATTGATTTTAAAGTAAAGATAATACATTAAAACACCTTAACTAGATGAAAATAAAATGCAAGAGCAGTAATACCCTCTTAAATTTTAACCACATTTTACCAACAAGATGTAAATTGGTCTGGTTAAACAAACCAATTCTCAGGTGATGTTTTGACAAAAAAAAAATATATAATTAATATAATACTTTTATTAGTATAAAAATTTTAATAAACAAACTTTTGATTTAAGAGTTTGAGTATTATGTTCACACAATATCTCTAGAAATTAAAGAAAATAGATCTTGAAATTTTGAGCTATATTTGAATATCTTTACAATTAAAAAAGATAGTTTTGATTCAAACAAAGATATTGTAACAATAACTTTACAGTAGATGAAACTTGATTATTATATAAAAAAAAAAGCTTTTCTTTTAATGTTTTGGAAATTTTCAAGAGATAATTATTATTAAATCCCCAAGAAAACTTTTTTATAAACCTAAAAAGAACATTTTTTTTAACTTTCTAAAATAGTAAAACTGGTTAAACTAGGGCAACACTTGCCTAATTTTTAGATGCTGACTATTCAATTTAAAAAATTTACTTTTTTTACCTCACCATAAACTTCAATATTATAAGAACACTTTGTGCATACTGGTTCTTCGTGAAGTTTTCTAAACAATAAAAACTTTAAATTAAAAAACAAAAGTTAAATAGTAACATAAATATATATATTAAGTAACATTAATATATACTTAATAAAAAAAAATAAAAAAATTCCCTTAAACACCAGATGGGTTCCATTAATTATCAGAAAAATAGTTCTTCAAAAGTATATCATGTTGGATCTCAAAAGAAGCAAAATTATATAAGAATTTTTAAAATAGTCATTATTTTATAAAAAATTATCTTTTTTTATAAAATAATGACTATTTTAAAAATTTTCACTGCCTTTAATGGCCTTCCTTATATATATATATATATATATATATATATATATATATATATATATATATATATATATATATATATATATATATATATATATATATATATATATATATATATATATATACACACATTTCATAAACTTCTCTAATTCCAAACAAAATCACGCTTAAAGTTGAATAACTCTGCTATGTTTTGGAATTTCTAAAAAATCTTTTTTAAATGAGTAAACTGGAACTTAAATTGAATTGAACCATATCAGGCAACAAGTATATTATTAATGAAAATGTTTTACTTTTTTAATTTGTAAAAGCAAAGTTTTCGCTTGGATTAAGGGACACATGTGTCCCTTAATCCAAGCGAAATGCGGTAGTGGTGTAGTGGTATGAGCGCTCGCTTTTTAAGCGAGAGGTTCAGAGTTCGACTCCCACCACATCCCTGGAAGTACCGCGCTCAACTTAGTTTCTCTGTGCAGCGGCCTTGGTCGGCAAGGTTCGTGTTTCGGAGTTAAAGAGTTGAGAGAGGGTTGCACCACGAATAACAACTAAAAAAAAATACTAAAAAACATTAAAAAAAAAAAAAAATGAGTAGCCTCCTCGACTAAAGTGGCCCCCCTCGGGCCTTGGGGAGGTGAATAATCTAAAAAAAAAAAAAAAAAAAAATATTCCTAATTCCAAACATACATATCAAATCCCAAAAAATAGCATTAAATTTAAAGTATTAAGTAGCATAGAGCTCTAGCTTTAAGCTCAGTAAAAAGGTTTTTAAAATATTAGATTACTTTTATACTTTAATGTAAGGGTTTGCATCGGTACAGTGTGGGCATTATCTATTTATAAGATCCTGCCTTTCATCATTTTTTTGTAATTAGTTAAAAACACTTAACTTCGCTGTCACTGTTTGTTTTTGCCAGTTAACCACTGTTAATTAGCTGAAATCTTAGTTATTAGTATCAGGTGGGTTGTGAATGCTCCCCCATTTATTATTATTATCAGTTATTAGTATCAAGTGGGAGCCAATGCTCCCCCATTAATCGAATTGGAAGCTTGTAGTGATTTTTTACTACTTAGCAACAGCACTTAGAATTAGGGTTGGTATTCGGTAATGCTGATCCAAAAGTGTTTGAGGTTGGCAAAAAATCGTTAACTTTGTTTTAATATTTTATGGTAACCCCTATGTGTCAAAATTTTTTTGTCAATGTCTAACATTTTAAAGTCGGCAATTTATTTCCGACCTCAATTTTCCTAATTTGGAGGGTTGCAGAAATGCAGTCAGTTTTTTATCTTTTATACAGGTGTGTTTTTAAATAGCAACACTTCAAGGACTAAATATTGTTCATTAACGGGCAATTCCATGTGAAAACACCAAGGGCATGCAACCCTAAGTCACAGATTTTGTTAATTTTTACACCACTTAAAGATTTTAATAAGTTATGAACATTTCCAAAATTTCATCATCCAATTCCAAATGATTTCAAAGATATGACTCATTAAACTTTGCCTTAAACCAACAAAAACCCGCCATTTTAAAAAATGGTTTGGGTCATTGTTTCTGTTCTGTGTGCAAATGGAAAGCTGAAAATGTGTACACTTACATATTTTGAGGCAAGGAATCCAAAAAAACAACTTAAAATACTTAAAAATAAACATAACACCTTTAATTTTTTGCCTTTATAGCAATTTCAGTGGGGCGAGCTTAGTTACAAATATGCCAAAGTAGCTCTTTTTTTTTTTAGATGTCTTGCTGAATAGTTTAGTTAGAGTTATTACAAAGAAATGGAGAGTGGCCTTTTCAAAAATAGGAAAAAAAAACATGGTCAAATTACACAGCAGTTGATATTTAATAATTTTCGAAAAATTTTCCCACCCAACCTGAGCTTATTAAGATCCCCTCCCCCTGTTTGTTAAATTTTACAAAATTTTAGTGATTATTTTCTAATTTTTGAGATATATTGAGGTCTTAAAAATTAAAAAACTTATAAGAAAAAAAAATTAAAGTTATTTGTTTTGTTAAGACTTTGTCCCCCTCCTCCTTTTTTCTCATCTCCCCTTATTTATTATATTTGGATAAAAATTCGCATCCATCCTTTTATTCCCATCCCACATTGTGTTAACTTGTGAGTAACTTGACAGTAATGAAACTGAAACAGCTTTGACCATATCAAATTGTTCCTTTACTTGTTGCTGACTCGTTTTTTCTGTTTTTTCTGGCAACTTTTTAAAACTTTTTTTTCTGGCAACTTTTTAAATTCCGATCCTAAATTTCGAAAATTTATTAAAATTTAAAATGAGTGAGTTGAAAAAACGCAGGTGTATAGGCTCTTTTTCTTTTAAGTTAAAATTTTTTTTTTAATTATCTTGAATAATTTAGTATAATTATAGAATTATATGAATTTGATTGTGGTCTTTCCCAGAGTTGTTAACAAGGCTAAAGGTAGCAAGGCCAAGGCCACATGATACAAGACCAAGACCAAGGCTAAAAGTTACAAGGACCAAAGCCAAGGCCAAGAGTTTTAAGGTCAAATCCAAGAATAAGAGTTTCAAGGCCAAGAAATATACAAACATTTTCAAGACCAGAGACTTATATTTTTGCCTTATGTTAAGGCCAATTATTAAAAAAACTGTAGGTAACAATTGCTGTGACAATAAAACCAAATGTTGTAAAAATAAACCAAGGTTATGCGCAGAATTCAATGAAGTCAATAAGAAAATATACTTGTAGATATATATGAAAGCTGAAAACAAAAATACATAAAAACAAATAATGAAAACTTTTAATTCTTTAATTTTATATATTTTATTTTGAAGGCCAAGGTCAAAACAATCAAAGCCAAGGCCAAGACCAAGACAAAGGCCAACAGTTTCAAGGCCAAGACCAAGACCAAGGCTTTAATTTTTGGCCTTAAGGCAAGGTCGAGGACTATCAACTTTGGTCTTTCCTAAAAAAGAAATAAAAAACATTGTCAAATGTATGTTATTAGAAGAAAAATTTAATGAGGACATTTAGAATCATATTGTGACTTTTATTTAATGTTTCTAAAAATTTTATCGAATTTTTCAGGGCTCGAATTAAGCGTATCGCGATTGCCATTACTTTTCGCACCTTCACGATTAGTTTTTTCTTAAAATTTGTTTTTTCGCTATCTTTCTTTTTTTATTTTAGAAGGTTGATACTCTATTCGCGAATATTTAGTGTTCTTTTACAGTATAAAACTGCAGTGACTTCTGTAACAATAATTTTTTTGTTTAAAGCGGAGCATAAATTAAAAGAAAGGAAAAATAAAAGATTTAGAGATCAATTATCAAAAATGTTCAAATGCAGGAAAAAGACCGATTGTTTAAGGAAGGAAAAATTTATAAAAAACAAACGATTTAATACCTATTCGAATCAAGAAATAAAAGATTTTGATTGAAAAAAGAAATAAAAGTTAATTGATTGAAAAGTCACTTTCTTAACTCGAATTCTCAAGGGCTTTATTCCGATTTAGCTCATGAACAAATTTAATGATATTTAGAAATATTATAGCTTATAATGATATTTATATATATTATAGCTTATGAACAAATTTAATGATATTTTTATAAGTTTATTTTGCAAAGAATAGTGGAAGGCAATATAGACTCTAAACAGTTATTAAAAAAAAACTGTAAAGTTTGTTAGTACACTTGCTAATTTTAAATTAATAGCAATAAATGGATGCAAATAAGGACCACAGATGCAGATTATCTACAGTTAAAAAGTGGGGAAAACATTTTAATTGCAAGTTAGAATACGATTTAAATGGAAATGAAGTTATAAGATTAAGTTTATGTAAACAATTTGAAAAACGGATAAGTCAAACAAAATTGTTTTCTATCAATCAAACCAGGAACAATATCAATAAAAAAAGATTCACTGGCATCGCACTTAAGCAGTGCGCAACATAAAGAGGCCACGCAAATTTATCAACAAACAACATTAGGTTCAGTTTCATTATCCAACCATGTTATTCATAATACTCCAATCGGGTGTGGTTTACGTAAAATGGCCGTAAAAGACGCTGACTTGTTACAGAAAAAGTTTAATATTCTGTATTACTTGGCAAAACTTAAATCAAAAATCAAAAAAAGTATTAGATCGTAAAAGATTCTAATACTTAGACACATTTTTTTCTTTCGCTTTATTTTATTGAATGAAAAAAGTGAACGCTAACTTTGATTAAAAAATACATTGAATGTAAAAGCAATAGACAGAAATATCATGGGAATTTGATAAGGTTACTTAGATAAGAAAACTTACTTAATAAGAATTTAATTATTATTCTTGCTTGTGATTGTGCGGGTTTTCGTGAAAATGTTAAGTTTTAACATTTTATCACGATAATGTTTTATTAATAGTTTTTTATAACTGTTTTAAATTTATAAATTGTTTTGTTAGAGTTTTAAATAATTTTACTGTTAAAAATTTATAGAAAATTAAATATTCTAGTTGTTTTAAACAGTTTAAAATATGTAAATAAAATAGAAAATGAAATAATTAATTAAAAGAAGATTATATCACGCTCATTGATTTTACAAAAATACAGCCATTAGATTTAATGCAATATAATAATAGTAATAATGTAAATTATAACTAAAGCTACTTTACAACCGCTGAACGTAAATGTTATGACATCTTATGCAAAAATGAGACTCATTATATATGTTATTATAAATAAGTTAAAATAAATAATGCCTCCTCCCCTCCAGCGGGAGTGGAGGAGGTGTTATGAGCAACAAAAAAATTGCGATTAGATTTTTTTACATTAATTCGAGCCCTGTTTTTATTACTAAATTAAACAAGTTTTACTTACTAAATTAATTGTAATGAATAATAAACATCTGCTTTTTTATTTACTAATTATTGGTAAAAAATATCAATTTTTAATAAATTTTAAACCATCAATTTCTGCATTTCATCATTTAATCACTTTCCACATTATACAAGCCACAATGTGTTTTAAATGATGGAGCATTTATTATTTTATTAAACTTGGCATTTAATAGTTTATAAAATTGAGCCTCAAACCCAATTTATAGTCAATTTGAATAATTTTATCTAATTAATAGGTAATTTAGGAGGTGATGTTTCTAATTTTGCAATCTTTTTCAATTGGATTTAGAGTTGTGGAGGAAGTTGTAAATAAAGGAATAGAAATGATTATAAAACATACTGATCACATAATCAAACAAAATTTAGCCTAATAAACTTGTTAAACTCTTTCAATCAATAGACAAATCAAGTTTGTTTTCACATGTAATAAATGAGGGGAGATAGGAAAGAAAGGGGGAGGAATGGGTAATAATAAACAGGAGAGTAAGAATTTTTTTATTTCTATACGTGAGTTTTTATTTTCTAATTTTTATGACACGAATGATCTCAGAAATTTAAAAACAATAAATATAAACTATTTTTTGTTTTTAGTTTTAAGATACAGTTTCTTTGTTCACAACAAGAGTAAAATCAGGATGCAGATTCCCAAAAGGACTCCAGGTTAATATCTCTATTTTTTCCTGGTATCCAGAAGCTCTTAACATGTTGGTTGACTTAAGATCTGCAAAAAAAAAAAAAAAAAAATTCATAAGATTTAATAATCATTTTCAAAATGGCAGGTTTTTGTTGGTTTTAAACAAAGTTTGAAGAGTCATATCTTTGAAATCATTTAGAATTAGATGATAAAATTTTGGAAATGTTCATAACTTTTAAAACCTTTGAGTGGTGTAAAAATCAGCAAAATCTGAGACTTAAGGCCGTTTTCCACAGGATGAAAAATTCGCGTTTTGATTTCCGCTATTTTCTTTTGCGCTACTTTTTTTTGTTATAAACAATAAAAATGGCAGCAATAAGTTTACGAAGTATGTTTAACTAAAAACAATTATTACATTTTTTGCATACTTTCTACTTCAAAACATGTGGAAATTTCTTTCCATGCATTAACTTTAACATTTCTGTCTTAGAATGTAAGATGTGATATCATTTTGTAATATAATAATTTAAAATAAAGTTTTTTATAAGAAAGTATAAGAAAATAAATGCTAAACTCTGATATGAAAATTTCTGTTAAAAAACTGTTAATGCAAGAAGGAACAACAAGTTTAACTCCATATGGGGTTTTTTACAAAAAGGGTATCTTCGTGTGACCACTCGAAGATAAATCTTCTTGTGAAGTGTAACTTTTGGAATTGAAAGTGTGCAAATTTACATTTGTAAATTCTCAATTTAAGTCTTGCGTCTTATTTGATGAATTTACTAATGCTTGGCAATATTCAGTGACATAGAAAATCAGTAAGAATGCCAATTTTATTCCAATTTTATGTGCTTTCGCTTTTTTTACTGTTGACATCATGTGATATAATATATGAAAATTGATTGGCTTTTGCTTATGGCAATTCTCAAAAAGTTGAAATGAATCTGACTTTTCTCTCTCGCCGCATCAACATAATTGCCAGAAATGTTTAATCTGCGCATACTTTTCGACATAAAAATTTGCTTTGCGCAAATACTTCGTCTTGTGGAATCTCTTAGCTTTGTTCCCTTAAAATTATTATTTTATACCCCTCAATTATTATAGTCACGTTATTCTTCACCATCTTAAGTATCACAGTTTTTATTCATTTGGAGAAGGCAACTGAGCCTATTGTACAGAATTGATAAATTTTAAAAAAGTAAAATGAAAAAGTTGCAGTACCCAAAAAATAATGGTTCAAAACATCAAGGTACAAAAACTAAAACTAAAAAAAGTTATTCACAGCCTATGCAAACGAATTCAATAGGGATTACAGCTTAATTAATCTGATAGGGATTACAGCTTGCGGCAGGAAGACACTCGATATTTGACTAGTAGGCATCTTTGTTATTTTTTAGACTGTTTCCAGGGTTTGCTGAGCTTTAAAAACTTTTTTCTTGATTTTTAAATGATGGTTTTTTAATGGCTATATCTAGTTTTTTTGTTTTCGAATAACTTTTTTGGCTGCTTTTCATATAGTTTTCTTTTTTTAGCAGCTTGGGTAGCTTAGTTGCGAGCTATTGCAGATAAGTCAGTCATATTATAATATGTTGTTCTTTTAATTATTCTGCTTTTACAGTTTTAAAAACTTCAACATCTAGTGGTTGTAAAAAATGACTTGTGTGAGCTGGCAATTGGAATAAAACTTTGTTTTTTGACTCAGTTAATCTTTTCAACTCGATATTGATGTGAGATGCATGGCCATCTAAAAATAGAAGTTTATATCCTTGAAGTTTGTTTCCAATAACTAAAAAATTGAACGAAACCATTAAAAAGTTTTGCTTACCATCCAACCTGATTTGCTGGTAGAATAACGGGTGATGCAGAAGTTATCGGACAAATCCTAATTTCATTATATGAGCATAATAAGTAGTTTTTGTGGTTTTATGCGTAAGCATAAACGTTCTATAAAATATAAACTTTATTATTTGAAACACAATTATTTAAAATGAGGTTAAACGCAGCTGAACGAGAATCTTTTCGAAAGCGACTAAAAATGTTTTTTGTAAATAAACCTAATATAAAAAAAATAAATCGTAAATCATTTTGAAAAGGAAGGATTTGCTCGAAGTACAATACATGATAACCTAAAAAGACTTGAAACTGTTCAATCGTTTTCTGATAGAAAGCACCCTGGTCGTCCTGGTTAACCAACTCTATAACACAAAATTGCTTCTAGTCATCGATGACGAAAAATACTTTTGTTTTGCAGTGGACAACATGCCTGGAAATTCTGGATACTACACAAACAACAAAAAGACATGCCCAGAAAGTGTTCGTTTTATAGGAAAAGAGAAATTTCCAAAAAAATTATTAATGTGGATAGCCATATCTGACCGTGATATGTCCGAGCCATTGTTTCGCACTTCCAAGGCTGTAGCGATCAATTCATCAATCTATATTAATGAATGTTTAGAAAAACGACTTCTTCCATTTATTCACAAGTATCATGGAGACTTTAACTATTTATTTTGGCCAGATTTAGCAAGTTCTCATTATTCTAAAGATTCTCTAAATTGGATGGACCAATATGTCTATTACGTTGATAAAGAATCCAATCCCCCAAATGCACGACCAATTGAAAATTTTTGAGGACATTTGGCACAGAAGGTTTACGAGGGAGATTGGCAAGCTTCAACAGAGCAAGTTTTGATTGATCGCATTAAACTAAAACTACAATAAATTGATTTAAACTTTTTACAGTCGCATATGAAAGGCGTCAGAGCAAAATTGAGATCAATTGCAGATGGTGGTGTTTTTTCATATAAAAAATAATATATTTTTATTAAAAGATAAATGCTTTATTTTAAAAAAATATAATAGTAGTTTGTTTTTTTATTTATAAATAAGTTATTGACGTTTTTATTTTGTCCGATAACTTCCAGATCACCCGTTAATAAACATCAGAAGCTTGAACCCAGGCTTTCATTAAACTTTGAACTTTGTAAATGACTTGATAAGGTAGAAACTTTCTAAAAGCATCACAACAAGTTAAACTTTTAGTCATTTTTTCATTTATTCATTGCTTTTCATTTATTGGGGCGAGTTGTTTTAGATTTTCAAATTCCTTTTTGGACAATGTTGAATTTACCTTGATCGCATTTTAATCCACTTTCATCACCGTTAAACACATGAAACAGCTTTTAATTTAAATTATGCTCTAAATAAACAGCGCCATTTTGGGTGAACCATTCATCAATAAATGCTAGTTGCCAAGACACTGCTCTTGCATGTTAAATGAAACCATAGTACTATTTTTGAGTTGGTTTACCTGCTAATAAAATAAGCTTGTTTAGATTCTTTTAAATTGTTTCTAACCACAGTTAAAATATCATTTCTTTCTAAGCTGAAACCATTGTAACTCATTGACTGTGCAAGTTCAACAATAAGCCTCTCTATTATTTGGTTTATTGCTCTTTACCTACCAACACAAGCAGCTTCATTTATTTCTTTTAATCTGCAAAAATTAGTTGTTTTAGGAAGATTATAGCATAAAGCAGCTTCTGAATATGAATATGAAATTTATCTATTATTAACAGCCTCAATACAAAATTTAATTTTTCACCATCTTCAATTTTGTTAGCGCTTGATATTTTTAAAGAAACATTGATTTAAACAAGATGTCGAAAAAATTTATGTTTAAGTTTGTATCGTTAAAATCTATGGTTTAAAATTGTTGTTAATTACTTTGAATCAGGGAAATGTTTAAATTATGCAGAAAAAGTACTGTTTTACAAATATCTTACAAAGTAATGCTATTTTTTGATTTTTTTTTTCCAGATAAATAATCACTGTCAAATTTGCATTGCCTTTTTTTTTTAAAGTCAGTTTTAAATTGGTTTTTCAGAGTTTTAAAAAGTCACGGTTTGAAAATTTTAGGGTGAGTCATCAATGAAAACACCCGAAAAAGTCCTTTGGAGGGATGATAATTAGTAAGCGACCGGGGTTGATATTTGACCGGGACCGGGGTCGGGTGTGATAAAACATAGCCAGGGCCGGGTTTGTGACCAGGGCTGCATGACTATTGATATTCCTTACAAATATATTATTGTTATTTAAAACTCATGATATATTTTATATAAAGGTATATATATCATCTCATCGTCATCATCATTACCATCATCATCATCATCATCATCATCATCATCATCATCATCATCATCATCATCATCATCATCATCATCATCATCATCATCATCATCATCATAATATCATCATCATCATCATCATCATCATCAAGCATACAGTTGATGACGATGATTAAGATGATTATGATGATGACAATGATCATCACCATCATTTTAACCATTGGCATCATTATCATCTTCTCTGATACACACTATAAATATAATTACTACTCTCATACTTTCTCTAAGATCATTGCTTCTTTTCCTATCTTTTAAAAACACCATATATCCATCTGATCAACTTTGTTCTTTCTTATTTGTCATTGTAAATATTTATGAAATATATTATATTTGTATATATTATTTTTGTGACTTTTTCTTATATTTTCTTAAACTTTCATAACAAATTTTAACTTGAACAAAATAAAAAAAAGCAGCAACAACAACAACAACAAAAATCCAGCTCCAGCTAGTAACTCCTGCAAATTGTGTTTGTTTAGCCGGGGCCGGGTTTGCAAAAAACTCTGTTTTTAGCCGGGACTCTGGTCACTTACTAGTGATAATATGGAGCCATGGGATACTATTGCAAGTGGTTTATAAATCAACCATTACTGTCCGAGAAGGAAATTTCAATTTTGATATTTTTATAGTAAAAATGCTCATATTATGAATTTTTTTAAAGGGTTTTATGAAGTAAAAACATTTTTATAAGCTTATATTGATATTTTATTGTAAATATAGAATAAATAACAACAAACATTCTTAAAAATTCCAACTCTAACAAAAAAATTGCTTTTTCTTCTACAAAACTAGAATCCACCACATCTCTAATGTTGAACATCAGTTTTGATTTGATTTCTTGTTATCCACAACATTTTTTTAAGTTCATCATTTTTGTTCTAGTATTTAAACTAAAATTAATAGAATTGTTAGAGGAACTAAAAAAATACATTTAAAATGCCCAATTCTGCTAAAACTCATGCTGAGTCAAAATGTGATTGAAGTATAACACCTTTCTTGATAAGCAGATTGGCAAAACACTCTCCAAAACCATTAGACTTTAAAGATGATCATCTTTCAAATGGAATGTGCACAAATTGACGTTTCATTCTGCAAAACATAAGGGAAAAACATCACAGCCATTTCCCAAATTGTATGATTTCAGTTCAATTGCTGTAAAGCCATCAATAAGAAACTCTCCTGCATGTGACTGTATTATTTGCCAAATTGGTAAGCAAAAGGCAAAAATTCATCTCCTTTGTCCAGCAGTACTACTCGAGAAATCATTTAAAGTTGAAAAAAGATGCACAAAATGCCTCACTGTAATTGGACCAGGTTTATCCCATAAGTGCACCCCTGGAACTAAAAGTACAAACCTGATTGCACTTTCAAAAACAGACGCAAAAAGTGCAGAAATTCGTGCATCTTCTGTTTTGGGAACCCAGGATGCAAATGGCACAGTGCGACTGAGTAAATCAAGTGGGGGACGTAAATTACCACTGAAACTTGGTAAGTGTTTTTTCACTGCTTTTTGCCCAACATATTGCTTTTCATTAGGTACATTTTATTCTATTAATCCGTTTTAAATTTCAGGCAATGCTACTCCAACAACTGATTCAGAATCCTCTTCCAACTAAAAACCTTGTGACAGTTCAACTTAACACTGGTTTGTCCAACAACCAGATGAGACAACTTGCTTTCACTCTTAACTCTGCAGGCCAACTAAAAATTGTTGTGCCATATTTTGTTAGGAAATTTGCTCAAAGATCACTTTTCTGTCACTAAAACTAAATGTTCTGACATTGACCACCTTAGAGATGTTGTTCATTGTAATGATATTGGCACCCTTCTTCAATTTATGGTATCAGCAAGATCTGTCTCCGAGGAACAAATAGTTAAGATTGGACTTGATAGTGGAGGTGACTTTTTTAAGATGAGTCTGGGCATTATCAAGGTAGCCCTAAAACCAACCAGTCTCGTCCTGAAGACTTCTAAGCTTTGTAGTTCTTCCTTCAAAGATTCTGGAGTAAAGAAACAGCTGATTATAGCAATCTCTGAAGGAATGCCAGAAAACTATGAGAACATAAAAACCTGTTGAAACTCACCAATATTGGTGCTTTTCCTTTGTCTTGTCTTGCAACATGAAAGTTGCTAACATTCTTTGTGGACTTCAGTCTCATGCTAGCAAACATCCTTGCTGTTGGTGTGATGCAGACTCTTTAAACCTTGGAAAATGTGGTGCACTGAGAACTTTTGGAAGCGTCAGAAAGACTCACCAAGCTTTTGTTGCTGAAGGAAGTAATGTAAAAGGTGCTAAATGCTTTTCATTTAATCAATGTGCCCTTGCTCAATATTTCAGATGAAACACTCATTCTAAAAGCAATACCACCAATGGAATATTATTAATACATCCTACTGATGGGTGTGGTCAACCACCTTTTTAAGAGTTTGAACAAAGTTCAGCCAGAGGTCAAAGAATGGCCAGAGGTTTTAAACATTCCCCTCCAACCCTTTCATTGTTGAAAAATATTGATATTCTTCAGCAAAAATTTGAAGCAGCAGCTGTAAGTACAGCATTGCCCTATGTTGAAGCATTCAGGCAATTTGATAAGTTAGTTACTGCGTGTTTTGGAACCCATCTAGATGAAAATTTTCAAGAATACATTGAGAACTTCAAAGCTGCATACCTTGATCCTCCAGTCTCAATCACTCCAAAGGTCCACACTGTGTTCTTTCACGTGGCCCAGTGGCCCAGTTCATCTCTCTGAGTCATCAAAGTCTTGGAATATACAGTGAACAAGCCAATGATGGTCTTCATGCAAACTTCAAGCCTCAATGGCAACGATTCAAGAGACAAGCACTTCACCCAGTGAACATGAACCCAACATGAACTGCAATTACTTAACTGTGTCGTAGACTACTACAGCAAACATGTATAGAAGTCAAAATCAAAACATATAAGAGTGGAAAACGTGATTTTATTAGAATTCAGATGTTTTAGCTATATGATTAAATCCATTATGATATTAAGAGAATCAAATTGTGAAATTATACAGAAATTTGCTTTGTTGTTCTTCCTTTTTTCGTTGTTTTGTTAGAAAAAACACATTTTTGAAAGAAAACAACTCAGAATTGGATGAATTAATAGCTTTTTAGTACAAAAAGAAACTTGACCAGTATTGAGAAAAACAAAAATGCTAATTTCTCTCACAGTAATCGTTGATTTTAAATCACTTGTTATGATATCCTATGGGTATGTACTACCATCCCTCCAAAGGGTTTTTTCGGGTGATTTTTTTGATGACTCACCCCAAAAATTTCAAACCATGAAGTGTTTTACTTGCAATTAAAAAACATCATAGTATCAATATAGAATAATAATCAATATAGTTTTAGGTTTATTCCATAGAACAACAGATTTTTTGGTTTTGACTTTTGTTGTTTTAAATTTTATTTTTATTTTCTTATTGAAAGAATAAAGTGATTGTAGACAAAAAAAGGTTTGTATCTATCTATATATTTTTAAGTTATACCATTAAGCAGTTGGTTAAAAAGTTAAAAAATGTTGGTTTAGTTGCCAAGTTGTTGAGGAGTATGTTTCATATATTTTTGAGTCAATCAAATTTGGATAACCTTATGAAGCACATGAGTAAAGTACAATTTTTTAACATTTTTCTTCTTATTTGATTCCACAACCGAAATCCATGTTGATTGTCCCAAAGTAAATTGTAGTACTAATATTACTTAACAAAAGCCATCCCAGGAAGCATGTGCAGTTGCATGCCTTGTGTGTCCATGTTAAAAGTAATTTTTTTAGACAACTTGACTTTTATAACTTTATATAGCAAGCATTTAAGAATTTGAGGTAAAATAAAGCTATAAGAAACTATAGAGAATAGTCGAAGAAAGGAAAAGAATACTATACGAAATAGAAAATCTAAATAAAATTAACTGAAAAAAATATCGAAAATTATATGAAAAAAATGTTGAAAAAAGAAACATTTTGTCAAAAAAAAAAAAAGAATTTACCTAAATATTTTTCTGCTTTTGTTTACTTTTTTAAGACGTTAGTTATTTTCCACTACCAAAATTGATACAAGTCAAGTAAAAAAGCATGTAAGAATATAACAAAAACGTTTTTAATATAACAATTTATTCGTGACTTTTGTCAGTTATATATTATTATTCATGACTTTTGTCAGTTATATATATTAGGGAAATACTTTATTATTTGTACTAGAAATACAGACAATTTAAAAATTTGTTTTTCAAATGTTTTTTCTAAACTTTAGTGTTTTATCAATACTCAGGAAAGAGAGAAAACTAATAGGTATTTATTTGTAAAATTTTTTATTTATTTTTTAGCAAGTTTTTTTATGTAAAAAAATAAAAAGTCATTAATACTAATCTTCAAATATAAAGTATTTGGTTGTTTTCACTACCCCTGTTGAAATATCTTGCATTTTCATTGGATTCTCCAAATTGTACTCCTGATGAACTATTATTAATGACAATGCTCCAAAAGCTTATGGGCTAGTGCATTGTTAATTTACTGAACTTTTTCAACAGAGCCAATTTAAAACTTTTTATTAAGTTTTTAAATACATTTTTCAAACAGGGCAATTGATATGTTTATTGTCTCTAGTAATTTGTGTTAACGTTGGAAATTGGTCAACATAATGGAAACAATTTCAGACAGGCATCAAATGTGGTAAATACATTTATAAAAGAAACCATGCTATTCTTTTAATTTCTGTCATTACAATGTCATTACAAATCTTATTAATCAAATAATATATTTTACAAATAAATAGCAATTTATTTTCTTATTTTCCTATTATATAAGTATTCAGAAAAAACGTCAAATATAGCAGAAACATTTTTAAAAGCAAAAAAACGTAAAAAAAAAAAAAAAATTAACAAAATTATAGTTAATTATTATTCATAAATAAAAATTATATCTCATAGTTTTAACATACATAGCAAATTAGTTTCTTAATTATACGGATTGATTAAAATTGTGAATAAATTGCATATCAAAACTTTCAATTGTTGTTTAATTGTTATAAAATATATGTTTATTCCCTCAAGTTATATCAAATTCGATAGTTAAAAATAACAACCATCCTAAAAAAAAGAACAAAATATTATAAAAATTTTTTATAATATTTATAAGATAAGACTGATAAATGAAAGATGGAATGTTACATTTGTCTTTGTTACACGATTTCAGATTTCCTATAAGTCACAAAATGAACTCCAATCAGCCTGTGATGAGAAGGTAAATCTGATAGAAAAGAATTAGTGAGATAATAGCTTAATATGAACCACCTAAAAGAAAGCAAGGAGAGACTAAGCACAAGCAGTTAGAGAAAATACTCAAATTAAAGATAACTGATTTGGGTTGTCTAAAAATTAAGTCACAAAATTAACTATTCAAGCAAGAGATTCAGAAAAAAATTTTTTTCACAAAGTGGTACAAGAACAAGCCATTCAGTTTAATGAGCGTTAAACTGAACATCATAAACAATTTTACAAAAATGTTAGCAGACAAATAAATAAAAAAGATCTAGGTCAATTTTATCAGAATTAACATAAAAAAGCTTTGAGAAGAACAATAAAATAAAAAAAAGCAATTGAGAAAAGTGGTGCAAAACAAAAGCACATGAAAGATAGCAGAGGATTCAAACCTCATTTAATTACAAATTAGTGAAAAGATGCATAAATATATGTTCAAGTCAAGCATCACTCCTAGTCAGGTGTAAATTCACCTATGTAGCTATCACACACCTTATATTTGCAAGTGTGCAAAAAATTTGCACATAAACATATTTAATGACTTGAATTGCACACCTATTTAATTCTAGTCATGAGGTGTAACTTAGGTCATTTTTAGATTATAGACAACTTTATTTAAGTAGCGCTGAGCTATTTTATAATTTAATGTAAAATAACTGTAAAAATGAATCTTTTTTAAGGAACAAAACAACTTAAAAAAGCAAAAAAATTTTGTCGCAAGTTCATATAAGCAATTTTAACAAAAATGTGTTAAAATTTTAATAAATTTTTAACAAAGACAAAGCATTAGTAAAAATGTAATTTTATGTTTCATAAATAGTTAATGTATTTTATAATATACATATGTATAATATTACTTTTTAACTTATTTATACAAATTTAGTAAAGCTTATATAGTCATCAGTCTGGGATCAATAAATTGACCAACAAATCAAAGGATAAAAGCTCATAACACTGAGATTTGAAGATAAAATTAAAATTGCTCACAAAAAATAACAAGTTCTGGTCAATTTTGCAAGAAATTTTACAAAAGAAAGGCTGCTTTGCACACCACAAATATTTGTAAAAGATAAATTGAAATAATTAGGTATTAAAATGATTTTTTAAGTTTAATATTTATACGTACTACAGCCATGGTTTAAACTATTAGGGAAAACTTGACTTAAACAAAGGAAGTACATTCGACACTAAGCAAAAAGCTGTTCCATCATATTATCATATTGACAATAAATATTCCTGTTATGACTATAATGTTATTGTAATAATTAGTTGAAAAAAAATTTTCAATTAAAAAAGAATGTAGTTATACAGATGTGTTAGAAGTATTGTGCATTGTTAATGAAACCCAAGGCTCGAATAACAGGTTCCGCGATTGCTTTTCACTCCTTCGAAATTAGTTTTTTCTTATTTAGCAATTTTTTGTTTATTTTTCTTGTTTTGTTGTTTATTTAATTTTTCTTTCTCTAGTTTAGAACTTTTTTTTACCGTTCTTAAAAGAAATGTTTTTGTCTAAGTTTTCTATTAGGAATCATAAAGAACGTCATGCTAAATTTATCTTTTGAATAGAAGTATGATCACTTGCTCTTTTGTGCGGAGATTTTCATTCAACATGAAGCGCTTTTGAATTTAAATTACTTTAAATCTCTGGGTAAAAGAAAAAAATATTTTAAGTTATATTTAGTTTATTTATAAAATGAATAAAAGTACATCAACAGTAAATTTACCTATAAACTAAATCAAAACAACCAGTTAAGTTACTACAGTTAAGTTACTTAACTAATTAATTTCCTTAATATACTCAAAGACTAGCCATACATATGTTTCTATTTATTTCTTTTATGTTGTTAACATAATAAGCTTTTACTTAAAAGTTATTTTAACAATAATCTTGAATAGAATATGAAAAACGCAATACAAGATTAAACATTTTCTATAAATATGCAAGTTGTTTTTAGGATTTTTCAAAAAAAGAAATCTATTTGAACAAAAGAATTATAATCTACTAAGTTTCTCTTATTTAAATAATTTTGCTTTTGAAATTTGAAATTAAAAAAAAAATTTGAAAAATTTAAAAGAATTTTAATGTACACTAGATCAAGAAGCAATAGTAGTAGTACTACTACTATTGCTTCTTGATCTAGTGTACTATTATAAATTTAAGTATAATTAATTTTTTTATTTAAATAGTTTTTAAGCTGATATTTTCGTTCAAATTGTTTTGGAAGAAAAAATAAGAAAAAAAAAACTTAGTTTAATAAATAGAATTATATTTCTTTAATATAATAATCAATAATTAAAAAAAAAACGTGTTTTCCAATGTTTTTTTGCTTTGATCTCGCAAACATGAAGTTTAAAAAATTATGATGATTTCGTTTTATTTTAAACTTATTTTATGTTATCAACATTGAAAACTGTATAAAACAGCGCCTCAAAGTTGTTTTAGATTAACAAAACTTGTGTTAATCTAAACAATTTAAAAAGCTTGAGTCAAAAACTTTTATATATAATAGTTTTTGACTCAAGCTTGACAAAACAACTTTTCAGTATTATTTTATTGCTGTTTTACAATAACAATTCAAACTCCTAAAAATAAAACAAATTTTATCATCAGCATGAACATATTAAAATTGCTATATTTACGTTTTTACTTTTACTTTTTTAAGTATCAAAGTAAAAACAAGAAGTAATATGGTAATAGTATTAAATATGTTATTTGCTCATTACATTATAACTTATTCATTTCCCAATAACTGCAGCTTAACCTTTAAATTATAAGTTAAGCTGTAAACTATAACAGTAACGTAAGCTATTTGAAACTCTGCCAAACGAGAAAATTATAAGATGATATTTAAATGAGAGACCATGTGTTAAAAAAATTAAAATTACAAGCTAATGTATAAAGATACTATTTTATACTAACGCAACTCCCCTCCCTTACTGCAAAGTGTAGCCAGGGATCGTAAATGGGAGTTTTTTTTTTTAGTTAGATATTTTTGCGATAATTTGAGCCCTGGAAACCCCTTTAGGTTTTTACTTTATTATTAGTCATTTTTTGATACCATAATCGTCTTAAAAATGAATGGTCTTTATGACTGATTCGCATTTCTTTTCCTTCATTTTTGTTAGTTTATAAACTTTGATGTTGTTAAATTTTAATATAACCAGGTTAACAGACATTTATGCCTATACAATTTATTTATTGTAATCCTTATTAACAATAATAATAACCAATTACCCATTTTAACAATTTTATGAATTGTAAATTGGTGATCCTGAACACAAACCCAAACTGAAAACTATAAAAATTTATAAGTTTATAACACTTAAATGTAAAATTTTAGACTAACTTGAAAATGTGGAATTCCAAACAGCAATAACTACATTGAACAATTGGAAACTTCTTTCTGCATGCCTAAACAAATTTCATTAATAAATAAGACATAACAGTCACAACTCCCCATTACTTTTTGGAACTTAGTGCTATTTATAAACAATATTAATAAGTTTGAAAATATAAGTACTTTATTATTTTCCACCATTTTTATATTTTCTAAAAGTCTTTTAATAATACAGAAAAAACATTTTTTTTAATTGTTTACTAATTTGGTTATTTTTATAAACACCTAAATAAAAATAAAATCTAAACACACACTAAATAACATCAACACCTATCACATACATTAAGAAAGTTGTAATTAAAAAAAAAAAAAGCAGAATATCAATCATAAAAATTAAAAGATTTTTTTTTTTTAATTTAGAATTTTCTTAGATGTTTCATAAATGATTTTATTTAATAGTTTCAACAAAACATAGCTGAAAAATATATATATTATTTTTTACTATTATTTTAACTATAATACCAAAACTTATTACATATCCCCCCCCCCCCAAAAAAAAAGCTTTCTTCTTGCAAACTATAAAAAAAATTATATACATTTTTAAACAACTGGTTGGAATTATCAACACAGTTTGGCAACTGATAAACTAATTTGATAAACTGATAAAAAATAAATTTACCAAATTTACCAAATTTACCAAAAAACTAAATCAAGAAAAGTTTTCATATTGTGAAAAGTAGAGCAGTATTTATGAACTATCTTTGATAAGATTTTTTTGTACAACTAATTCCCGATGAAAAGATAATATTTCTCAGAGTGGATTGTTAATGCATCCTCATAAAGATTAACAGTAAACAACTGAGTTGTTTGGGTTAAAATTCACTGCATTGCCCCAAGCAAATACAATAGATAAATCACATTCACAAGACCAGGTGTCTAATTTCAGCAAATAAAAAAGTGGTGACTTTTCTCATTAACACATCAGAATTAAGATTATCACAAAGATAGATTACCACTTTAGAGTTTTTGAACATACCTTTATATCTTACTCAAAAACTAAAGGTCATATTGCATTTCTGACTTGTAATTTTAAATCAATAGTCCTCAGCAGTCCGAAAAAACATTTTCACAAACTGTTTACATTTTCACTTTGAAAATTAGAAAACTACATCTACTGAGGTCGCTGATTGTAATTAAAAACATTGGTGAGCTCAAAAATAGAAAGAATAACGATTCTAATGATAAATAACTGATCATGATTGTATCTATATTTTAGTCAATTTTTCTAACCTTAGAAAGTTAATTTAAACTTGTGATTTGAAATCTAAAATGTTATTTACACTTCTTATCAACCTTGTTTTATAGATATTATTTATGTATAATTATATATAAAAATTGCTAAGCAACATATAACAAAACTATATTTAATTAAGGTATAACACTGGTACTCTATAAAATGCATTTTTATGTTATCAGTGCCAATATATCTTCAAAGCAACAAGATGTTTGATTAGTTTCCTAAAATATTTACTCATAGTTTTGTCAAAACTATGAGATGACAATTTTATGAAAATTATGAGACGACAATTTTTTCAAAATGTGAAAAATTAAAAGTGCTATTAGTATATGTTTGAATTATTTTATTTAAATATCCTTATGTAGTGTTAAAAAGTTTAATTTTATTACATACATATATGTTTCTGTCTGTTCCAGCTTCCTGGAAAAGTCCTAAGCCATATCAACACTATGAAGTAAATATTTTAATTTTCTGAATTTATTTGAGCATATTCATATTTTTAAACGAGATGAGAATGAACAGCTGATTTGGGGTGACATCGAAAACTACATGTTTTTATTTCTTAGATTATGGATAGATTTGTGCCTAAGCCTAGACTGTTCTGAAGAATGTCTAAAACAGATTCGTTAAGAGCCATTACTGTCTTCACCATGTGGATCTTTATTTTTTCCTGGAAGACGTTTTATCACTTCTGTTTTGTTCCTCCAGTCAATCATCAAGTATTTGATAGAAAAAATAAACTTTCTGTTGAACTATCATCTGATTTCCCCACCATGCTTTGATCCCTAAGTTTTATTTTTTTAAGTAGTGTTCCTTATGAAATGCTATAAGTTTTAGCAGCATATTTATGATAATTCCAAGAATTTTTACTTTATTTACAGCTGTTGTTACGGCTAGGTCTTCTTAAGTGTAACATATTTTATAACATCAGCTGTTATCCCTTCTTTTGCAATTTTAAAGCAAATTTCCTAAAACCAACAGAAAAAAAACTTAAATTCTTGATTAAATACCATTTTAAATATGCAAATAATAATACAGAATACAGACAAGCTATACCCTAAATTTTGATTTTATTGGAACAATATATACCTGAACTTGATGTGTACCAACTTTTATAATACTTTAATATAAGTAGTTAGGTTTCCAGAACTCTGAAGTAGCTCTCAGAGAGACTGATTCCATCAACAGCTGTAAAATATAAGAGTACTAACAGTACCGTGTTCCGAATTGATAGTGTCTCTGTTCATACTTTTGGTGTGCATTGTCAAGGTCACATATGGAGCCCTTTGTTATGGCTTTAGGTTTATTAACAGTAATGAGGCAATTCTTGGATTATTAAATAGTGCACTGAGTATTATCTGTGCTTGGAGTCCAGTTCTTAAACAAATTTAAAAATGACTAAAGTATCAAAAACTATAAAACACAAAAAACCATTGTCATTCATGAATATTTGTGGTCTTCGAAGAAACTTTCCTCCTGTTGAGTCTTAACTCTTCCAAAGTTCACCAGACCTACTTGCTCTTTGTGAGACTAATTTGAGTTCAGCTGTCTCATTTTGTGATCTTAGTGTTTATGTTTATCTTCCTTTAATTTGTAAAGACTCCAATAGTCACATGCCTGGGCATTTACATTTATAAGAATTCACCCATTTGTCGTAAAACAAGGTTTAAATCCAAAGACTATCCTTTTATGTGCTTTTGTTTAACACCACTTCACTCTATCTATTTTCTCTTTGTTCTATATTGCTCTCCTTCATATTAAGACTGCAATCTTTTAAATGTCATTTCTGATCAAATTGACCAAGTCTTTTCTCTTTATCTTTCAGCCTATATTATAGTTGTTGGTGACTTTAATGCTCATCACATTGAATGGCTTGGCTCTAGTGTCAGTGATTCTGCAGGCATTAAGGCCCACAACTTTTGTCTTTCTAAATCTATAACACAAACACTCAACTTTCCAAATTGCTTTCCAGACAATTCAAATAATTCAACTTCTCTACTCAACTTATGCTTTGTTTCTGATCCTAGTCAGTACATCTATAACAGCATCTATAATAAGGGCAAATTTTTTATTCCACCTCTCTTGTATGGTTCAGATTTTGTTACTTCACCTAAAGGCAAAGCTGAACTGTTTGTTAAGTACTTCTCATCATTATCTCTTGATTCCACTAGTCAAGTTCTATCTGATATAGCTGACAAACAGGTTAGTCCATTGCCTGACAATCGTATCACTCCAGCTTTTGTATCTAAAGTGATTTTGTGCTTAGACTTGTCTAAAGCCTCCAGACAACATACTTGTTATAGTCTTGCAAAAGTATTCTACGGAACTGTTGTCTATACTTTCAAAACTATTTAACGAGTGCTTATCAGAGTCTTTCCAGCCTGAAGAAAAGTGGCATCTTTTATCCCTATTTTTTAAGAATCTTGAGAGCGATCTGACTCCTCTAATTATTGTCTCATTAGTCTTCTTTCTATCATAAGCATGGTTTTTGAGTCTTTAATTAACACTTAATCTCTTATCTTGAATCTATAACATACTTTCTGATCATTAATATGAATTTCAATATTCTCATTCTACAGCTGATTTACTAACTGCAATAACGGTTAGCAAATCAAAACTGTAAGATTGAAAAGGATCTTAATTCTGCTACAGCATGAGGTTCTTAGTGGCTGGTGAACTTTAACTCAGATAAAACTCAATTTCTTATAGCTTATCGTTATTGCAATAATCTAGATCTTCCTATATTTATAAACGGTAATGCACTCGATGAGTCATCTATTTTTTGTCTTCCAGGACTAACTCTTATTTCTGATCTTTCTTGGAAACCATATATCAAATCTAAAGCAAAATTAGCATCTGCTAAGGTTGCATCTCTTTATCATGCTTGCCACTTTTTTAATACGGATTTAATTCTTTATCTTTTTAAATCTCAAATCCGTCCTTGGATTTCCGGATAGAAGAGATAAAGATGGAATACTGTTGCCATATCTGGAGCACATTTTCGAATGATGCCCTTCTTCTTTTACACAAGGTGCAAAAACACATTGTAAACATAGTTAGACCTGCACTTGCAGCAAACCTTCTATTGTGAAGGCCTTGTAGTTTTAAAAAATAATTAAAATATTCCAAAAGATTTAAAGTTTTGCGTTTCGCAAAAACTTAAAATCTTTTGGAATATTTTAATTATTTTTTACTGGCGTTTTATTCAGAAGATATTTGGTCGTAAATAAAAGCATTTGACCACAATTGTAAACTAATTGATTTTTAATTAAAAAAAAAAAATTTGTTTAATTTTTTTTTCAATGAATTCAAGAAAATAAAGTGTTTTAAGCTGAAACTTTTGATCATATTTAATTAACAAAATATATATATAAAAAAGTACTTATGATTAACTGTTTATTAAAGTATTGCCTGATTTTGCCTTGATCGATTAGCAAAACCTCACGAGTAGTGTGTGAGGGGGGTTGTCGCTCTTCCCACATTCTTCTAATGAAGAGGGAAGAGTCAACATTAGATTTTACAAATTATAAAATAAACAACTTTTTAGTGTCAAAGTTGCTTTTTCCATTATCAATAATTTTTTAAATTGATCATAGAAAGAACGTCGATTAGAAATGATGAATAACTTAATGAGTAGTGGACGAATATTTTACCAAAGTCAAGTTCTTTTAAAAAAAAATGTTGATAGTTTTTTTGCATTGCTTAAGCACTGTTTAAAACTGTAAAGTAGTATGAAATTATAATTATAAATAAATGAAACTTGTAACAATTATTAGAAAGAAGCAGTACAAAAACAGATCTCTTAATTACTTTTAATTTCAACCCAAAATGGCATAATATAACTGAAAAATTATATCCTGGTCAGATTGCAAATGATTGAACAGATTTGGTAACTTAAGTATTTAAACCCAAATTACTTCCTCAATGATATTTATAAAAATGTATACAAAAATATATTTATAACAAATACTTGAAAATACATAAAAATGTTTTCCTTGTAATCACGATTTCATGGATCTTTTTTTGGTAACGGGAACTGTAACATTGCTCACAACTAAAATGTTACTTAGTTAATAACTATCGGATAAGAAAATTTTATGTGGGCCTCATTTGGAAAAAAAAGTTATATTTTAATGTAAAATAATTATTAAACTTGAATTGAATTTTAATGTAAAATAATTATTAAACTTGAATTGAATTTTAATGTAAAACAACTATTAAACTAGAATTGCTAGAATAGAATTGCTTTAAAAAAAAATTAACCGGCACCGTGTTTTTAATTAAGTGTTTTAATAAAGTTTAATAAAACTTCTAGCTTATGACAGTTATTTGTTATTTCCTAATAACATTTTAATTTTCTTTATAACATTTTAATATTTCTTTATATCTTAACTATGGCTTTCAACTAACTATTCAATCTTAGTATACTTTTTTTAAATTTATAAAATTATCACTATTTATCAAATGGGTAACATTTTGAATAAAAATTGAATCACTTTGAAAACTTTTGAAAAAGGAATCTTTCAGAAGCTTTTTGTACAGAAACTGATAAAGAGAATGGAATTATGTATATTGTAAAAATCTTCTGTAATGTATGACGCTTTAAGTAGATAATATCTTCGCCAATACCAAAGAACCAATAAAAACAACCGTATTACGTTATATAAACGGGACACGTTACATTAAAAAGATGCCGTTTCTCAGCATTTACAAAGTACTGTCCACAGAAATACAATCCAATTTTTAAATGATCTAAAGTAAAATAAAGAAGCAAAAGCAAACAACAAAGATCAACAGGTTAATAGCCAGACTTATTAATCAATTTTTAAACCTTACCTTGTGAAGTGCATACATGTTCCCAACAAAAATTTCATATTAAATGAGCAAACATGTTGCAAACTTGTATGCACATTTTAATGCATATATTTAAAGTTTAACACTTGTATGCACTTCACAAGGTTAGGGCCACTCGCATGACAGGGTATTCTAGTTTACTGTAGCATAATTTTTTTGCCTGACAACTTTCTACTGTGAATAAAGTGTAGCAATATTTATATATTGTGTTCTACTTGTGGTGAGTACCTACATAGTTTTGCATTGATTTGTGAGTATAACATAAACTTTATAAAATAAAAATCAAATACCAATATCAAATGATAAATCTAAAACTGTTGTTTAGACATTTGGGAGGAGAAGAAAGATATTAAATAACTAGTTATCCTTTAAACTTTGAAATTTAAAAAAAAAAAAAAAAATTTCATTATTTTCTTTATAAACATTAAATTAATTTGCCCTAATATGTATTACAATAATAATTTTACAACTTGCTATCTGGTTTAAAAATAAATTACCATGCAGTAGTGGTGAAGTGGTAGAGCGCTCGCTTTATAAGCAAGAGGTTCTGAATTTGATTCTCACCACATCTCTGGTAATACCGCGCTCAACTCGTTTCCCCGCGCAGCGGCCTTATTCATCAAGGTTCGTGTTTCGGAGTTATAGAGTTGAGAGAGGGTTATACCACAAATAAGTAGCCTCCTTGTCTGTAGTGGTCTTCTCAGCCTTGAGGAGGTGAATTAACAAAATAAAAAAATGATTAATTGGATTTTGAATTATTCTGTAAAGAGTTCAAACTAAAAATCATATTCATTTTAAATAAATTTAAAAACCATTTTGTATATAAATATGGTGTATGCATAAAAGTTGTAATTTGTTAAACTAAAATCAGAGTTATCAGTTGTAAAATAGGACATTTAAAGGAAAAGCCAAAAAAACCCAAATATATTTGGGTTTTATTGGGATCATTTAAGGAAGGTTATTTGGCGTTTTTTTGGGTTGAGTATTTTTAGGTTGGGTTTTTTTTGCCAACCCTGTCTAAATTACAAACACTACTTTTTGACATAAAAAATCCTAATGATACAAATATTGTCTGTCCATTTTTTTTTTCATAAAAAATGAACCTGTCTTGTTTAAAAATTACATTGAAAAATCTTTTTTTAAACGTTATTCTATTTACTTGAAATAAGGTAAAAGTTATTTATACAATACTTTCATTTCCTGCTTTAAATGCTTAAATAATGTATTTATTCCTTCTTTGGTGAAAAAAATTTAATCTACTTAATAATTTTATTTATTTTAACAGCAATTTGATAACTAAAAACTAAAGTAACATAACTTTTTGTAGAACTGTACGATTTGAATAAAATATCTCAGAAATACTAATTTCAAACGATTACTTGTGATATATAACAAAATATTATTTAAGAACATTGTAAAAAGCTAAATAAAAAATGCTTTACAAGTAGGTTTCTTACATAGATAAGAAGTAATTTTTTTTTAAATAATACTGCACCTTACAAAGCTGATCTTCTTTGCTCAAATCTTCAAAGGCATGACGACTATGACAATTTGTACAAGCAAAAAGTCCCGCCATATCAAGAGACTGCTCATTAATGTAGTTGTAACAGAAAAGGTTTCAAAGCGGACGCGAAAGGAATAATTTGTTCATTGAATCTGAAAAAAATTAGGTTATACAAGTTATAATGACTAACTCATACATTAGTGTAGTTAATCAAAAACTTAAAACATAAATAATAAGTTTCTAACCCTAATTGATTATTCACATAATTGTATTTAATCATAAAGTAGATAATTAAATTTTGATAATTTCAAAAAAGTGATCATGCACGTTTTTAATTTTAAAAAGCCGCAAACCGGAAATTAAAATAAAAAAGTAATCAGGAACCATAAAAAAAAATAACCAATGTGCAAATTTTTCAAGTTTGCTAATAAGTAACCTGTGTGGCTAAAGAAATAAGAGCACAATTTAAATTACACTCAAACCTCTTTTTGTGCGGTAGATAAGGGACCGCATATAAGAGAACGCATAAAAAAAATCACATAAAACTTTAGGAGTACCTATAAAAATAGTTTTCAAAACAATATTAAAAACATTTTTTTTATGCGGTTATATACGGACCGCATAAAAAAAAATTGATTTAGAAAAAACACATACGAGCATTTTTAAATATTTTATTTACATACGTATTTATTTTATACATAAAAACTTATCAAAATGTATAACAGTTATCCTTCGTAGCCTGACAATATAACGCATTTTGTGGTTGCATGTTCATAACAGTAACTATATAATGACGTATGTACATACATATTACACATTTTAATCGTTGAGATTAAAATTATTGCGCGTTCAAAAATTAAATTATATGAGATCGGACAAAAAAAATCGCGTAAAACAAAACGCGCAAAAAAGTATCGCATAAAAAAAGGACCGCATAAAAAAAAAGTTTGAGTGTATTTGTTTTATAAAACTCAATTCTACGCAAAAAAAAAAAAAAAAAAAATCTTGTACAACAACCTCGTAATGCACGTTCTAAACTACACACGAATTTGCGTTTTAATAAAAAGGATATTTCTAATATCACTTTACTCTAGGATATCATTTATATCAAAATATAAAATGATATCCAGAGTGAAGTGGAAAAAATCAAATGATATCCTAGCTTCAACTATAAAGCGGAAAGTTTTTACCTAAACTTAAGTAATTTAAAAAAATTTTAACTTTATTTGATTTAAGACATAGAGTATGGAATAGCGGGTAGAATGAAATAGTTATGGCAATGATTATTCTTTTGCTCTTAATTAATTATTGGATAATCTTTTCGCAAATATTTTTAAACCAAATAAAAAAATGATTAATTGGATTTTGAATTATTCTGTAAAGAGTTCAAACTAAAAATCATATTTTTAGTTTATATTATTTAAACCATATTTTAATTGTATAGAATACTTTTCTGACAAAGATGATATAAAATTTTATTTTTGATGAAAAAAAATGAGTTAGGGTAATTTAATGTTATTTTGCCTATCACTTAATCTTGCCCACCTTCTTTGATTGCTTATATGTCCAATAACACACATGCTACGTCATCACAAAGACATTTATTTAGAGCAGCAAGCCAAGCTTTATCAGCATCATAACAACCAACCTCAGAGGAATCATAAATAAAGAATTATCACTAAAGGAAAATTTGTTTATTTTTGCTAAGTTTTTTGCTACTTAATTTGCCGAATTCAAACCAGCTAATGCGACTCTACCGAGTTAATTAGTTATTGTGCATTTTAGATTATAATTTTATTTTGTTCTCCACATTTTATTCTCTAATTGTAATAACATTTACAATCGTTTGAAATAGTAGAATATGAATAAAGTTGTTTTCTGCTCAACTTCCCAAATTAACTTAATCTCGCCCACATAATAAATATATTATCGCCCAATGCATTCAACCTCGTCTGGGTGGGCGAGAATAGATGCAGTATGCTACATTAAGACATATTTATGAGATTTAACTCTTTTGCTACCAGCAGTTTTTTAAAAAAAACCTTTCGCAGTGACTCCTATTATTTTTTGATTAAATTGGGATGGCATATTTAAAAAATAAACGAAATTCAAATCATAAAACTTTGTAAAGATATATATTAAGGACATCATGTTTTTGATTGCTTACAAAGAAGTATAGTTTAAAACAAATATTTCCATTTTAAGAATAGGGGAGACCGGGGCTAGTTGGCTCGGTTTTTACTCTATGAGCTCTGTAGCCCTAACAGTACATTTTTTTTAAATATTAAAGTGTAGTCTTAAAGAGTATGGATTAGGGTATCTTATAAAATTTGCATTCATTTACAAAAAAAAATTCTTGCGGCCTTTCCGGGCCCTCAAAAAAAAAAAAAATTTGTGCCAACTTACCCCACCACGGGGTAAGTTGGCGCAAACTATAGAAATGATTATTAATGCACTATTAAGTGCAAAATTAATAGAAACTTTTTTAAAATTAATTTTTGCAACAATTTTATCCCAAAATTTAATATTACTTTTAGCTGGTACCATATATTGGTCCGTATAAAAGCCAAACAGTAGCCCACCTTTATCTGTGGAAAAAAAAACTAAAAAAAATTTTTTTTTAATTTTTTTGTAAGAATAAATATTTTCAATATTGTTAAAAATTAAAAAAAATTTTTTTTTCCATAGTAAAGGCTATGAGCCAACTTACCCCGTGAAAAATTTGTCAACTTACCCCGAAAGCTTTTTTTTTAATAAACAATCTATAGATTCTGAAAAACGGCAGCTTTGAAATAAAAGTCTGACTGGGTATAGTAAACCAATTTTGACTGGAACTTTTACAACATTTTTTTTTCATACGACTAAATATTTTCTTTGTAAAGTAAAAAGGAAGCGATGTTCTAAAAGTTACGTTTATGTCCAAAAAACGCATAAATCTCAATATCTCCCATGCGCATGCGCGAATCCTAACAATACTACAGTGAATGATGAAATGGTCAATAAAGAAGTTTTTGAGTAATTTTTGTCACTTTCTGATGAAAGGCTCTAAAAATAAACGCAGTTCGTCAACTTACCCCTGTTGCCAACTAGCCCCGGTCTCCCATTTAAATTAAATATGAATATAAGTTAAAATAAATTTGAATTATATATAATAATAATTTGTATAATTAAATATAAACTAAAGTGTAAAACAAAAATTTCTACTAAAATGGTTTACATTTATAGAAAATTACTCCACTAAAACGGCATAGCTCATAATCATTTATAAAATTAGATAAATCGAATAGCTCCATTTATACGGTATAAATTATAATTAATTATAAACTAAATATCAACAAATAATTCCCCTGAAGGATATACGTTATGATTTTATATAAACTAAGAGAGTTTTACAACCATAATATAAACAAATAAAATAAAAACTAATTACAATTTCTTAATAAACTGTTGAGTGAATATTTTAAATAAAGCAGTATAAACAAAATTTAGATATAAACTATATATAAATTGAATATCTGCGCTAAAATGGTATACATTTCATATAGCATAAGATATATAAATGATCAGTGACTAGAATTTCCCCCACTTCACTCAATACTTCTATATTGGCCACCTGTCCAACTTTTTTGATCATCGTCTAACTAACACTAACTCCTATAAAATTATACCTCCTCAAGTATTAGTGGTTGCTTTCTGTTTAACCCTAACTTATTAGTAGTTGCTCGTTAACTCCTAAAGTATTAGTGGTTGTTTTCTGTTTAACCTTAACTTATTAGTAGTTCTCACTCAAGTTTTTACAGCTGTATGTGTTCCTTAAAGTAACTGGGTTCTTTTGGGGTTCAGATACGAAGTCATACAAGAAAAACCCTAATCGTTAAAAACATACTGATAATAGTCCTGCCCATTCTTACCACTAAATTATAAGCTTTCTAACTGGACTTTTGTCCTTTAGATAATTACTTGCTTAATACTTACTCTGTTTTTATATATGTGCGGGTGATGGAGATGATGATGTCTTGGCATATCCTCAGGCCACCGCACGGAAAAAGATAGCGAACAAACAATGTCAGCTAAAATACTTCGTTTTAACTTTTCAAGAAGCATACTCAGCAAAGCGGAAATATCACCAGGACAAAATCGAACAGGAAACAGAAAAATGCGAAAGAAAACAACTGCGACTTATCAATGCTGCTAAGCGACTCAAAGAAAAAAAAGAAAAAAAGTATTGGCTGAGAAAAGAAAATTAGAAAATCGTGCCAACAAGTCTACAGCAACAAAATAAAAGAAGGTCAATTCACTATCATCTTTATTGCAACCATGAGTTGGTCCTGAGAACAATATTGACTAGTACAACAACTAGTACAATATGTATATAGTACATATACTAAATAGTTTAAAATCTTTTTCATATAATAAAGAATGCATACAATTTTGTATTATAATACGAAATCGTATATAAATATAACAATAAATAAAAATAATAAAAAAGTTTAAATATATATATATAAACTTTTTTTATTATTTTTATTTAAGAATACTCTAATGGTCTTATGTGCGTTTAGACCTATTGGTCTTATTAATTTTGTGATAAGACCTAATGGTCTTATCACAAAACACTGGCACTAGGGCATAAGCATTTAATGAGTTGGTTCCGCATTTCAAACTTAACCGATAACATATAATTGCTTCGAACAGGATTCGAACTCGCAACCCTTGTATTACGAGTCCCATCCAGATCCAGGTCAGAATCTAGGGAGGGGTGAAAGTTCGCATTCACAAAAACCCTATGATTTTTTACTTTTCTAATTAAAATAGTGTAGTTGAGCATATAAATTAACTAAAGAGATTTAATCTCACCAACCTGCATATAACGTCACCCTAGGCGAGTATAATTTCTTTTTAAAAGGCACACAATGACTTTAAATCAACATGGCGAGATTGAGTTCAAGTAGGCAAGTTTCAGTGCTTTTGACACACAGTACAGTTTTTAATGGTTATGCCAAACACTTTTAAAAAGTCTACAATAGTCTGCATAGTTTTGTAGCTGAAAGACTAAGCTATCGAATGATGTATTGTGCAGCAGTGTAGGTCTAAATGCTTTTCAAATGTAATTTTAGTGTGGATATGGGCGAGGTTTGATTAAGTTACTCTATAAGTTTTTAAGTTTTCGTATGCGTAATAAGATTTTTTTTATTATTTTGAAAAATGAACTTAAAACCGAAGTTAAATTTGATATCATTGAACTTAAAAAGTTTTCTGGTATAACTTTTTACGCTGATCAACTTTTTACGCTGATCTAGAATCTTTTTTCAAAATTATTTAGCAAAAAAAAGTTGAATAAAAAGCAGAAGAGGAGAATTGTGGGATTGAATGAAATACGCTAATAATAAGTGAAGCAATAGCTCACTTCTTAAATGCTTTTTTTTATTAAATCTCAAATGACCAATAAATCTCCAACTATAAATATTTTGTATTGAAAAAATTTTTTCAATGAATTTTTCTGAATTTAAATTTTTTCAATGAATTTTTCTGAAACATATTTACTGACTGCTTTTATTAAAGGATTGTAATGAATGAATAAAATATGCTAGTTACTCTCTCGTTAAATGTGATTTCATTAATTTAAGTCTCAAGTGACCAAGCTATCTCTATAAATTTTGTGCATAAATTTCAAATGGATTATTGTTAAATCAATTTTAATATAAAATATGCCTCGAAACAACTTGCATGAAAAAAAAAAAAAAAATACAAACAAAAGAAAAACTATGCAACAAAGAGCAAGTTGCACTTGCGGTGGTTAAAGTACAAAACGGTGTATTTTCACTTAACAAATCTGCTAAGTCATTCAGCATACCAGTAGCAACTCTCACCGGCGTGTCCACGGCATAAGTGAAACAATTGGCAGTGGTTCAAGCACGAGATTGTAAGAACAACTTGAATCAGTTTTGACACATACGCTCATCAAATTATCCGATTGGGATTTATAACGTCATCACACTAGTTACCAACTATTTGCAACACCAAGGTCAATCTCATTTGTTTCCTAATGGTACACCAGGAAGAGATTGGTATAACCTTTTCATTAACCGGGGAGTCATATGTTGAGCATCAGAGCCATAGACAATATTTGATCACTCAGAGCCGCTTCTTGCACGCAAGAAATAGTAGCAAAGTATTTTAACACTCTGCAAAGAGAATTCAAAGTAGCAGGTATCAACGAAAACACTCAATGTCATTTCTAGTACTTTGATTAAATTGGCTTCTCTGGTGATCAAGGTAAGCAAAATATAGTTTGCCGGCGTGGTGCAAAACGACCATTGAAATTGGTTTGGCAACAATGAAAAAATCCATTACATAGTTGAAAATTACATTAATGGTACCGGTAATCGTCTTGCTTCATACATTATTTTTAAATCAAAAAAACGTCTGTACAGAGATTAGTGTTTAAGTTGTCCAGATGATGCCATATATGCTTTATTTCCATCCGAATGGATGGAAGATAAGCAACTTGTGCAGTGGCTCACTAACGTGTATGTTCCCGCCATTAAGAAAATTCCAGGTAATTAGTTCAATCTAATTTTAGTTATCTAATTATGTTTATCTAATTTTATATTCACAAAAGAATACATCAATCTAATTATAGTTATAGTTAAATATAGATATCTAAATAGAGTTATCTAATTTTAGGCATTCATATTTTAGTCATATATAGACATATGACACAAGTCACTTATCGGGTCGTACTTATTGAGATCGAAAACAATATCTTGTTAATTTGCTTACCAGCTCACTCGTCACATATTCTGCAGCCACTAGTCAAAAGAATTTGGCCCAAATTACTTTAACAGTTTTATGCAGAGACAAAGTTTAGCAACTTATCAAAAGAATGTTTTAGTCACCAGCAAAAAAATTTTCAGCTCTGGTGAAGTTTTTACACGTACCCAAATAGTCACTGGGTTTCAGAATACTGACTTTTTTCCTCTCGACATCAATAAAATTAATCACTCAAAGTTGCAAACTGCTGAAACGTTTGAAACACCGTCATCTGAACCTGAGCCTTATCGTCTCAACAACCAGAATCTATGATAGTACTATCACCAATTCTAGCACCAGGAACTACACTACCTTAGCCACTGCCCTCTGAATCTACACCAAAATCTAGCAAGAATTCGCTAATAATATATAAAAATAAAAAACGCGTTTTTTAACTCAATAAAAAATAAAATAAAAAAATAGTTTTTTCATTTTCAGTCCTTTTGTAGAGTAAAATGTGGTCAAATGGAATCGTTGAGGATTTTAATTATTTATTTTTTACGGAAAAAAATTTTTTGATTTTTTTTTTTTAAAGTTGTCTAAAAAAAGTTTAGAAAAGTTCTATAAATTCTAATAAAAATTTTTTATAATTATATTTTATTAGTGAATTCTATAATAATTTTAGAAAAATCTTTTGGGTATGAATGGTTTGTGATGGACATGAATGGAAGAGTATATTCTACCAGTCGAAATTGAAGAAATAAGTGTTAAAAAGAAGGTTTTGGCGGAAAACAGAAAAGTATTGGAAAAAATTGCTCGAAAAACGGAATAATATTGAAATTTTTTTGATCGAAACGTTTTTGTGCGATTAATATTAAAAATCAATTTTAAGGAATTAATTCGAAAAAAAAATCGAAATTCATTAAGAAGGAATAATGTCCGAAATGCCTATACGAATAATATTGAAATTGGATTTAGGAATAGTATCGAAAAACTAGCAAAGAGGTAGAACATGCGCAGAGTGTTGCTACATCGACTGTCAAATAGGTAGAACATATAAGGAGTACTGCTACATCGACAGAGGGTTTGGATTAGGCAGGCAATCAATAAATTAAAAAGAATCGAATCATAGTCATTTTTTAATTTTCAACATTCTTTAATTTTTAATTATTTTGATGTTAATAAACGTTCTTCTAATTTCGATCTTATACTGCTTTTAGGATTTTCGATACTATTTCTTTTTTCACAATTTTGATTTTATTCTCTATTTCAATAGTATTCCAGAAAGTCCCTTTTCAAATTAGTTCAGTTTGGCTGTCTTCGATACTGTTACTACTACCCGTTTTGATAATATACTCACAAGCGATGCCATTCAAAAATGAAGAAAATTTATAATATTATATTATATTATAATGACAATAATAATAATAATAGTAATAATAATAATAATAATAATAATAATAATAATAATAATAATAATAATAATAACAATAATAATAATGGTAATAATAATAACTATTAAAATAATGATAATGAGGATGATGAAAATCTAATATGCCTCCAGCAAGCGCAATTAACGTTGAAAAAGCGTTGAAATTTTATATTGAAAAATGGTTAATTTTTAGTTAAAATAGAAACGGGAAACTACATTGAAACCAAACGTAAAATCAACGTTGAAAACAAACCAAAAAACAGCGTTAGGGGTCATCCATGATGTCAGTAAATAAAGGGGGGGGGGGGAGAGTGCTGGAATGTTTGACACTAATTGACAATGAGGAGGGGGGTGTTGAGGCCAAAATGATGTCAATTTAAATTATTTTTATAGTTTTAATGAGCAGATTTTAACGGTATTTACATCTACTAAATGGTATAGAAATGATGTTTTGTTTGTGGGGAAATTAATATTAAATGCGGAGAATTTGATATTTTATTTTATTATTTATGATATAATATTGTAAACTAATATAATTAGTTTCCCAGAGTCATTAAATAAATAACAACTACTAACGTAAAATAAAAATTACTATCGTTTTATTAATATCTTACCATTTGATTGCGGATCAAATTATGTTAGAAATATTAACTCATTGTATATAAAATTCACAATCGTTATTCGCTCCCTAGCGAATTATAAAATGTGGTTCAAAGTAAACTCATAAAAGTAAACTTATAAATTTGTCATTTTTTGAAATGATATTGTCGTTTTTCAAATACGAAACTCTAATTGCTCTCTAGTTGATTGTAAAACGTGATGCAATGGAAACACATAAAGTCTATCGAAAATTCGAAACGCTAATTTCTCCCTAGCGGGTTAAAGAAACTCTTTTAAAACGCTTGAGCTAACAATGAGAAAAGACATTATTCTGATTGTGTTGAAAACAATACTAATAAATCAATATTAAAATAGTGATAAAACCGCATTACATAACTTATTGATGGTCTCGTATGGAAATGCTCATCCCGAAAAAAAGAGGCTAATATCCAGAAAGAAGTCCATAGTATATGGAATTCATTAAAAGAAAAGAAACTGGTGCATAAGGATCTTAAATCAAGAGTAATGTGTTTAATAAATTTATTTAATGAAAAGGTAATGATGTTTAAGAGCAAGCAATTATCATTTTGGGCCAATACTCCAAAACAGTCTGCCCCCACGTATACTCCACTTGAATTTGACAAGAATTCCTCATAGTTTGTTGAGCCCACCAATGAGCAATCTGTTATTGATGATCAACAAAGTGCATTAACTTCGAGTTTGTTGACCACGAAAAATCAAAAAATGCAAGAACAGTGGCTCAAGATTGACTCAATTCTGAGATTGAAGCTTTAAATTGTGAAGTTGCTGGACTGAAGACTAGAAAGAGAAGTGGATTCATTGCTGAAGCTGAAGAGGATGATTTGAAAAAGAAAAAGAAGAAACTAGCTCATCTATGCAAAGAACTGGCCAAAAAAAGGATGATCAAGCTCAACAGAAGAAAACTAGAGAACTGAAAAAAACTAGAATGGAGGAAATCTGCTTGGAGCATCCAGAAGTCAAAGAAAAACTAAAAATCAGATCAACCTTTTCTTTTAAAGGCAATTATAGATATTGCTCTCCATGGTTCGTCCGCTGATGAAAGACGTCGGTCAGAGGTTCTTCGGGTAATGATAGCTTAGCTATGTATGTTAATATTGTAATTGTTGGAGTTTTACTCTTAATTAGTACTTGCACTGTTTTAATATCCTTGAAATGTTAACAATTAGTTTCAAGATTTGATTTGAATATAATTTACATAATAAATCCCGTTTTCTGAAAAAAAGTTAATTATATCCTAATACATTTCTTTATTATTTAGAGCATTAAAACTCTCGACGAATTGACATCCGAGATGAAAATTGGATTTGCAATCAGTAAGAGCGCCCTCTATACTCGTCCATTTCCGAGAAGTTACGGAACATTAGAAGGCAAAAGGCGCGTTAAAACAGTCCCTGTTAGATTGATCAGTCCTCTGAATGAATCTCATTTAAAACATGTTGACGGACTCTTTTGCAGTTCAACTATAAAATATGTGGAAGAAGTTTGTTCTATTTTAGGGCCAGATGAAGTGTGTTTCATTAGCCAAGACGACGAGGCTAAAGAGCCAATTGGAATCGCAGCAGCCAAAAAACAGGCGCCGTTGTTGATGCATTTAGAGTACCGGATA
Source organism: Hydra vulgaris (assembly GCF_038396675.1). Taxonomy (NCBI): domain Eukaryota; kingdom Metazoa; phylum Cnidaria; class Hydrozoa; order Anthoathecata; family Hydridae; genus Hydra; species Hydra vulgaris. The sequence continues at coordinate 65,015,393 of NC_088922.1, read as the reverse complement.
ACTCTCCCGGACCACGACTGTGTTGTGGCTGCTAAACACAAGCTTATACCATCTATTTACGCTGGAATTACGATCAAAAAATACGGTTTGGAAAAACAGATGCTGTTACTTATTCTGGACCTACCTACATTGCTGTTCGATTAGGAAAACACGCATCCTCGACCGCCTTCGCTCATGGATTAGACTTTCTGCGGCTCTTGGATATCAAAGAATTCTATTACCAGAGATCCTCAAACTAATATGATTAAGCCTATCGTTGTGTTTGGCGTCGATGGAGGACCCGACGAAAATCCCAGATACCAGAAAGTAATTGAAATTGGGATTCACCATTTCTTGAAGAATAACCTTGACGCTCTTTTCATCATGACGAACGCTCCAGACCGCAGTGCATTTAACAGAGCTGAGTGACGAATGGCACCTCTAAGTAAATAATTAATTGGGGTGATTCTTCCGCACGAACATTACGGAACTTATCTTGATTCTCAAGGTAACTACATTGACAAAAGTTAATTTGTAAAAATATTAATTTTTAACCTATAATAACCAACATATCTTAACCTATAATAACCAACAAATCAGGCAGGACAATAGATGAAAATTTAGAAAAACAAAAATTTGGTTTTGCTGGACAGGCTTTGGTTGATATTTGGTCTGATCTAAAAATTGACGGTTATCCAACCATTGCAGAGTATATTGATCCAGACAAATCAGAGCTAGAGTCAAGGAGCCTTTTATTACAAGATCAACGTTGGATTACCGATCATCTTTGTACAAGTCAATATTTTACTCAAATTGTGAAAGGTGAAAATCGTTCTTGTTGTCGGACTATTAGAAGCTCTTATTTTACTCTAATTAGAGCAAGATTTCTTCCGCCACCTGTCCCTGTCAACCAAACGAGAGACGGGCTCAAAGCAGTAGATGTCTCAGAAGGAGCAAAAGAATTATTTCCATCATCCGTCTTTATGCTCATCGCATCAAACATTGAAAGTATTCTTTCTCGTACTGCCAAAGGATTTCCAATTTTGCTGTTTGATGCGTTTTGTCCATCATTTCAGTCTAGCCTAGCTGATAGAATCTGTAAAAAGCGCAATATCTACTTTGCCTCTCAAGCTATGTTAAAAAAGCACACTTCTATCCATTCTTCTGCTATAACACTCCCTCTAATCAAAAGGGTCCAACCTGTTCGTATTGCTGCTAAGCGTCAGACAGAATTTTTGGCAGTCGTCGCCTTGCAGAAGAATTCGGAAACTGCTGAATGGTTAGATGAAAATGAAGTTGACGCAACAAATTTGATTGTACCTCAAGAATACGATATCCTTTTAAAGCGGGGAGAGCATTCACTACCTATTGTTTCAACCGATGATCAATTCAACAACCCATGGGAAGATTATATTAAAGATATATAATACTATTTGCTTAGTTGATTATTTAATGAGATATCGACTATTGTTTAATATAATTTGATGAGATCTACTATTATATAAATGTATAATTTAGTCAGAAAAAAAATCAATGGTTTTTAAGCATTTTTATTGTTTTTTAGGGGGGGGGGGGGGAATTACACAAAAAATGAAATCATAAAAAACGGGGGGTTATATATGATATCAGTTTTGAAATTGATTAAATAAAAAAAAATCAGGGGTGTAGAGAGTTTCAACCTGGCGGTCATAGAGAACAGAAAAAACGGTTCCGTAATATCCGGATTTACGCTCACCTAAAAAATAAACTAATCTTTAAGGGGTATACTCCCCCATTTTTAAATATTTTTTTTTTTTTTTTGGGGGCACCTAAAATTAAATTAATTTTTTAATTTTAGGTGCCTCAAGAAGTCCTAACGGTCTTGTCACAGAGCACCGCGGAAGTGCATTTAACCAGGAAGTTCACGCCTCCTTCCTTACCGTGACGCGAAAATTTGTCCAAAGCTCGTTTCGAACCTGGGAATATTGACAATAAATAACAACTTTTGACATAAAATGATTAACCATAGCATAAATGTAGACAATTTAAAAAAAATAAAAAAAATGGCCGAAGGTTGCTGTAGTAACCGTAAAAAACCCCAAAAATAAGCAAAAAATAAGATTTGCGCTGTCCAAATTTTGGCAAAAACTAATAAAAAAAGGCTGAATGAAACTTTGGAAACACAATTAAAATAGGTTTATGAGTGTTTTAAACAGAACAGATTTTTTAAAAAAAGGTTCTGGGCCTGAAGACTTGTGCTCTAAAGTTGGCAATAGAAAAAAGTACATTTTTTGAAAAATTAAATTAGCCATACTGTTTTATTCATAAGTATTTAAAAATTCTGTTCCGTTTAAAACACAGATTTTATAAAAAAGAAAATTTGATAAAAATTTCAGATAAAACGCTCAAGCGGTTCTCTTGGAATTTTGGCCGGCATATTGAAAAACCTCAAACTGAGAAAACGCAGAAAAACTGAAAAAAAAAGAATAAAGATCTACAAATATACGTAACATTATATATTGGACTATATTTAATACTAAAAACCTCCTGCTTCATATGTTTTACTTTCTTTTTCAGAGGTTTTGTCACTTTTCTTCAGTTGTTTAGCCCTTAACTTTTGACGGTGCAACTTGTTATCGGGTTTTAGTTTATAGATCGACCATTTAATGCGTGTTTTATTTATGTCGTTAGAACCGTTTAGTGCATAAAAACCTGGAACCATGTTCAGTTTTTCATATAATAGGATTGAAGACTTCATCCCAATGTTAAAATTAACAACAGCATCATAAACACCAAACTTTAATATTAGGATAAAAATCCTTGACACTATTGTAACTTTTGCTATCTCCATCACCTAAAAAATTAATGTACTGCAGCTTATGTTTTTTAATTGATCGCTGGAAAATACAACTGGCTCCTTCACATTCCACCTGCAGAACCAACAAAATTCATTTTACAAATGTGGGAATTTCTTCACTCAGCATAAGCAGTAGGATCTTTTTTAGAAAGTTTTTGATTTAAGGAGCACCCTCTGCATATTTGACTCATCACCTCAACATCTAAAACTTTTCCACTGTCTATTAAAAGTGCTGCAAATACACCATTCAATGATGAAAATCCCCTACGCCGCCATGTGCCATCACATGATAAACCAACATCAAGAATCTCATTAATATCTTGACACTGTAGTCTTATATCAGATACAGCATCAGTCATTGTTTCCTGTGCAACTTTCTCAGTAATATTAGTAATTTTTAAAACAAGTTTGTCATAGTTTTTTGGCGTCATTGGTTTTGACATGTTCATGAGGGTTGTAAACCGTTCAATTCCGGAATGTCCTAATCCAAGAGTCCTCATTGTATATACTGTTCGATTGTTTATATCAAAGTTTCCTTTTTTATTAACCAACTTAGAAGTGTAAAAAATCATTTTGATATTTACACTTTAAACAAATAATAGAAAGTTCACGTGCAAGCTCTTGCTTTTTGCTTTTGTTTTCAATGATTGCTAAAGTCGTTTGGAAACAAGTTGGACAGCTCAAAACGCTAATAACATCAGACAAAATCGAACAATCAATAATTCTATATCTTGTCAGAACTTTGTTTTTAGTATTGGTATATTTTTTGATGTTGAGCTAATGACTGCCTCAACTTTGCAAAGAGAAGAGCTTGGCGTATCAAAGATGTCAGTTTGACTATTTACAGGTAACTCGATATTTACACTTAAAGATGGAAAATTTACATTATTTACACTCACACTGCAACGTAAAACTTTTCTATTAAAAATCTTCTTTCTTTTGCCTGCTCGCTTAGTTCTTACTTTAATTCGATCAGCTTTAACCATGTTTGAAAACTAAAAAGTATACAATTTCTGGCAAGAAAATGCGACAAAAAATGAGCTACTAATCAACAAAAACGAACTTAGTCTTGATATACCAAAAATAAATTGTTAACAAGTCTAACAAGAAGTCGAAAATGCTTTTAACTTGTGAAATCAATACGTTGTTTTGGTTTACAAGTGATTTTTTTAGGGGTACCAAATTTTCTCTTTTTTGTACCTAACTCTCAAAAACAAAAAGTTTTGGTATTTATAGATATTTTTAGGTAAAACCGTTATGATTTCTGAAACCCCCATATATTTAATTATCTAAATCAGTTTTTTTTTTTTTTTTCAATTTATGGGGGAGTATACCCCTTAAGCACGATCTATGCATTTTTGTGTTATAGGGCTTCCCTATATCGTGAATTTGGCTTCATTTTTAATATTTGAGGTGCGCTATCCAGTTATTATAGAGATCAGTGGTGATCTTTAATGATTGTTTAACAAGTAATTAATCAGTAAGTTTTACTTCTTTTACAAGTTTACTTGTTGTTTCCTTCCCTATTAAAAGCTTAATCTCAACTCAGAATTTATAAATTTTTTTTTTATAAGTTTATAAAGTTGTGTTTTTAACACAGTAATAAAGATTTAGATTATATTTTAGAAATAAGCTATAGAAATAGAGATGATTTGAATATTTATTTATTTTATACATTTAAAAACAAACAAAGGATAATTAAATAATCCTGAAATATTCAGTTTTATATTTTACTATATAGAGATAGAGGAAAAAGTTACAGACTTTTAGAAGTAAGTCACTGTAAATTTATATACACTAAATATATAAAAATAATGGTACAGGTCTATACCCACGATTTTTTAATGAATGAGATATGATGACACTTAATTTTGAATTTGAGCTATGCTCATGACAAGCATAACGCAAATTCAAAATCAAGCATGTTGATGCTTATGTAAAAATGAGAATGCTTTTCAAAAACTGCAATTGAAACCTTGAAACAAAAATATCTAAAAGAGATCTTACACTCCCCAAATTTGGAGCATTAGGGGAGAGATTTTTACCTTTTTTTTACATAAGCATAAACATTGCTAAGAGTTAGCAGGATATTCTAAATCACTACTTTATATCAAACTTAAATTTATCAACACTTTTCAAATCTCATTGAATAATTTTTTAACGTTTAAAAATTATGACCATGTGATGTTTTTACCCTTCCCTAAATAATAGTATTGAAAATTTTTTAGATACATAACTTTTAGATTATTCAATAAAATTTGAAATGTGGTGATAAATTTAAGCTTCATTACTGAAACTTGCTACTTCTAATCATTCACTAAAAACTAAGAACTATTTGAATAAATGCATAACTTGTTAACTTACTGTAATTTGTGATCTTAAATATGTGACTAAATTTAGTCACATATACTTGTGTTTTTAATATTTAAAATAAATTAACATATTAAACACATGCGTGCTTTAGTTGCACAAAAGTATTTTCAATAATAACTTTATTTCGTTTTTTAGGTAGAGTTCCTGTTGTTATGATTGATTTAACCAAACCTTACTACATTCAACCAAAGCTAAAAACACTCAAACAAAGCTAATTACTTTTTACAAAATAATAGTTTCAGTTTTACACCATTTTACAAAACGGTATTCAGTTTTACACCGTTTTATAAAACGGTGTAAACTTTATTGGTTACATTGTGTAAAACTTTTAACACTGTAAAGCTATTATAAAACGATGTTTCACAAAACAGTGCAAAGCTGTTTCAAACATTATTAAGCAGTTTATTAAGCAGTTTTATATAAAAATATGCCAACATTAGATAGTTTTACTCCGTCACAAACTAATAAAATTAATAAATGTTGTAAGACGCATTTAAGTTTGAACGTTTTATTGTGTTACTAAGACATTTGCCCAGTATATATATATATTGGGCAAATGTCTTATATATAATTAAATCAAAAATTGTTTAATTTTAATTAAAATAAAGGTATAGTTGTTAAACCTGATACAACACTATCATTGTTTCTTTAAAAAGGGATGCTTTATATTTTAAAAGTAACTATGTGTGATTATATTAACTTATATAAGTTAAATATTGATATATATACTTTTTTTTAAACAACTTTGCTTCCAACAAGGCTGCAAGCAACCACTAATTAAAGTTGGAAGTTACTGGAAGAGAAAAAATGAAGATAGTAGAATATGATAACGATTGACGAACGACTTAAAGGATTGCAATTTATCTGAATCAGGAAAGCAAGATGAAGGAAGCGAATTCCAAAGAACTGATGTTCGAGGAAAAAAACTAAACGAATAAGCGTTTTTGGAGCACTTAGGAACAGTCACAGAAAAAGGATGAGACTTAATTGAATGACGAGTAACACGAGAATGAATTTTAGTAGATGGCACAAGAGACGCTAGCTCTTTAGAGCAGCGCCCATTATATTATTTGTAGAAAAGAGAAAGAGAAGCAACGTTTTGACGATATGATAATGGTTGGAGGTTGGCTGCAAGAGCAGGTCTAACTTTGTTCACAATGCGTTTTTGCACCTTGTCTAAAAGAGAAAGGGCATCATTAGAAGATCCGCATCAGATATGGCAACAGTATTCCATACAAGGCCGGATTTGAGATTTATAGAGATAGAGATTAGAATCCGAAGTAAGAAAGTTAATTTTCCAACTGATTTGATATATGGTTTCCAAGAAAGATCGGAAATAAGAGTTAATCCTAGAAGATGAAGATTAGATGACTCATCGAGTACATCACCATTCATAAATATAGGAAGATCAACTTATTGCAATAATTCTGTAACTTCAAGGGTTCCTTGAGGAACCCTTGAAGTTACAGAATAAGAAGAAGAGTGCTGCCCATCGAGGACAACTTTTATACTACGATTGGAAAGAAACGATTCAATAATCTTAATGATGTTGCCAGATACACAATAAGAAGAAGGCTTACGGAGAAGACCAGCATGCCAAACTTTATCAAAAAATTTTCAAAAGTCAAGAGCAATTGCCTTAACCTCTCCACCTTTATCTAATGCACGATATAAACTATCAGTTATTACTGTTAGCAAATCAGCTGTAGAACGAGAAGATCGAAATCCATATTGATGGTCAGAAAGTTTGTTATTAGATTTAAGATGAGAAATTAAGTGTTTGTTAATTAAAGATTCAAAAACATTGATTATGAAGGGAAGAAGACTAATGGGACAGTAGTTAGACAAATCAAATCGCTCTCCAGAATTTTTGACGATAGGGATAACAGATGCCGCTTTCCAGTAGACTGGAAAACAAGACTCTGATAAGCACTTGTTGAATAGTTTTGAGAGTATAGACGACAGCTCCGAGGAATACTTCTGCAAGACAATAACAGGTATGTTGTCCGGGCCACAAGCTGTAGAAGAGTCTAGGCAGGAAATCACTTTAGATACAGAAGCTGGAGTGATACGAATGTCAAGCAATGGATCAACCTGTTTGACTGCTATATCAGGTAGAACGCAACTAGTGGAACCAAGAGATGATATTGATGAAAAGTTTTTAGCAAACAATTCAGCTTTTTCTTTAGGTGAGGTGACAAAGTCTGAACCATACAAGAGTGGTGGAATTAAAGATTTGCACTTATTATTAATACTATTAAAGATTCTCCAAAAGTCACAAGAACCTAATTTTTGAGATGAGATACGAGATTTCATGACCTGAGAATAGCGGGCTTTGGCGTTGGACAAAACCTTTTTACAATTGTTTCTAGCAGTAATAAACAGACGTCTTTTTCTGGAGAATTGTTTTGCTGATAGGTATGGAAGTAACGGTTTCGATTGGCAATTGCAGCAGCTTAGTGTGAGAAATACCATGGAGGAGAGTGAGGCTTGACCTGGAATAGTCGAGAGGGAATAAAAGATTCCATGCCAGCCCAAATCCACGAAGTTATGTAAGAAGCACATTTGTCGACAGGAAGACGAAAGATTTCTACCCAAGGGCCATCACAAAGAAAATCACGGAAAGAATCCCAGTCAGCTTTACTGTAGTTGTAAGAGGTTCGATAGTAGGGGGATTCAGGTGATGAAGAAGGATAAGATATTAGTATTAGAGAGATCAAACTGTGATCAGAAGCATCTAAGGGTGAATGTGGAGAAACTGAGCACTGGCTAGGATCAGAAACAAGACATAAGTCGAGTAGAGAAGGTGAATGATTAGGGTTGTCTGGAAAGCGAGTTGGAAAGTTGACTATTTGAGTTAGGGATTGGGAAAGCCAAAAGTTGTGGGCTTTAATACCTGCAGAATCAATGACACTAGAGCCAAGCCATTCAGAGTGGTGAGCATTAAAGTCACCGACAACAACTATATTAGCTGATGGATAAAGAGAAAGGGCTTGGTAAATATGATCAGAAATAACATCAAAAAGAATCCAGTCTTGAGATGAAGGAGAGCGATATGGAACAAAGAGAAAGGCGATAGAGTGAAGTGGTGCTAAACAGACCTAGTTTCACGACAAATGAGTGAATTCTTACGAATGTAAAAGACCAGACCAAGCATGCGACTATTGGAGTCTTTATGAATTAAAGAAAGATAACTACCAACACTAAGATCGCAAGATGAGACAGCTGAACTCAAATTAGTTTCACAAAGAGCAAGTAGGTATGGTGAACTTTGCAATAGATAAGACTCAACAGAAGAAAAGTTTCTTTGAAGACCACAAATATTAGTGAATGATAGGGTTAAAGAACTTGGTGATGATGATGGTTTTTTGTATTTTATAGTTTTTGGTACTTTATTCATTTTTAAATTTGTTGAAGAACTTGACTCAAAGCATAGATAGTACTCAGAACACTGTTTAATAGCCTAAGCAATTGCCTCATTACTATTAATAAAACCTAAGCCTAAATAAAGGGCTCAAAATACTGCCTCCGCAATGCACACCAAAAGAAAAACAAGGACACCATCCATGCGCAACATGGCACTGTTAATACTTTAATAATTTTCAGCTATTGATGGAATCAGCCTCTCTGAGAGCTTCCACAGAGTTCGAGAAACCTGACTACCAGTCAGCCTCAGAACCATCAAACTGAGTTTGAGAGCTCTACCTTCATTAGGAGATAATAGAATGAGTTGCCTAGTCATAAAAACAGAGACACAAGCAAAAACCATGCAGTGTGTCAAGAATATCCAGCATTCAACATCCAATACTGGAAACAATGTATTAAAAATACATCTGCGTCAGCCTAACAGATGAAGAAGGGGTGCGAGGCTCGTCAACAGATAGAATCGGTTTACCCCTTAAGTCTATGTTTAGGAGGCTTTCTACAAGACAGTAGCCGGATGCAATTAACATCTGCCCAAGATGAGTATTTTTATCGAGACACCACTTCTAATTAATTAAGACATATAATACGCTTTTAATCGTATTAATTAGTTGGTTTCAAAAATAATTGTGAAAAAAACAAAAGTTTCACACAAAGTAGTGACTATATTTATGCAACCCATTGTCAAACAAAATCACTTTTATTGCAAAATATTCAATAAAGACAAAGCTTTACACCGGTTCTACATTAATAAAAGTTCCATGCTTTTCTTTATTTGGACTCAACCCATCAACATTTTTATATAGCATTTCATCGCCTTGATAAAAATGGGGCCATGACATTAAAATTGGAACACCTATAAAATAAACGATTGCATATGATATTAACTCAATATATATGTGTAACTTAGTAAATATGTTCATAATGTAAAAAAAAGGTGAAAATAAAAATATAAATAAATGTGCTTTAACTTTTAAAATGTGCGCTTAAATTTGCTACAAAAAGTTGAAAATAGGATGAATAAAAAAACGATTGCTGCATTAACTCAAACTCTCAGCCAATGTTGTGGCACTACCTTGCATATTCTACCATAGATAATCAGTCCAGGCGCAATATAAGGAATAAAACAGGGGAAGAGGGACAAACCCTTAAAAATTGCTGATATGTATTATTATAATATATATTATGATGTAATATGGTTTGTAGTTGACAAGGAATTAATCCGTATATATAGTTTGGGTATCATAATTTATAAATATTTTTTGTTAGCTGATGGTAAGTTGAACACAAATGCAATTATTTTGTGTGCAGGAGAGTGAATATAAATTAATGAAGATGAGATGCTGTATGAGCTCGATTCTAATGCGTAACATATTTTATGTTGTTCTTTAATTGGTTATAACCATTTAAAGAAGCTTTCATTTCAATTTAAAGAGCTTTTATCGTTTTCATTTAATGAAGACAGCTTTTCATATATGAAAAGCAGGATTACTATAGTATATAGGATACTATAGTACACATATAAGTAAGACAAAAAAAGTTTTTTCGACGCCGAGAAAAATTTTTTTTTATATATGCATAATCAATTAGGAAAGACATCTTAAAGACACATTGTTATGTCTTTTCGTGACAAGATAAAGACAAAAAGACGTCTTTTCTATGTCAAAAAAAGATGTCACTTAGATTTGCATAATCGACTAAAAATAGGCGTCTTGAAGACATCGTAATTAAGACTTTTAAACATACCTTTTCGACGTCTTTTTTCCCACTGGGTAGTTTTTTTTTTATCTAGTAACAGATATTTGAATGAAATTTTAAATCTAAGTAAAGTATTTAAAAGCACCTTTACATTTATAATATCCAAGACATAAGTTTCCTTTTTCTTTTACAGATAAATTATTTTTACTTTATAACTTTTTCATATTGCTACATTGAATTACAGGAAGTGGTGTAAATATGTGTTATTTATTAATATTGAATTTTTACTTCAATTATCAGAATTTATTCTGATAATTGAAGTAAAAATATCACATCTCTTTTCTCAAATATAACTTAAATATAAGTTAAATACTAGTATAAAGAACTGCAGTTTCTCCTTCGCTAGGTTTAACTGGAAGCCAAAATAGGAAGTAGGGTCATCAGGAAACAGCAAAATAGCAAATATATATACTAGATACTCTAGTGATAGAGTGATAATTACTAGATAATCTAGAAAAAAAAATTATTTTGGCGCCTTAATAAAATAAACTTTAAATTTTGGCGCCTTAATAAAATAAACTTTAAATACAAATTTTTCGAATAAAGATTATAAGTAATAGAGCCTAGAGCTTTCATAACACCCTGGGCGTAGCAGCAATTAGGCGCATATAGTAAAAGCATGCATTTTTTTAAATTAAAAGTATGTTAAAATTAATGACTGTTTTTTATTTCTGAAACTGTGAACTAACATTCATATTTCAAAAAATCTGGATCTTATCTTGATTTAATAACACTTTTGTAACACATTTACTGGTTAGAACTAATTAAACAGATTCATTAAACTAATATTGATAACACTCTTTGTTTTACTTTTTAACAAGCAAAAATAAAAAAATTATTTTTTTTATTTTTGCAACAGAGATGTATTTAATTCATTTTCAACATGTTTGACGTTTTTTATATCTCTTTTTTATAGTGGCTCTATAATCATTTTTCTAAATCAGTTTTAGTTTACTTAAAAATCGTTCACCTTCTGCAGCAGGTATTGGCATTGCGTTAAAAAATTCGAACTCGAATTTTATAGATTGAAGAAAAAGTTCTATTCAGTGTATTTGATTGAGAATTCCTAAAATGTTTCCAGAAGTGAAAAATGAAGACTGCTTCAAACTATGAAAATATTTACAATAAAGCTGTCTTGTATTTCAAGCTATAAATTTTGCAGGTTCTTGATTTTTTAACCAAATGAATGAGAAGCTTAATAAAGCAGTTTTTCAACTTCAATTTTAAAATGAATTTATTGAATGAAATGACAAAGCACAACTTTAAAGATATTTACTTCAAGCTTATATTTGGGGAACTCATGGGAAAAAACGGCATACTCAGGTTCATTGCAATTTTGCTAACATCATTTGCTTTGCAAAAAACTATTTTTTATTGCTAGGACGATTCATCTACTCATCATGAGTCAATATTTTAATTGGAGCTAAAGCAACGACTTTAAAGCAGCAGTAATTTTCTGTCGTCGTTTTACAATTAATTTTATAGCAGTAATCTGAGATGAATTTCTGGAGCCCAAAAACTTGTAAAGCAAGATCTTCTATTTAGCGGGACTACAAACAAAAACAAAAAGTTCTTACATTATTATTTATTAAAATAATCGATTAATCTTATACATAAAAAATTTAGTATTGATGAACGAAAGCAACACCAGGCGTTCATATACTGGCGATTAATATTTCTGCAGTAGCATCATAAAATTACTTTCACAAGAGTTTACAGTAAGTACGTCAACTACATCATGCACTGATTTATTCCAACGGTTTGCAACACAATTTTTAAAAAAGTGCTGCCGTTCAGAGAGTAGTATTTAGCTAAGGGTTTAAACTATTCATTTTTTTTATTTACAAGCTGAGTTTGATCGGTAAGCGTAAACTTGGTCTTTAACATCCTTCTAAGTTCTTCAACAGCGCTTTTCTGTGACAAGAAGGTTATATTATAGTTTTAAAATAATTTATTTTTTTAATAATTTATTAAAGAAATAACTATTTAAAACTATAATTTCTTGGTATTATAAACAAAGCAAATTGCTATGCATAACATCAAGTAAATTTACTTTATACCTCATCAATAAAAACATTTTTTTTACTTTTTTATAATTAAAATCTCATTATGATTTTTTTTTTGTCTTTCATCTTCTGGCGCCTCTAATATCTTGGTGCCCAGGACGTGTATGCCTCTTCTGCCCCTCCCTCGCGTGGCCCTGTGCATTTTTGTTCTTAATTATTTAAAAAGTTTTCTAAACCATACACTGATATACACTATATAAATTTATAAAAACTTAAAATTTATAAAAACCTAGAAGTGGCTGACATGCAGCTTGTAGGCTACTATGAAGGAAACGATTACCTTCTATGCACTGAAGGTTTTGGGGTTGCCCCAAAAAAAAGTTTGTTAATATCATACACGGCAAAAATACAAAAAAATATTTTTAATTGCTTCGCTACAACAATAGCAATTGTGTTGTTATAGAATAGCTGCCATGACCCGTAGAATACGGGTCTTAATAAATTTGTTCCACACCGACCTTTTCTATACTTATTTATTTCTTCAATATTTTACTTGTACTTGCTTTTGAGGAAATTTTGAAATTTCAATAAACGACCCTTTAAAATGTGGACACTAGTGTTTGAATTAACTTTGAAAAAAAACTAGTCTGATCGGACCACTCTTGTGCCTCCCCCAGAGCCCATTTAATAAAAAAAAAAGGTCAAAAAACGCCGAATACGCCTATGTTTGATAGCTAGGGGGAGGTGATTATATAAAAATTTTTAACTGATTTTTTTTTATAATACAGGTATTGATTTATTTTTTTAAACAAAAAGGGTAGTTAGGGCAGAATATGAATAATTTTGCTGCTTTATTGTGTTAAATAGTGTTAAAAATCGCAAAAAATGAATTATTTTGCCGCGAATTATAAGTATAATTAAATATTACAATTAAAAAAATTTTATGAATGAAGATTTATATTTAATTAAACAATAATTATTTAAAATAATGTTAAAGTTTGTTGTATAAATTATTTTCATTTTTCAATCATTTTTGCGATTGTAGAAAGTGAGTCAATCAACCTCTTTTTAGACAAACTTGAACCTCTTTTTAGACAAACTTTCCTGGCCTTTTTGTGGTAAATCTAGCTTTATCAACAGTTAGCAGTCTGTTCTGAATTTCCTCTTCTTTATTGCATCTCTGCACAAACTGTTGCATCATTCCTACTGCTCTTTCAGCAGGATCATTAAATAATCAGAGTTTGGCATGTCATATTGAAGCATAGCAGAAGCAATCTTACTTTTTTCTTCATTAGAAACATGTTTATACAACAAAGAAAGAGGTACAATTGTAAAATTAAGATACAAGAAATGTTTGTAAAATGATTTCAATACTGCTTCAATGGTCTCTGGTTTGGCACAAACAAATTTGTACAGATGCATTTTATGTATTTATTTAAGATAAACTACTTTTATGATTATTACTTAAAAGTAGTTTATCTTCTCGAACAATTTTAATCTGATTAAACAGCAATTGCAATTTTAGATAATAAATAGCTTTTCCAAGGAAACTTGCATGGTGGACAGCTCCTGGTTTCCTAATTTTAACACCTTCAAAAGACAAATAAGCAACAACCAGCTCAGCTAGTTCTTTTCTATCGCCTTTAAATATATTTTTTTGTTTATGCGACACAATGGTCGCAAAAAGTGACCGACGGAGCCGTCCAGTCACGTAGATCTGGGAGATGTGAAAATAGAAGTAGATTGTAGATGATGTCATTGGGCGAGAATCATAAATGAATGTAAAGACTATTTTGTGGGAGGAAGAAAAGTTTAGGACTCAGGGATTAGGTGAACAATAACTCACGCTCTAGTCATACTAAACAAATGATAAAACAATGGTCTATGAGTAAACAAGTCAATATCGATCCGCTAGTTCATTAAAGGCAACCATGGCTAAAATTATTGCACCATACAAAAACAATAAAATAAGTAGATAACAAAATATAAAGTAAAATGATAAAAAATAGAAGTACGAGCAATATAAAAAGAAAAAATAGGCTAGTAAATGTGCTACTATATATGGTCTAATCTAACAAACTGAAAACTGATAATCACCTGTATGAGATAAAAGTATATAAATGTCGTTAATGTAACAAATTCATAATATAAAGCTCACAAAGCGCTATAATACGTGGGTGTAAGAGGTAAAGAAATGTTGGTGCCATGGTAACCAATCAGAATTAAGTAGTGGATAATGGTGATCCCCTCCTCAGGAATGCACTGCAATCACCAATGACGTTTCGGAGAGCCCGAGACCTATATGGTGCTTTGATAGCTTCGTCAGATTGCAAACACCATTTTGCATAAAAACATGCTATGAATTCTGCCATGATATTTATTTAAGATAAACTACTTTTATGATTATTACATAAAAGTAGTTTATCTTCTCGAACAAATTTAATCTGATTAAAAAGCAATTGCAATTTTAGATAATAAGTAGCTTTTCCAAGGAACCTTGCATGGTGGACAGCTCTTGGTTTCCTAATTATTACACCTTCAAAAGACAAATAAGCAACAACCAGCTCAGCTAGTTCTTTTCTATCGCTTTTAAATATATTTTACTTATAATATACTTTTTGAAAAAATTAAGTGACTCAACTGCAACACATTCGATAACAGTTCCTTTTGTCTTATCCCAATGAAATCGTGTAACATCATTCGTATCATAATGAAAATCAGGACTTTCAAATATGTCTTTCAGTTTTTTAAATAAAACATTCTCTAGTCCAGATGTCTTTCTTTGAGTCACAACATTACAAAAGTGAACAATCTTTAGCTCTTATATGTGGTGTCTACAAGCAAGAAATAATGGATAGATATCTAGATTGTTTGCTATTCTAAACAGAGTACTTTTTTTAGTTTCAGTATTACTGGAAGTTGTTCAAAGCATAACCCTCCGATGTTTCTTTCGGTTTCATATTCTTTAAGGAGATTCATCACGCCTTTATACTGATCTTCCCCTGAGGATGATGCTAGGGAAGGTACTCCGAGAAGATAAACCTCTCCATTAATATTTAAAAGAACTGCTAATCTGTCATTTTTGAATCGCTTGCCTTTTTTTAATTCAAATAAGGTTTTACCATCGAAATTAATGTTAGGTGGATATTTGGAGGCTTTTAAAGCAGCTTTACTGTCATTTCTGGCTTGTTTACTTATTATTAAGTTTACCTTTTTCATATGTAAAGACGCTGCTGAAATGCTGCAATGAAGTTTACTTACATCCACACAAGATTTATGAACAACAGAAGTGACAACTTTCTGGAGAACTGCAGGAGATATAACATTAATTGATGCTGCAAGAGCAACACTACCACTGTAAATATCTTTAGGAATTGTGTACGTAATTGGTTTTTCTTTTTCTTTTCTCCTTGTTTAATCTCCAGGCGCAAAGTTTAGATCATTTAATATTTCTGTATCGCTTACATCTAAAATTGGTTCCTGGTCTAAATTTTCTGTAACTCCTAGAATGTTGTGCTTTCTTTTGCATTTTTTCTTTCAAATACTCTTTCTAGACATTTGACTATATTTCTTATCCTCGGTTCCGAGAATAAACTTTCTATCGCTTTCTTGATCATCTAAAAACTTCAAATCTTCGGCTTTTTTTTTTATATAATCTTTTCTTGTCGTTCATTATGGTACATCTAAGATTTGATGTACCAATCCAGAACACTTTCTTTGTCTTCTGTATAAAATAATTTTGTTTTTTTAAATCTGAAGTTGATCCTCTCTTTTCATGCTTTTTTAAACTGTAGTATTCTTTTTCTAAGCAACTTAGATGCTTTCTAAGGGTTTTGTCAGAAACTATTGGAAATCTAG
Organism: Hydra vulgaris; assembly: GCF_038396675.1. NCBI lineage: Eukaryota > Metazoa > Cnidaria > Hydrozoa > Anthoathecata > Hydridae > Hydra > Hydra vulgaris. The sequence goes on along the minus strand of NC_088922.1, from coordinate 64,999,160 downwards.
CTTTATTCCAAGGAGCTTTAATCAAAGATAATATGTACTTGCATTTGTCATTTTTACATTGATTCTTTTTCATCGTATTAGGCATGCAATATATAGTATTGATGACTTTTTCACATTTTTTTCCAGTGGAGATTTGATGTAGTAAAGATTTTCAATATTTCCATTCCTGTTGGAAGTTGCATACCTTAACAATATAAAAAATGTATTAATTGATGTAAATAGTATACATACTTCAATATTTCATTACTTATACTAAAAGCTTTTTTTTTTTGGAAAACATAATAATATAAACAATAGCCTTATCATTTTTTATATAAAGTACTCGTGTATGCATTAAATTACGCATACAATGTATCATTTTAATGCAAAATAAGAAGTATGTAATTATCAATCAAAATAATTACAATATAGCACCTGATATAGCTGGATTAGCTTCTCCAATAAGGAAAAAAACTTTTTTTATTGAGCTAAGCTCTCTTTCTTCATCTCTGTTTTCAGTTTCTTTAATGTTCATCATAATACCTAAAATACCATAAGTCATAAAACATAGATAAATGAATAAATAAATAGTACTTTCAAAAATAAATTTTACTGTATGTTCAAAAAAAGAAAAAGAAAGAAAGACAATTAGTTAACATACCTGTAAATTCAAGAAAACTGCAAATTCATAAATTTCGACAACAATAATACAAATAAAATTCGATAGGGTAATAAGTATTTTTTTAAATTATTATAATTTAAACGAGTAAAATTGTTATAGTCTCACAAATATAATAGAGAAAAGAAAATAACTGATCAAAAACAAAATTAAAGTGTGAAACAAAGTATTTCATCATTCTTATAATTCGCGGCAAAATAATTCATTTTTTTGCGATTTTTAACACTATTTAATAGGGCAGGTCGATTTTTAACTTTTTTTTAGATTTTAACATTGGACATGTTGAGAAAGTTGCAAACTAACGTGATAATAAGTAAAAACAAAAAATAAAGGTTTTTTTGATAGCCAATTTTTGAGGAAATAAAATTTAGTTTTACTATAAAAGCCGATATGAGGGGGTTAATAAAAAAATATTTAAAAACAGCAGATAATTATAGAAGCTAATGCAACAAAAACAAGTTTCAATTTTAACTTTGTTGTTTTGCTTTTTTAAATATTTCTTATTAAAAAAACAACAACAAAAAAAACAAGCTTCAAGAAAAAAGTTTTATTTGTTGTTAAAATACAGTTTATTTAGATCACAACGTCATCATACTTTTGACAATATGAACCCTTTGAAGAAAAATTAGGTCTCTTTTGACGACTTAATTTTTTTGCAACGATATGTTTATGCCTTGCTTCTATTCCATACACTGTATGGCAAGCTTCAGATGTCATTTTCACAGCTCAGTTTTGAAATTTTACCCATCCGAAATTGCGCATTTAGTAATTTAGAACTTGTTTTTTCTGCTTGCTGATAAAAATTTTCAAGGGTTTACAATTTAATTTTTCCAAAAATGCTCAACCGGTTATTAAGACTCTTTCCATTTGTCACCTTAGAGTAAAACATTAAATTCCTAATGAACTACTTTATTTTAATAATATTATGTTTACCTGATACTTAAAATTTTTCTGGTCGCAGCTTCTCTGACTTTATATTTATCTGATTTCATCATGGAGTACAATAGATTTTCAGGCAGCAAAGCAAAAGCATTGTGTTGCAAGTTTTTTAATGCGATAGTTTTGATTTCCTCAGACTGTTCTTTGATTCTTTTAATCATATTGAAAATGTATAACTGCTGATTGTGAAACTTATTATCCAATTTTATTTCAAACCAGCTAACTGCATACACTTGCACAATAAATTTTATAATTTGTTGAAGCTTATCTTGCATTTCTGGTAGATATGTGCCTCTTGTCCAAATACACAATATTCGAATTGCCAAAGTTAATCATCTTGAATGATTTAATGGTCCAATTTTCCACTTTGCATAATTATGATCAACATTTCCCTTTGAAACTCCAAGAACATATTCTAAAAGAAGTCTTTGATCACAACTCAAATCTTTTAATGTCTTTTCATGAAAATGTATGTTATCTAGATGGCCACTAATTTTTATGAAGTCAACTTGAGGGAGATCTTGATAGTTATTTTCACAAAGTTTTCCAATTGGACCACTAAAAAGATTTGGGCTTTTGGTGCCTCCATCGAGATGCTTAAAAATAGCTCGAAAGGGAAATTCATTTTGGTGAAGTGAACAGCCAATAATGTGCAATTTGCTAATAATTTTTTTTTCTACAGCTGTTACAAGCCCACTTTTCCAACCAGTGTTAGTAGCAGTATTATCAAGGAGGATAGCTTTTAGAGAATGAGCAATCTTAAATTCATTTAAGACACTAGCAACTTCATCTCCTAACAAAAGTCCTGTAGCACCTTTAATTGGAATGACTCTGTGAGTAAGATATGATCCAATTTCAGACCCAGACTCTACTGTAAAAGTTAAATGGTGCTCTGACTGTTTATCTTTTCTTAAATTAATTTTTCCGTTTGGATACTTAACTTCTCTGTAAAATAAAGTGTCTTTGTCAACTTTTCCATCAACTCCAATACATATTATGCTATTAATATCTTCCATATGCTTATCTTGACTTATACTTTTCACTCTAGTTTTCTCTCTATCAATTTTTGATTTATCAATAAATACTGTATCTAAATTAAGATTTGGCCAAAGTAGGCCCACAGCCTGCAAATCTAAGAGGAAAGCATTAGCAAGGCTAGCTCCAATACTTGATGAAACATCAGCCCTAATTAATTCCAAAGCATATCTTGATGGTTTAAACAAATTGTAAACCCCAGATATATTTCTAATTGGTTTGTAACAACGTTCATTGTCAAAGTTAACAGGAGTCTATAAAAAACATTCGAGCAAAAAAAGATGAAAATATTAAAGGTGCATAACAATAAAATAAGTACATTATATGACAACATATACCTTTAATACTTCACTTATTTCATTACTGTAACTTTTCAAGTGTTCATCATCATTCGTTACTGCTGCATCCAACCTTTCTATGTTGTTATCAAATGATGTATACGTATTGCTTTTTTGTTGAGAAACTTCATTTAAAACCTGCTTCTGACATTTCTTATTTCAAGCAGAAACTTTGTTTGTCTTATTAACACTTTTACGATCAATGGATCCAAGTTGAAACAACCCCTTAGGACCTATTTTTGCTCTCTGATCTTTCAAATACATTCTATCTTCTAATGGAACCTAGAAAAACAACGATGAATCTTTTAAAATCAAAACACAATTTATATCATTTATTCATTGGTCAATTTATGATAAGTGCAAAATTTGGTCATTTTGAGATAAGTATGCAGTTTTGTTATATTTTGTCAAGCAACAAATCAAATTTTCAAACACATCTCTTGCAAAATGTCATTTTAGCACTTATCATATATATATATATATATATATATATATATATATATATATATATATATATATATATATATATATATATATATATATATATATATATATATATATATATATATATATATATATATATATATATATATATATATGACTTTGATATTAAAATGATCTCAACCATTCTGTCAAGAGGACATGTGCAAACTATATGTTGTGTTTGACAATTGTCTTCCAAGCACTTTACAAATTTATCATTACAAGAACGAACAGGTAGATTACATTTGCAAGCTGAAATATCAAAAAGAGTGTCTAAACTCTTCTCAAGGTTATTACACTTCGCTTTAGAAAGAGATTTTCGGTTAATTTGTTTTGCTTTCATGAAGCATAGTTTATTTATTAACTTTACCACATAATAATTATCATATAGTGGTAACTTTGGATTCACAGTGTGCCATATTTTTATCACATTAATTGCTATAATTTTTGCAATGTCATAATCTTTTAAGTCTTGGTTGATGTCTTTAAGGAAATAGCTGTATTGAATAATCTGGCGAATGGTTGGTGGCTCTGCTTCATTTAAAGGTGAAGGCTGTCCACCAAATTTTTTAGCAAAACTGCCACGTGTTAAAACAACTTTATGGTTTTTAGGCATTTCATTAAAACATATTATTGTAAATAACATATGTTAAAGCAAATATAACGACTTTAAAAACAATTATCAATCTAAAAGTTTGTTTATTTATTTTTGAACGAGCGCAAAAATTACCGCTAATTTTTAAAAGTAACTTTAGGAGAAAGTTTCATAGAAATATATTAAAATTATAAATTTTTTTTATTAAATCATTATTTCCTATATTAATTAAAAAAAAATTAGTTATTTTTATAAAAAAATGTTTTATTTTTAAAATATTATAACTATTTCATTATTAATCTCAAGCATTTGTATTTTGAAATGATTAAAGATATTTTCTCTCAACACTTTTAAAAATTTACATTCAAACTTGAATCATATCAATAATATTCACCAAAAATATTCAAATGCTCCAAAAACTATTAAAATTTGTTGAAAAAGCTTTTATAAATGATAATAATATATTACTAGGCATCTTTCTCAACTAGTCCAAAACTTCAGTTCCAAAATCGACCTGCCCTACTATTTAACACAATAAAGCAGCAAAATTATTCATATTCTGCCTTAACTACCCTTTTTTATTTAAAAAAATAAATCAATATCTGTATTATAAAAAAAAATCAGTTAAAAATTTTTATATTATCACCTCCCCCTAGCCTATCGAACATAGGCGTTTTCGGCGTTTTTTTGACCATTTTTTTTTAATTAAATGGGCTCTGGGGGAGGCGCAAGAGTGGTCCGTTCAGGCTAGTTTTTTTCCAAAGTTAGTTTTAACACCATTGTTCCACATTTCAAGGGGTAGTTTATTGAAATTCAAAAGTTTCCTCAAAAGCATGTACCCTAATATACTTATAAAGTCAAACTTATAAACTCAAAAGCATGTACCCTAATATACTTATAAAGTCAAACTTATAAACTCAAAAGCATGTACCCTAATATACTTATAAAGTCAAACTTATAAACTCAAAAGCATGTACCCTAATATACTTATAGAAAACTATACTTATTATTTACTTTTTAAAGCTAAAGAAAAAAATTTTTTTACTACAATTAACTTTAAAAAACTTTAAACGTTTCGGTAGACGTTGCAAATCAATCTATTTATCAACAGATTGGATTTAAGTGTCAGTCTAAATAATATTTAGAACCTTGAAATGTGTTAATTAATTACCATCGATATAAAAAGTTTCAAAAAATATGAGATGACTTAGATCTGTGTAATGATGAACTTACCATGACCTGTATAATACTGGTCGTGGTCTATTCCACACGGACCATTTTAATAATTTTGTTTTATTTCAATAATCTTTAAAAAAGAAGAAAATATAAATTTCTTTGTTTTGAGTTAACGATTAATTCTCCATACTTTATAACTTCTGTAAACTTTTATAAAAAAAAAAATTTTTTTAGACCATCCGCAGCTTATTAGAACTCTAGTCCCGTCAATTTTGTTAAAAGTTAAGTTAAAGCTTGCAAGATAATGTTTTTTCTTTAAAAAACAAAATTGTTTCTTTAATGTGTGCTACACGCGCAGACTTAACTAAGTACCTAAGCGCATTAATAACGTAAGTTGCTCTATCATGACATTTGCACAACAAATTTCTAACGGTGTTTTCGTTTTTTTAGAAAATTTTTAAGCTTTTTAATGTTTTCAGAAATTATAAAAAGTTTTTTAAAAAATTCTCTCCCATTCGTTTTGTTATATTTTATAATACTTTATATATGTTATGCATATAATATTTATAGGCCTTTAAAAATGCTTTTCTTTGTATTCTAGAAAATTGAAAAAGATTTAAAAAAAAAATTAAGTGTGGAAGAAATACTTCAACCACTTTGACATGCTATAAATATTATCTTTTAACACTGTTTAATAAGCAAAAGACTTATAATTTATTTATTAAACTTTATAAATGTAAATGCTACAAATCAAAACTAATGAGATATTGCCGCGATGAAATTTTTAAGTAAAAGTAAATATGTAAAATTTGATATAATTTTTAATAATTTACATAGCTTGTTTACATGTTAGATATTTGCATAGACTTTCATTCACAAAGATAAAGTACAGATCAAAAAGGATTTTGGTTTGAAAAAAATGCCTAATAGTTTTGTAAAATTAAAGATTTTTTACATATTATATTTTTTACACATTTGTTAATTAAAAAAACATAACAATTTTTAATAGTTTTCAATTGTGTGGCTATATAGAAAAAAAACACCTCATCTGATTAATTTAAAAAAAGAAATCGAATTTAAAAAAGGAAATAGTATACTGCATGTATTAATTGGAGATCAATTTTTCTATACACGATAACAAAACAAAATATATAAAGAAAAGTTTTATTTACCAAACATCTGCATTTTCAATTAACAATTAGTAGATTAACCAACTACAAAAATACAAATTATAGATAAAAGATAAGACACTTATTGTAAATAATAAAAGATAAGCCACTTATTGTAAATAATAAAAGATAAGACACTTATTGTAAATAATAAAAGATAAGACACTTATTGTAAATAATAAAAGATAAGACACTTATTGTAAATAATAAAAGATAAGACACTTATTGTAAATAATAAAAGATAAGACACCTATTGTAAATACAATTACACAAAATAACAGAAAAATAAAAGCTATCAGTGCAAACATATTTTGTAATTTGACCAAAAAATAAAATTATTCTTACCTTGAATGTAACAAACAAATTTTTTTCAAACTATTAGCTAATGATCAACGATCAACATTGTAAATATCGAATAAATAAAATTTACAAATTCAAAATTTTATCAGTAGACAAAGTAAAGTACTGATAGAACACAAAAGTAGAACAAAAGAAATAAAAATAAAATTAAAAATGTTTGTAATACATAACATATGCAGTTAAACATGAAAAATAACTCTACCATTATTAGACGATAAAAGTAAAGTTATAAAAACAAACAAAAAAATAAAAAAAGAATATAGTAAATGCTAGTTTTTATTTTAAAATGATTTTAATTAAAAACATAAATGTTTTTATGAATAGATAAGGACACATCGATAAAGAACATGCAGTGAATAATTGATTTTTAAGTTCTTTTATATTGTAAGTACTTATTGCATACCCCTAATACAGTGATAATTGTTGATTAATATGAAATTATTAACTTTAATTTGAAGTATTCACAAAATCTTAATTGGCAATAAAATATTATTTTGACATGGAGAATTAAAAACACCATCGCAGCAGTAAATCGTTTTAATAATTTACATGTTCTGCTGACTAAAATTTTAATAGTGTTTAGTGTAGAAACAGAATGTATATCTTTTCAACAGAATTTTTTTATAAACATAACTTAATAATACAAAAAAGAAGAAAAATTGGTTTTTTTCACAAATTTATTTATTTACAAGCAAAATTTAACAAAAAGGATCAATAAAAATATTAAACTTTATTATATTTAATTGCATCTTTTATTTGAAGATTTTGTAATAAATTTTCCCATCTCCACTCTAACTCCTCTCACTTCATTTTTGGTAAGGGTAATCCCTTTCCTTTTAATGAAATGAGAGAAAATCTTTTCCCTTATTCTGAGCCCACACAATGGGTGGGCCATCTCAATACCGTATAAACGCTTCATAAGATAAACCTAAAAATAAAAAAAAGTAACAATTGAAATAGCTGAATGATATTTTAGTTTTATAATTATAACTATAAACACAACTATAAAACCTATAAATTATTTATCAGTTACAGATAAGGGGGGGGGGGGGGTGAAGCAGCTATTGTTGCTCGGGTTGCTACAACATTATTCGCTATAATAAATATCAAAAAAATTCAGGTAATCAAATTAAAAAATAAAAACAATTCAAAGCAGCCAAATCATTAGTAATATATCTCATAAAATAGAATAGCACAATAATATTAGAAAATATTAATTTTTTTTTAAATCAGTTTTAAAGATGAAGATAAATGAGAAATTAAAACCTACAATATGATAAGCTGTGGCACTAAAATTAAAACAAAAAAATATATATATTGTTACACAATTTTAAATATTTTGTACAAAAAAAGTGTTGAATTAGAAACTTAAAAAAAAAGCAATTGTAAATTTTTTAAGAAGTAAGTTTGACAGATTCTTTAAAAGTAAGTTTAACTTTATAAAATATAATTTGAATATGAGCACCAGACAATAACACTTTACTTAATTATTAGAATCATATAAAGCATGGTTGAATATCTAACATAGATTATTTAAAATCAATAAAGAATAAAAAAACAACTTACTTAAATTTAACATAAGGTCATTTTTAGCTTCTACAAAATTAGTAGCCATACAATTTCAATACGTCACCTACAAAACAGAACATGTTTCATTAAGTAAAACTTACGTAACTTTAAGAACAGATTAAAAAATTAAAATACACATATTACTTATAAATTAAGGTATATTCAATAATTACATCATTTATAATAGTGATAATAGGTCGTCCTTAAATTACGTTACGCCATAAGAGGGGAGGGGGGTAAGGGGTAAGTGGTATTGTAACAACTCATACGGAACTTGTTTTTAAGGAGTCACGATGTTGAAACGAGGGGAGAAGCGGTCTAAAATGGTCAAAAATTGCGTGAAGTAATTTGTGGACGACCCCTAATAGAAGATTCAAAGATATTTCAGGAACTTATAAAAGTTGAGTAAGAGAACAAAAAACTTGCCGCGTGCACATCTACAATGCCTCATGCATTATCAGTTAATAGCGTCCGAGTTGACTCTTCCAATATTATACGGAATAGCATACTATTTTGATGGTTTTCTAAATTCTGTCAATGCGCACTCGGTTTATAAGGTTTAACGGGGGCATGGTAAAATAGCTATGAAACTTTTTATTTTTTTATCACCTTAATATTATGTACTTTTAACTTTTTATTATTTTTAAAAATAATAAATTTGATAAAATGGTTTATTTTAAATATGTATTTAGATTTTTAATTGCGTTCTTAATAAAAACATAGTATTTAAACCCCCTTACTGTTTTAAAAAAAGTTAAGGTCGCCGCGTGGCAAGTTCAAATCATCAATTTGCTTTTTTTTTTTTAATTTGAAAATGAAAATGCAAAATAAAGCAACTTTACATTTCTACAGATTTTATATTCTATATATATACATGTTGTATACTCATTTTCCTTGCACGAACTCAACCTGGTTGTAGAAAATTTGAAAAGTAACACTAAAATATCATAAGTATCTCTATCATAAGTATCTCTATCATAAGTATCTCTACCATAAGTATCTCTATCATAAGTATCTCTATCATAAGTATCTCTATCATAAGTATCTCTATCAAAAATATCTCTATCATAAGTATCTCTATCATAAGTATCTCTATCATAAGTATCTCTATCATAAGTATCTCTATCATAAGTATCTCTATCATAAGTATCTCTATCATAAGTATCTCTATCATAAGTATCTCTATCAAAAATATCTCTATCATAAATATCTCAATCATGACATATAAGTGCAACAAATTTCTCCCGGTGCTTTGATATTTTTAGAAACTTTAAGCTTATCAAAAAATTCTCTTCTTTTCGTTTTTTATAGTGTATAATATCTTTTCATATGTTATGCATGTAATATCTACAAAACTTCAAAAGTGTTTTAATTTGTATTTTAGAAAAATCGAAAAAGATTAAAAAAACAAAAAAGTTGCCAGTGCACAGTGGGCCAGGTGGTGGACAAAACCTAAAAAATAAATGTTTATTATATTCAAAACCATATAATAAAACATATTTAATACTCTCGTTTGAAATTTTAAAAATTGTTTTGATTATAATAGTATCTTTTAAAACCACAAAAATCAATTGCGGTGTCATGTATAATGAAAATTTTTTGTTTTTTAAAAAGCGTGAAATTTTTATTTTTTATGCATAGCTATAGTAAAAAGTAAGTTTTAAAATTTTATGAGCTTACGGGATTAGTTTATATATTTAAAATATTTAACAGTAAAGCTTTTCGAAAAAAATATAAAGTAAAGATCAGCCTTTATAATACACTTATAATCTGGTTTTAAAATAACGTGGTAAATTTTTAACATTTAATGCTTTTATTTTGTACAAAAAGTGTCACATAATTTAGGGAACCTACGAGAACCTATATTAAATGCTTGAACTTGTAAATGTAATATGTCCACAACCTATTTGAACTATATACATTGCCCCTAACTTCCCCTTTTGGGTTTCTTTAACATTTTAAAATAATGACTTGTAACTTATGTTATTTGCTTGAAATCAACTTTTATTTCTCGTAAACAAAAATACATATTATTTTGTTTGTTATTTTATTCAATACAAATTGCACTGTTAACCTAACATTTTTTTTGTTTTTTATATAGTAATAATATAAGAATTGGTGACATTTACGGACTTATACAACAAAATAAACTAGTTTCTATGATATACCATTCTTTTCATTAAAATTAACTGTTCTAGTTTCTGCAGATATTAAACTAGAGGATTCTGAGTGAAAAACTTTATAAAATTACAATGTAAAAAGTAGATAGCTGCAAAAAATAATAATACTCATTTTGAGAGAAGTAATGAAAACTGGCTAGCTCAAGATTTTCAATACACCTACAGTTCATTAAATGCTACATCATCAGTTAATGAAGTTGGGAAACCATGTCGCTCTTTCGAAAGAGCTTGTAACAAAACAAAAAGAATAAGCTTAACAATGTTTTTAACATTTTATTTAGCCATAAATTACTTCAACATGCAACATGCAATATGCAACATGCAACAAAATTGAAACTAAGAAGTGAGTTTAATTACAAAACTGGCACAAAAATTTCTATTATTTAAAATATATACCCATTAAACCTGCTTAGATATATTCATTTAATGGAGCTTTAGCATTCATAATTAATGGTGATATATCAAAATCAACATACCAGCTTCTAAGAAATGGTGCTGAAAAAACGGCTGCAACATATATCCTTTGTATAATAGTATAGGATCTTCAAAAGCTAAATGCTATTCCAAGAACATTCAAATGGATAGCCATTCAGTACAAATACCGCTAAAAGATTTTCTAAACACTCTTAAAAATCTATGTGGTATACAAAACATAATGCTAAGGAATTAACTAAACTGACGTTTAGATGCAAGGCTGGTTTTAATGGTGCTACAGGATATAGTGTTTACAAATAGGTAAGTTAAAATGAAAATAGTGACGAATGAAGAGTGCCTGTTGATTATTTGCATAGTACCTTTAGAACTCAGTAGGCTTTATAATAATAAAAACGTTGTAATATTATTCATCCAGAATGTGCGGCTAATAGATTAAAAATAAAAAAATACATTTCTATATACAAAGATGATAAATAATCTACAGACTTATTTAAAACGTTGTGGGCATATAATAATATCAATAATAGAGTTTCAAATCTATATATTCATTTATATTCTCTATATATTTCTATAAATTTATCTATATATTTCAAATCTATTATACAATATCGATAATAGAGTTTCAAATCTAGTGATAAATTTTCATTTTTTCTGAAGTGCGCATTTTTATTTTTAAAGTTTGTTGCATCAATTTTTTTTTAGTTTATTCCACCAGAAGAGTTTGTTATTCAGTTCCACAATATTAAGAAGTTATAGGATTTGAAACTAAAAAATTGCAAATCCGCGTTTTTAAAGTTTTATCAAGTTTGTTAAATAATTTTTAGAATTAGCAACTACTTAACTAAAGTTTATAATAAAAGTAAATATATCTTAATACAAAATGATTCTTTGGACATATAAAGGGTTTTAGTAAAAAAAAAAAGATCAAAATAATTTTGTCCACCATATGTCTAATATCCGGCCCACTGTGCAGTGGTAGGAGATTTGAACCATGGCTATTTCGTTTTAGAAGCTCAGCGAGCTAACCACTCGGCCACGGCCACAATTTTAAAACTTTTTAATAAACGAAAGATTTTATAAAACGGAAATAAATGCTATTGATCAAAATTAAGGAGAGGTTGCTACAATGTAGTTTTCAAGTGAAAGTCAAACTGTAAAACTTGATATATATTTTAGTATGTTAGATAATTGCATACACTTTTGTTCACGTTTTCTTATATATAAAAAAAAAAGTGCTGCAACTCTTTCTCGTCATTAACTCGGCTGCCGAGAGTTCTGTATCAAAGATGTTTGAAAGGGTACTACTACTATTAAGTTCAGCATTATTTTATAAATAATTCAACCTGCGTTGACTTGTTTTTGAAATTGGTTAAGCAATAATGGTTGTTTCCAGCCTTGTTGGGTGTGATTTAGTTTAAAAATAGAAAGATGTTAATTCTCAAGATATATGTTTAAAAGTAGTTAACTAAAATGTTTATGTTCAAAATCATATTTTAAATAACGTTTCCTTGAAATTGGTTGGAAATTAAAAACTAAAGTTTTCTTAAATAAATAAACGAACTGATTGCTTTTATGCAAATATTACTTTCATCGAAACAAAAAATTGACATTATTGATGCAATTGTTACAAACAGTTTCTGTTTACGTATACTTTGCTCTCTTTTAAAAAAAAACAAATTTGATTTGCCTTCACTAACTATTCGCTTGACGCTTGTCCATTTTTTTGTGATAAAATAAAGATCTTGCTTAAAAAGCAGTTTTTAAAGTTAAGGTATGTAGCTTCGAAGTTAAGGTAGGTAGCCTCTATAGGCAACTTGTTATTATACTTTTATTACACCTGATTGCTAAACATTGATATAGTTCTAAATAACTGATAAATTTGAAAAAGATTGAATCAAAAGACAAGACCGATATGTCAAGCTCTTGTAAAGAAAAAAAAAATTACAAAGTGCAACAATAATAAACTTAAAAAACGTAGAACAAGTGTTTAGCTTGAAATAATTGGTTTCAGTTTTACTTAAATTTGGTTAGACAAAAGTATTGCTTTCAACTTAAAAAAAGACTGAGCAAAAAAATTTTTAAAGTAATAAGTTGATTAAATTCCGCATTTGATTTGGAATTGAAACAGCAATAGTTTCTGATTTTAGTTGTTACTGCATAGACGAAATAGGAATGACCTTAATAATTTATTTTAAACTATTTTTTATAGATCATTTTTATTTTTTTACTGAAAAATCTCTTACAAATACAAAAAATGGGGTTGTTATAGATACAAAAAGGGGGTTTGTTAAAAATTATTAAAACTAGTTTAATAAATCTTCAGTTGTAAAAAGTTCTCCTTTAACTTTTGTTTAATGGAGTTGTTGTATAATAAAATTCAAAAAAAAAAATTTTTAAAGCAACTTTGTTCCATTAAAGCAAAAATTTCAAACTCAAAAGTTAATAAAGTTTGTATAAAAATTTGCTGCTTAAAAAAATTATTATTACACCTAGTTACAACCAGAGTGTTACACCTAGAGTGTTACACCTAGAGTGTTACACCTAGAGTGTTACACCTAGAGTGTTACACCTAGAGTGTTACACCTAGAGTGTTACACCCAGTGTGTTATACTCAGAGTGGAGCTGGATTTAGTAAAAATGTCAAAACTAAAATTTATTGGCTTTTTTTCTGTTACTTGAAATCATCGTAAATACACACATGTCATAAAGTAATCGTTTAATAATTTGCAATTTGATTATCAGTATGGATTCAAAAATAGACTCTGAAGAAAATCACGTTTTATATATAGAATGGATTCAAAATATATTTAGTATAGATTCAAAAAAAAATTGAATTTTTAATTTGTTTGTATCGAAAGCAAATTAAAGTCACATTTAAAAGGAAAATTTTTAAAACTAATTCATTTTCGCCAGAAACATAAAAAAAGTTATATTTTCGAGTTGTATGATTATAAGAGACAAAAAAAAAGATTTAAACATCGAACCATTAGGTGTTTAAGGAGTTTAGAGTAGTAATTTGGTTTTTTTTTGATGTTTGAAAAACTTCCAAGCATTCCACTGTTATCAATTATAGTGGCACTTTTGACATAAAAACATATACTAAATTCATATAAAACTAATGTATATACTATATAAAGTATATACCATATATACTAATGTCATATAAAATTAATGTATATACTATATAATGTATATAACATGTATACTAGTGTTGGAAACACTTTTAACATCTCTGGATTTGAATGTGTTTGCAGAACCTCGATGTAAGTGTTAGAGTTCATCATGCCAGTAACTGGGTAGAGTCTTCCTGGTCCAAAAGCAGTAACCCAAAATATCTTTTTTTTCTGGATGCTTGGCATATTTTTCAATGTATCCGGGTCGTATAGGCTCACCATCAGAACGACGAACAATCTATGACCGCTGGCCTTGCACTTCATGTGATTCATCCGAAAATAAAACCTGCAATCAATAAATAAACAAGTTAACTGTTATCAAGTCTCTTCAATTTAATAGCTTCAATTTTTAAAAATAGTATGCTTATATAAAAATAGTATGATTATATAAAAATAGTATGATTGTATAAGTATAATAAACAAAATAGCTGTAAATTTAATAAACACAGTCGAATAAAAAAACTGTGACTGCGTAATTTAAAAATGTTGTCGTTATGCCAAATAAAAGTGCTGTAACTGCGTCAGTTAAAAGTGGTGTGCAAATCAATCAAATGGTTGGAGTCTAGAAGCAGTATAGTTCAAATAGTTAGATTTTTTCTACTCCAAACTTGAGATCAACAGTAATAGTTAATTTAATTGGTAATATTAATTTGCAATGTATATATACTTTCGAGTTTGCTCTAAGTGTGGAAATCTCAAACATTAAGAAACCGATTCGACGTGACTAAAATTAAAAAAAAAACAAATAGTGAAAAATTAAAAGTAAAAACATTTTATTTAAAATATTTTACCTTTAATCAATAAACATTTATATTTAAATTTCTTTTTTAATTTTATAGAACAGTGCAAACAAAAAATGAAGTTCGTCCTGTTGTTCATTTCTGTAATAATAGCTATTTGTTATGTTGAAGCTCAATCGTGTAAGTATTATACTGAATAATCGTGTATTATTCTTAATAATCGTGTATTATGCTTAATACTTTTTATTTATTTTTGGTGTTTGTTATTATTTTTATGTTTATTAACGTCGTAAACTGAAATTTAACCTACAGTAACAATCGTTACCAATACTAATGATATTATCTGCTAGTATATCATCTTCTTTGTAATTTTAATCAATCGCATAATCAGCAACACTTCCCTGATTCATTAAAAACTCAGAATCAAATTTGCTTTTGTCAAACTCCCGAAAGTTTGTGTTGCACTCTTACTTATTTTGAAAATTTTAAAATATGTCTTTTAATCCGCAATTTAGGTGCTCTAATAATCTTACCACAGAGAATCGTGGAAGAGCATAAAAGTAGGAAGCTTGAGCCTACTTTCTAACCAATCCTGCAAATATGGCCGGAGCTGTTTTCAAACCTTAGACTTCTCAATTCTGAGGCACACGCTTTAACTACTACGCCATGGCTTCTTTCTCTGCGTCGTACTTCTTTATTTTCTTTTTAGAAAAGAATGAAAGTTAAAATAAAAATTAAAAAAAAAAATGAATAAATTTAAAAAAACAATTTTTTTAATTTTTTTTTTAATAAAACATGATATACATGATATAGATTTTCATTGTAAACATGTTGTATCATGTCACTGTTAGTTTGTTACGTATTAAATTAAGTATGACAGGAATTAAGAAGATGAAATTAAACTAATTAATTTAATTTCATCTCCTGATATACTTAAGTATGTCAGGAATGAAAGCAGAAGGAAACAAACAAAATTAAGGATACCAGGTATGTTTATCTTGATATATTGTTAACAAAAATATGATTTTTAAGTCTTTTAAAATAAAACTTTTTATTTTATTAAAACGGATCTTAGGTCATAATTTGACTTTTGAGATTTAATTAAACCTAATTTATTTATTTATTTTTTTTTCATTTTTTTTGTTTTAGCAATTATTTACAAAAATTATACATTTAAAAAAACTTTACCAAAAAATATCTTAGAAAATTTTTTTTAATAAGTTCTTTTTATATTTATTTTTTAATTTTTAAGTTCATATTTTGCTTATAAATTTATTCTCATTTCCCCAATGTTACAACTTTGTAATTACATAATAAAGATTTTTTAAGAGGGAATATACAAATAAAAAAATAAAAAAATCACGAAAGTGACTTTACATAGCAAATAATGTAATAGTATAAAAAGACCTTGCAGAAGACCAAACGGTCTTATCATTAAGAACCGCTTTATATTGTCATGCATAGAAAGACATATTCATAAAAATTTTACATAAAATCATTGCATTATGAATAATACATAATGAAATTAAAATGTAAGATAACAAGTATACAATTATGTTTATCGTACTTTTTTTTTTTTAACTTTTCCATTTTTATTGGTAATGTAATGCTCAAAATATATTTATGTATATAGCAAATTAGAAATTATATATAAAGCTGGCAGTGAATTAATTCTGAAAAAATCTGTAACTAAATTTTTATACTTTAAAATACTCTTTTTAATAGAATTTGTAAAGCAATTTGTCAATAATATTTACATTAAGTAATTATTCCAGACATAAGGGGCGCGATAAGTTATTTTAAATTGCTCAAGCTTATTTTTGCATGAAGATTCTATTTGTGAGCAATGAATATTAATCTGGTTTTTGTTTACAAACACTGTATTTTACATTTTGCTTTTATACATGGGACTCAGAAAATTATTTACTTCAAAAAATGTTAGGAAAGAGAGTTCTTTTTGAAATTTTTCACTCCTATACCTATAGTATAAAAATTGTCTAATGGGTGGAAAATGTTTATCAAAAAAACGTGGTATATAAATGTGTTGTTTCTTCCAAGGATTACAATCCTGGCGGTCTTTCTCAATCCCGGGATTCTGGGATTGAAAAATATCTGTGTCGGGATCGGAAAACAGTATAACATCTACATCGTATTGAATAGAATAAAAACAGTATATTTTTAACCAGAAATATGTTTGCTAAATGAAGACAGTTTACATTACATTGTTTCATGCATGAGAGAAAAACATGTTCATTTAACATGTTAATTAATGTTAAGAAATTATATTAGAAATAAAGAAATATATGTTTATGTGCTTTGAAATGCGACTTTAGGAAGAAAACACGTCCAAAGTTTTATTGTCCAAACGGTTACGAATTTTTGAGTTGAACATCCAAGCGGAAGAGAATGCCCGATTAACCTCGACACTTGTCGATTTTAAGGTCATTAGAAATGACTAACCTTTTTATAGATAATGCCACGTGTATCACCATTTTCAAGTAGTGTTTTTTCTTTTTGAACTTTTGATAACAATGTCTCATGTCTAATTGGTTGCATCGTTGATTGTCCTTCTATAATAACACGATCAAGTTCTTCTTCAATACTTAAATGATTACTTACAGACTCAGGTACCATTTCAGTTTCCTTAATCAAATTCAGCTAATCAAAATCAACTGACGCTCTTACTAAAGCAGGATTGGAAGCGTTTAATCTCTCCAGAATTTCTACCAATAGTTTTCAACATTTAAATGAAGAAGTCAGTGTAATTATTTCATCATCAACTTCAACAGACCTGCGACCGTTACGATGGTATTGCAGAAGTCTACTCCTATTAGTTCGGTGTTCATGCATACGAACCATTAAAGCTGCACATATTTTTTTTGCTTTTTTTATTTTCAGCATCTTTTAATTTTGTAAGCATAAAATTAATAGCTATGCCTGTAAATAAGTTTAAATCTCGGCAACAAAGTGCTTCAATCATTGTTTTAATGAAAATTTAAGTTGTAATAGTCTTTGATAATATTATCACTTCATCATGTGACACAGCTATACACTTATCTTGGACTAAGTAAATATAAGTTTATGATTTCGTATACAATTTCTTACTTTGTAAAATAGTTTAAGCACTAGCAGGAGGCTGCTCCACCGTGTCTTTCAGTCCATTATTAAAGACAGTTGTTTTTCAAACTCAGCCTTAATATATTTTGATGATGTCGTTCTTTGTTGGTGATCGTCTAAATATTAGTACCAACTTTTTTTACGACTGGCTCATAATGGAGTTCATTCATTTCAATTTTAGGTCTCGCATTTTCATGATTGCGGACCAGTAAATCTTCCTCAATTTTTTCATTCTCGGATGAATCACTGTCAGAAAATTGGTTTTTAAATTCTGACTGATTTGCATCGAACTCTTTCTTTTTATTAAGAACATCATTTACATTTAATTAACATCATTTGTCAAATGACAAAGAAAACCTCTCTCCTATCCCAAATTCCGTTTTCTTGCGCGCGTTAATTTGATAAACTGAGCCTAATCTTTTTTTTTTGCTGGTTAATCTGATCTGCTCTCTTCGGTAATATTAGGTTGGGTTAGACTTTCGACCATATTATGTACCGACAGTTTGCAATTTAAACATCTCTGCCTGGCTTTCCTCATCCCTAAGAAAATATTTCCTAAAAGCTTACTTTTAATTGTAAAATTCACATACGTCATGCTTATTTAATTTTTAATGTTAAGAGTCTAACTAATAAGAAACGCGCTTTTTTTTCAGTTTGAATAAAGTTTATTTTTCAGAATTACTGAACAGAAAAAATAGCTAACAAACATGATATATTGTGAAGATATTCACTTTTTTTTCTTCTTTAAATCAAACGTTTTCGGTAACGTTTCTATTGTACAACTGAAAATACAATTCTTTTCTGCAATATTATCCTTTTTTTAAGTTCTTTTATTGAGACGCATAAATTGTTGTTGTTTTTATACATATTTTTGTTAGACTTTGTTTTGCTCAATCTTACAGGGAAACCTGAGATTGATATTAGAAAATCTCGGGATTTTTAGATTATAAAAATGGCCAGAATTTCGGAATCTCGGGGCTGCAATCGCTAAGTTTCTTCTAAGAATGTACCTGATAAACAATATATTGGCTTAACATAGGGTGAATGTAGAAAATGTTTAGCTAATCATTAGTAATCTTTTCAAAATAAAAAAATAATTAAAAGACACCACGCTGTCAAAATACATATAGGAACTAAAACATAAAAAAGTTGATGATTTTATATTGAATTGGTCTATCTTTAAAACAGCTGCGTATAATAATATTTCCGAAAATGCATCTTATGACTACAAGAAAAGTTTCCAATAATTACAAATGAGAACCAAGAATGTTTATTAAATTAAAAAAATCGAAATTGGTTTCTAAATACAGGCATTAAAATAAAATTCACTTAAAAACTGTAACTGTTTTTGTAATAATCAACAAATATTTGAAATGTTGCAGTAATTAAGATATTTATGATTTTCTGTAATTTAATTTTTGGTATAAATTGAATAGAGATTGACCAAAAATGATATTTTTCCGAAACCAGAATCGAAAATATATTTTATTTTTCATACCCGGAACCAATACTGAAAATAATCTCAAGCCTAAACAGGAGCCGAAATCGAAACGAAAAATAAATAATAGATAATATTTTTTTATGTTAGTTATAATTTAAATAAAACATTAAATTGATAAAAATAACTAATAACGGAATCCGACAACTGAAAGTTTTTTCAAACTTTCTAGAAGGATTCTGTTTCTTTCATTTGAGAGAATATCTCCGGCTGTATAAACAGTCCTTCAACATTTTTGGATGTTGGAAGTGGTCTGAGGTACTTTTTTGCCACTTTAGTCAATGCTAATCAGAGTTTCTAATCTTGGACAAAAAACTCAACTTCTACGGAGGAAAATTTCATTAAGGTGGAAACAATGGCTTCATATGTAAAGTTCGCTCAAACATGTAAAAGGTAGAGTAGCATTTTGTGACAACATCGCTTTTTAAGCCAACTCTGTTTTTTAATTTCGTTTGGATTTCTTGCTGTCTTCACAGTTCAGTGTAGAAAGCAGTAGAATAGGATGCGAAAGAACAGATTTGTTGACTCTTTGCAACTAGTCCGTCTATGATAGAATCTGAAAGTAGTTCTTTTTATATCACAAGTTGAAGGGAGTGGTTCCTGTAATCCGCCTGATTCATAACTACAGCTTGGTTAATTAAAGCCTATTTTTATATTTGCTGCATTATCTTTTAAGTAAACTCCAGTTTTTGAAAAAATTCACCACTCCTCTGCAGTTGTTTTGATCTTGTTGAAAATGTTTTTGCAGTGTGCTTTTCATCAAATTGAGAGCAAGAGATGCAGAATTCGACACAGTTCCGATCTTTGGAAATAAAGATAACAGTTATTCCCAGATAGCCATGATAAAATAATGACCTTGCATCAAGACAAACTGATACACTTTCAGCTTTTCGTTGAACCAATTTTTCCTTGAGAGCAATTTTTTTTCATTTAGATACACTAAAGTTTTTAAATTAGATACGCTAAACTTCTGTGGATTTTATGCTTAAACTTCGTAATTTAGAGCAACAAGAGCATGGTGCCCCAAATTATTGACTTGTGAAATTCTTGGCCTTTTTTAGAATTAGAATCGATTTTTGAAGAAGGTTGAACCAGTTTGTAATTGTAGGTTTTAACATGTTAGTTTTTTCGATCATATATTGAAAATTGTCTGTCTTATTCTTATTTGAATTCAATTCATTTTTTTCGTTAGCTTTTAATTGCCTGAAAATTCTGGCGTAAGTTTGATGTCAGGATGATAAATTTTTAGATGTGACGTTAGTCCATATAATCCTTGCTTTTGTAATATTCAATATATATCTATTAAGTTATACACATACCAATAATATTATCTTTCAAATAATGATAAAAATATTTACAAGGTGTTAATATTATTTTAATCAAAAAAATTATTTAGTTTTCAAACAAAGCCAAATCTTATTTTTATTAATTCTCAAGCTTATCATTTAATTTAAAAAACATTTTTTTAAATTATTTATTCGTAATGATAAGAAAACTATGATGCTTAACAAAGCTTTATGACATCTATTCTCGGTAGCATTCTGAACCCAAATTCCGGCAGAAACTGAAATCCTAAAAATAACTAATGCGATAGCGGTGTAGTGGTAAAGTGCTCGCTTTATAAGCGAGAGGTTCTGAGATCGATCCCCACCACGTCTCTGGCAGTACCGCGCTTAACTTGTTTCTCCGCGCAGCGGCCTTGGTTTGTCAAGGTTCGTGTTTCAGAGTTATAGAATTGAGAGAGGGTTATAACCACTATTAAGTAGCCTCCTCATCTGTTGTGGCCTTTTCGGCCTTTTCGGAGACGAATAACAAAAAACAAAAAAAACTGGAGTCCAGACAGACTTGTAGCCGGAATCAGGACCAAGTTTTTTTGTATCATTAAAATAGAAGTTTATTAATTGGATCCCGTTATGCAATAGGGAACCAACCAACATTTCCGATATTTCGAGAAAATTAAGAAAAACATTTTTAAAACTAGACGTATTTATTTTTCTAAAAATAAAACAACAATATAAAAATTAAACATTTTTATTATACATTCACAATGATTAAGCATCACAAACAAGGAAAAAGGTTTATCATAAGTACTCAGGGTAAAGTTTATCATGAGTACTCAGGGTAAAGTTTATCATGAGTACTCAAGGTAAAGTTTATCATGAGTACTCAGGGTAAAGTTTATCATGAGTACTCAGGGTAAAGTTTATCATGAGTACTCAAGGTAAAGTTTATCATGAGTACTCAGGGTAAATATTGGTTCTCTTTTGCACAATGCAAATATGAAATTAAGACACTAGAGTAAAATTTTTTAAATAATGTTATTCTTTGAAGAGATTCTTGTAGCTGAAAAAAGTAAGTTTTTTAATTATTGTCTTTAAGTTCATAATCTACTTCGCCATTGTAGCCGTCCCTCTTCAACTGTTAAAACTGATATTAAAATATTATAAAACACGTGCTCTGTCTCAGGAACTTAGTGCAAATAACTTTTTACATTTTAGAGTTAAGGTTCAGTAACTGGTTTGCCATTCGGCCCCAATGTTTTTAAATATTTGGAAATTAATTCCTCAGTTGGCTTTCCCTGTTTTTTAATATAGATTTCCTTATATTTCTCATTATTGTTAACTGTTTTAATGAAAATACTAAAGCGCTCTTCTTTTATCAATTTTATTTCCATTATGTGCAGCCAGTTTATTGCTTCTCCAGAACAAGTTTTTATTATTTTAACAATCTCTTCTTCTAATTTTTTAGTACTGACAAAATCTTATTTTTCATTCTATAATCTACAATGGGAAGTTTCTTCCTACAATCTTTCATTGTTTGAATGTAATCTTCAGGAGAAAAATTTTATTTTGTTTTTACTTTTACATTCAAGATACTTTTACGTCCCCAAGATCACTATGACGTGATACTAAGAACCTAAATCTAATAGCTTTTAAGCGTGGCAACTCGTCTAAAATAGCTTTAAGTAAGAGTGTTATTTTTATATTCCTATTTTGTCCGCCACAAGAATCGCTCCAAATAATAATATTATCAACCTAATTAACTTTACTTATTTCGATATATTTTTGAAGTTGTATTGATTTTGATATAAGGCAATGTTGTGCCTTTTTGTTAATATTCTTGCCCACTTATCATTCTCTGCAACAATGCGATTTATAACAAGGAAATTGGTTTATCTGATTGATGATATAATTTTTTGATCTTCTGATGTTTTAATGTACTCACCACGTGCACCTCGTTGATCACAAGCTTTCAAGTTCTTTGTTTTGTAAAGGGCAGTATTTATACGTTTTGTTGAAACATTTAAGATATTAACAAACATGCTTCAACAAATTTGTATTTTATTAACTGAATATTGCCTTGAAAACTGTCGTTTTTGAGAGCTTCATACTTTAGTGTGCAAGGTTCGTCGTTTTGACTGTTTTTTAACGCATGTTGCAATGAAACTTGTTTATAGGCTAAAGTCGCTCAAATTGCAATAATGGTAAAAAATTATTTTTGTTTTTCCGCAGATAGTTTTTCACTGCTTTTTTTTTGTACATTTCCAAACATATTCAGGAAGTACTTTCGGCTTCACCAATTTTCCTTTTGCTGAATTAAATCCTTAACTACTATTGCATTTAAATTTTTTTTCGTTTTCTAACTTTTTTTGGTCGTCCCGTAATTAGTTTGCTATTTTCTTGCTCTGTAGAGCTTGTTGAGCTTGAATGCTAGACCAAATTTTCATCTAGTAAAATTTTATCATAATTAGATACGCAATTTTTGTCTTTGACTAAATCGTCCGAATCTTCTTCTAGAAATCGTCCGAATCTTCTTCTTGAAATCGTTCGAATCTTCTTCTAGAAATCGTCCGAATCTTCTTCTAGAAATCGTCCGAATCTTCTAGAAAATCAAAATTATAGTCATTCTTTTCAATTATTTTTAATTAAATTAAAAATCGAAACAAATTACATTTAATGATACTCAGAAATTAAAGGAAATAAGTATAATAATTACAAAAAATCTGTCTTTAAAATATTAAAAACCTGTTCCTAAATAATCAACTGTTTTCATGAAGCATTAAGAAATCAAGCTAATGCATCGTGTTAACCGGGGGTTATATGTATTTAAATTTTACTATTTGATTATAATAATAATTATACAATTTATTGAACATACATATTACATACTGGATATTATTTATGAAACTTTTTTAAATTTGTAAAACTTTTTTAAACTTGTAAAACTTTTTTAAATTTGTAAAACTTTTTTAAATTTGTAAAACTTTTTTAAATTTGTAAAACTTTTTTAAATTTGTAAAACTTTTTTAAATTTGTAAAACTTTTTTAAATTTGTAAAACTTTTTTAAATTTGTAAAACTTTTTTAAATTTGTAAAACTTTTTTAAATTTGTAAAACTTTTTTAAATTTGTAAAACTTTTTTAAATTTGTAAAACTTTTTTAAATTTGTAAAACTTTTTTAAATTTGTAAAACTTTTTTAAATTTGTAAAACTTTTTTAAATTTGTAAAACTTTTTTAAATTTGTAAAACTTTTTTAAATTTGTAAAACTTTTTTAAATTTGTAAAACTTTTTTAAATTTGTAAAACTTTTTTAAATTTGTAAAACTTTTAGGAGAAGAAATATAAAATAATAATTTTGCAACAAGTAACCTGAAAACTGTGTTTATAATTTTATTTATATTTAATAAATTTATAATTTAATGAATAAATAATTTATTTATTTGTTTGTAATATTTTATGAAATAACTTCACAATATCTATGAAAAGCTAGTGTAAAGTTTTAATTTTCTCACCTTTTCATCTCCTTTAATTATTGACCTCAGCTGACTTGTAGATTATTCATTATATTTTGAGTTCTTCGAGATGCAACTGGAACACTATAGCACATTTCAACAGTAATAATATAAAAAGAACTGATTACTAACAAATCAAACAAATCTGAACTCGTTTAAATAATTTATTTGCGTATAAATAATTTATTTATATTTAATTGAATTTTAACCTAATTTAATTATTTTTTTTTTAATTAAATTTGTTAAATCTTTTTTATATAACTATTATAGGTAATATATTGTCTATAATAATTATAGGTAATACGCATTAAGTTATTATTGCGTAAATAAATTATTTGCGAAATAATTAATTTAGGTAATACGCATGACAATACCAACTGCAGATATGCAACACAGAACCAAATAAGTTTTATTTTGCAATATAGAATTTGGTTTTTGTTTGAAAATCTTAATTTAGAAGTATTTCAGTTTGGCAATATAAAATTATTAACAAACTAATTAGCCTCTTGCTATATATATATATATATATATATATATATATATATATATATATATATATATATATATATATATATATATATATATATATATATATATATATACATATATATATATATATATACATATATATATATATATATATATATATATATATATACAGTATCGGACAAAACGAGTGCAACCAAATAATGCTAATTTAGTTTCTTTATATAAAAGTGCTGCATTTTTTCAATTTAGAGAAATAACTATGTAACTGTTTAGAGACAAAGTTCTTCAAGTTTTTTTCATCACAAAGTTCATTATTTGTACACGAAAATTAATAAATTAATCAAAAGTATTAAAAAAAGTTGATTTCCTTATGGACAAAACAAGTGCAACTCGACAAAATGTTGACCAAGCTGTATTTCGCTATCAATATTTCGTGGCGAATCCTTTGTTGTCGATCACACCTTTGCATCTTCGAGGCATAGATTTGATCAGGTGATCAATGAAACTTTGTGGAATTGCTGCCCAGGCCTTTTAGTTTTTTCAAACAGTTGATCCTTATTACGAACACCTTAACGATTAATTCTGCGGTTGACGATCTCCCACAGGTTCTCGATAGGGTTGAGATCCGGAGATTGAGACGGCCAATCCATCACCGATAGTTGGTTGCCTTGAAACCACCTATCATAATGCTCTGTGGAACACAACGTCTTGGTTAGATGTGGACTGTATTGATGTAATGAAATACTTGTTGTATTTTACTTCTTGTATTGATGTTCTTCGCGAAAATACTTTGATAAAACTCACTTCAATAAACTGTCTTGATAATACTGACTGATTGACTTCCATATACTGACTGAATTACATGTCGATTTACATGTCTCTTATATAGTAAAATGAACCTGTGTGAACCTGTTCTGGAAGATTCTAGATGCTTCTTTTTGATGCTTCTGGAAGCTTCTTGATGCGTCTGGATGCTTCTGAATGTTTCTGGATATTTCTGGATGCTACTGGATGCTACTAGATGCTTCCAGATGCTTCTTCTGGAAACTTCTGGAAGCTTGTGCATGCTTCTGGAAATTCTGGAAACTTCTGGATACTTCCTTTAATTATTAAAAAACTTCCGTGACGTTGACACAGACCAGACATAATAAAATGAAACAAACCAAAAAAGTTGCACTTGTTTTGTCCGCTGCAAAATGGCACTTGTCAACGAAATTCTGCCTGTGTGCTGTCAGCTAATTGCCCATGTCATGGCATGCTATGACTCCAGACTCCTGAACTGTTTGCTGTGGTAGTATAGTTCGTTTCGTTTTTAAGACATGTAAAATTAGGAATACTTATAGCAATGTTCGATGTTGGTTGCAAATGTTTTGTCCAATACTGTATATATATATATATATATATATATATATATATATATATATATATATATATATATATATATATATATATATATATATATATATATATATATATATATATATATATATATATATATATATATATATTATCAGTTTCATGTTTTTCATATACTTTATTTTATGTACAAATGTAAAACTAACTTCTCCCAGTTTCTTTTCATAATCTACATAGATTAAATGATAAAAATAAATATATTTTAAGAAATGATAGTTTTATTTAAAACTATCATTTAAAACTAATTTTGGAAAACCAAACATTACTTTTCGCTTTTCTTTTGAACAAAATAGTTTTAAAACTTTTAGATTTTTCTGTCAAAAGGCAAATGAAATCATTTTGTGTCTTGATAACATATTTTTATATTTTTGAACGTTTATTAATTTGCCATATTACTTTATGTGTATAATGTAAGTATTGGAATTTATAATTGGTCTTCTAAGAGTATCCACGTTCTTCTTTTTTTAATTAATATTTTAATTAATAATTTATTTTATCTTTTACTTATTTGTTATTGTGTAACGACTTCTTATTTATTGAAATGTAATTTTTTATTTACTAAAATAATTTACTGAAATGTGTATAAAAAAAAAAAAAAAAAAAACATGATGCCTCACGTCAACGTTTCAACGAAACACCGAAACTTAAATTAATATGTCCGGTCTTGGATTTTTAAAATGCGATTTTTTTTGTTTTTTATTTTTTTTCACCATGAGCTTTTTTTTTTTTTTAGTTTTTATTTAATAGGTTCAATAACATTTTTATCTTTATAATTTGTTTTTAGTGATTACTGTCCTTTCAACCTCTAAAGTTTGTTGTGTTCATTTATAAAATTGAGTGACTTTACTTGTAGAAATTTAGTGACTATATATACTTTACTTGAGTAAAGTACAGTTTATTATTGTTATTAACGTAATTGTTTAATCTGTATTTAAGTAAAAGTACCCATTTAATTAACTTCTATTGCTTTTTTTTTTTTTCGAGTTATGTGTGTTAATTAACTTCTATTGCTTTTTTTTTTTTCGAGTTTTGTGTGTTAATTAACTTCTATTGCTTTTTTCGAGTTTTGTGTGTAATTTTTAACATAAAAAATATTTTTTTTAAACATCAGCACCATAGTTATTTACTTCAATCAACAGAGTTTCGTTTTGGATTTCTTATTGGTTTATATTGGTTTAAAAGTTTGTTCAAACTCTCAGTTTTTCAGCTGTTATAAATTTATCCAAATCTTCAATTTTAATAAATGTTATTTTCTTCTTTTTAATCATCTCGAATTTCGTTCTTGATAAGCAAAGAAGACGTAGATACTGAAAAATTACTGTTTTGACCAATTAAAATTAAATCACAACTATATTGTTCTTAAAAGTAGTAGTTGTCGTAGGCGCTACGATTTCGTAAACCCCTTATTGTTGTGATCATCTTAATGTCACGGCTGTCCCAGAGAAGGAAAAAAAAAAAACAATAAAAAACAAGGATATTTTGTGAAACCGTCTTAATAGGCAAGGTCTCTGATTAGATTGTTGACGTCATTATGTTTAGGGAATTAGTGCCAGTCTTCTCCACCTGCACCTTCAAAACTGTAATTTGTATTTGAATTGCGTTGGCCCAATATCAATCACCAACGTTGTTTTTCTATCATTTTGTGTTACAAATGAGACGTCTCCTACAAGCAAAAAAAAAAAACGTTGTCCCAACGTTGTATTTTAAGTCAGGATTGCGTAATATTTCACGTTGATTCAATGTTTTGTTTTACGTTAGCACAATCTTAAATTTTACGTTGGTGAAAAGTTGTTTTTTTAAGTCGATTCAACGTTAGATTATATGTTTGCACAACATTATATTTAACTTTTATCCGAATCAAATTTATTTGTTTACATATATATATATATGTATATATATATATATATATATATATATATATATATATATATATATATATATATATATATATATATATATATATATATATATATATATATATATATATACATTAAATATTATACTTTTATAAGCATATATAGTTGTATATATCGACCTATACATATGTATTTCAACTATTTTGATGAATCAACATTGGTGATGACGTTTGTTTTAACTTATTATAAATAGTAAGGCTGCATCTGATTTTAGAGGCATAATTAATGTTTGTTTTACTGGTGGCTTAAAATTACGCTAGATAAGAAAGATAAAAATATATTAGCAAAATATATTACCATAATCAACTGAAATATTTGAATGAAAAATAGTTCTTATAAATCATTTTTTGTTTATTAATATTATTATTATTATTATTATTATTTGTTGTATATTAAAATTTACAATGAAATAAATCGTGTTAACAAATAAGAGAACTGGAGCAAGCAGAAGACATAAACTATCTTATCATCGAGTCCCATTTACATTGAAAAATCGTCAGTTTGTATACAAAAATGAAAAGTAGCTAAGTACATAATAAGAATTTTACATACGTTAGTTAAAATATAATATAAATATTAATATTAATATAATATAAATATTAGCGTTGAAATATAACGCAATATATCAAAGATTAACAACAACATAAAAGTATTAAAGTTTTTCAACAAAAAATTAAATAAAAATAAAACTGCAACAAAAGAGAAGCAGGCTCAATAACTTTTTTTTCAGATAATTTATATTATTTATGTATTTATTTTAAAAAAGATATTTTAAATCAAAGTCATTTTGTAATAAGAGACTCTTAGATTCTTTCCTGAATTGTTCCAAAGAGATGTTTTGAATATTTATTTATTTTTTGTAATAAATTTTGAAAAGTGTTTCCATAGAAACGGTCCACGGTATTGGATTTAGTAAGAACTTAGTATTAAATTAGTTTTGGTACAATAAAGTTGTTAATTGAAAATTTAGAAGGATACTTGTGCGAGATTTCACTAAAGTAAGACTGAAATACAATAGGAGAAAGTCCATGTTTTCTTTTAAACATAAGTTGTAGAACTTGGTGTATATTAAGTTTATAGATACTTAGGGCACCAAGCTTCCTTAAAAGAGGTTCGCATTGAAAAATTCTGTGTGCACCAAATACAATCCTGCATAATTGCTTACTATAAAGTTTTTTAATTTACTACAATTAGTACGACCCCATACAATATTACAGTAAAAGACAAAACTATGAATAAATGAAAAGTATATTCTTTTCAAGGAAGCAGTGTTAAGATATGGTTTAGTTTTATATAATATGGAAATATTTATTGAGATTTTATATGCTATGTATTTTATATGTGGTTTCCATGACAAATTTTCATCTAGTATTACTCTTTCATCTTAATTAAATAAATTTTCATTTCATCAAATAAATTTTTATCTTAGTACTACTCATCTAAAATTACTCTACAAATTATTTACGCACATTGGACGCTACGAACAAGCAAACTACTTGGGCTTAGGTACAAGAAATGAGAGCCTTATAAAAAATGTCATCTAATAACGAACCCAGATTGGGAAAGGAAACTTAATGAACACCGTATTTAGCACTTAAGTAATAAAATATGCAATATACAAGAACTTTTAGAAAAGTATTTCTTCTAGGATTGAAAAACAATCTTAGATACCAGCGGCAAAACTTACTTAAAACCATCAAAAAGCGTTTTCCGATTAGAACTTGCCGTAGCAACGCTCTCTGTGAATCAAAATAAGATTAAAACATATATAAATTTACAAATAATCTCCTCACTGAGAAGAATTACTCAGAACTCTGCTGCTTTTCAAATAAAGTGTGGTGGGACTAGGTACAAGGAGGCACCTGGAACACGAACTTCCCCTATATAACAAGAATTTTAAACACATGTTTAAAAATAACACAGTATACTAAAAATTAACAACAACTTCCCAGTACAGATGTCAGTGGAACATCTATACGAGTTTTATGGACGTTGGATGTCCGTACGACGTCTTTAAGACGTCCTTCGGACATCCTACGTTAATTAAAATTGCGTAAACTAAAATTACGTAAATTAAACTTGCGACAAAAGCGTCAATAATTATTTTATCTATTTATTTTGAAAGAGATTTTAGTTCAAAGTCTTTTTGTAATAAACGACTCTTACATTCTTTCCTAAACTGTTCCAAAGAGATGTTTTAAACATTCTTTTTTATAATAAATTTTGAAATATTTCCATATAAACGGTCACGGTATTGGATTTTTTTTGTTTTTTTTGTTTTTTTATTAAAACTTTACAAATCCATGATCATAAATATAAACTGATTTGTTTACAATATGTAAAATAAAATACCGTACACATAATACGAAATTTTTTCAGTACAAATATAAATATAAAGAAGTAAACTAAATCTGTTTTTAAGGAGGTCCTAAAAAACAGATTTAGTTAGAACCGATATTTCTGATCACTTCTCAATTTACTTTTCAATAAATCAAGATACAAGAATATATAACAATTCTAAAACCAAAATTTATAAAAAAAAAATTAATAAAATTTCTATTTAAAAATTTGAAAACACACCATCAGTAGTAGATTGGGATGAAGTTTATAAAGAATGCAACCTTGAGGATGCAATCTCCGCATATAAATATTTCTCATTTATAGATATTTTCGTTAAAAACATTATAATGATCATTTCCCGATCAAAGAAAAAATAGTTAAAGAAAAGCACTTAAAGTGTCCATGGATTACTAGTGGAATTAAAAAAATCCTCTAAAATAAAACAAAAACTCAAAAAATCATGGAGTATCATGAAAGTTATAATTGGGACAATTAAATACCAAAAGAAATACCTTACTGAAAGAATTGTTGTTGATGAAACAGAATACAACAATAAAAGTTCTATTGCCGACTATTTCAATAGTTTCTTTGCAAACATCGGCCCTAACATTGCGTCCAAAATTCAAAGCCCAAATACCTATTTTGAAACCTATCTTACAAATCTACATAGCGAACTAAAATTCAATGGACTAAGATGTAATGAACTCGAAGTTGCAAAAAACTCTCTAAATTATTTACAAAGCACTAGGGATCGATGAGATTTGTAGCAACATAGTAATAACTGCCTTCCCGGTGATACGCAAACCCATACTCGAAATTTTTAAATCTTCAATCACTACAGGAACTGTTCCAGACAAAATAAAAGCAGCAAAAGTATTTATTTATAATATTTAAAACCGAAGAGGCATTTTTACTTAATAACTACAAATCCATCTCAATCCCTCCTGTCTTTTTTCTAAACATGTAGAACAAATAGTTTACAATCAACTATATTAATACCTAACTAATAACAATATTTTGAAAAAAAAAACAATTCGTATTTCAAAAAGAATATTCAACCGAACATGCATTATTAGGTCTTGTAAATTAAATAAATGACTTTTTTAATAATAACAAATTTGTTCTAGGAATCTTTATTGACCTATCAAAAGCATTCGATACAATTGATTAGGCTATACTACTTATAAAAAAAAAGAAAAATATGGCATTAAAAATGTTGCTTTACACTGGTTTGAGAGCTTTTCTATAAACAGACGGCAACGTGTTATTACGGATAAAAATATCCATTCGAAATTGCTTAAAATTAATTGCAGAGTTCCTCAAGATTCTATTATCTAGCTCCCTTACACTTCTTTCTATACAACAATAATCTTCCAAAAGCCTCAATTAAATTCGATGTAATAATGTTTGCAGATGATACTAATTTATTTCATTCGCCTACTTCTATCACAGAACTCTTTGAAACTGCAGGTGTTGACCTTGCAACTATTACAAAATTTTATACTTGGTTTAAATCTAACAAATTATTATATTCCATTTCATTCAAAGAAAATAAAATTATCGAAAGAACAAAAACAACAAAATTTTTAGGGATACTTATCGATGAAAACATTTCTTGGAAAGCCCACATAAACTTTCTACATACTAAAATATGAAACAAAAGTTGTATGCTTTACAATGCTAGATCGATATTACCCCCAAAAAAATCTGAAGCAACTTTATTTCTTTCTCATTCAAACCTGTTCAATGCGTATGGTAATATAGTATGGGCAAGTACCCATAGGTCCAACTTAGTGGCACTCTATTGACATCAAAAACATACTGTAAGAATAGTATTTAATAAAAATAAGTTTACTCATGCTGAACCTTGACTAAAACTTCTTAATACACTAAACGTCTATAGAATTAACATCTATCAAAATTTATGCTTAAATATAAAATTGGACTTCTCCCATCACATTTTTCAAAAGAGTTTTTTTAATGTAATAGAAATAGATCACGTTTCTCTACTTTGTATCGCGGCCCTAACCTCTACAACAAACTAATATCTAAAAACACTACAATTACAAAATTACTTTACCCCAGTTCTCTGAAAACGCTTTTAAAAAAACCTTGTTTCAGACATAAACAATTTTACGAACGTATATTAAAACAAATAACTAAAAAAAAAAAATTAAAAAATTAACTTCAAAGCAAAGTAAATGTTAGATTTTATTTATATTTCATACATGTCTCTCAATATATTACGAATGACAAGCCATGTAACTATATATTTATGTGTATCAAATACAGCTCTTTTCTGTTTTTGATTATCTAATAGTTTTCATATGTTACTCAATGCTACCATGAGGATTTGCTAAACTGAAATTTTTTAATAAATTAAGTATACAAAATTATCGCAGCTAAAAGCGATTTCTTGATGACAAGACCGCGTGGTGCAAGTTTCTCGAGTTTTTTAACAGCATTACTTCTTTATATTTATATTTGTACTGAAAAAATTTCGTATTATGTGTACGGTATTTTATTTTACATATTGTAAACAAATCAGTTTATATTTATGATCATGGATTTGTAAAGTTTTAATAAAAAAACAAAAAAAACAAAAAAATTTCTAGATTTCTCGGAATCTAGAAATGCGTTGATCAAGATGTTATTTATAGAGGAAATTGAATTTGGGATTATTCGTGTAGGTTTTTTGATAGTCGGAAAGGTACAATGTTGAAACATGTTGTCAAAAAAAAAATTTAGTGGTCGCGTTCTTTTTGTATTTTGAACAACCTATGTTTAAATCACCTATGCAGGATATTTTTTTTTGCTCTCTATTAATATTAAGAAAGATATCTTCCAAATGGTTTAAAATTTGGTAAGAGCTTAGTTTTAAATTAGTTCTTCCAAGTGGTAAAAATTGGTAAGAGCTTAGTTTTAAATTAGTTCTTGAAATAGCAAAATTATTAATTGAAAATTGATTCGGTTCGGTGCAAAAAAATAAATTCGGTGCAAAAAAATGGATTCGGTTCGGTGCAAAAAAATAGAAGAAAAAGAGCTACTACCACCATATAATTTTTATTTACTTTTTAAGTTGAGAACCTTATAACTTTGAGTGGAAAAAACATTTCATTTAGGAAATTTATTAACTTAAACATTTTATAAAAATTCTAGTTTTTTTATCTGTAATCCAGGTTAAGGAATTTTATTTAAAACAATTTGAAGTAAACCGACAATGCAAAACCCTAAAGAAGTTTAAAAAGAGACCCTAAAGAAGTTTAATAAAATTCTTAAATTCTGTATAAACAAAAAACAAACTTAAAGAGTTTTTTTTAAAATACAAGAAGTAGTTGAATTAAATAAAAATAAATTTACATTAATTTTATTTCATTTAAAGCCTACGTTTATCAAAGATGAAATTTTCATATTTAAATTATCAAAGATATAAGTTTTAGTAACTCGTTTTTATTGAAGTTAAATTTTATTGAATTTAATTTGTAATTACAAGTTTGTCAAAGATAAGATTTTTTTAAAAAATTTTGATTTACGTTTTATTAATTTACCTTACTACAGTGAGAATAAAACGAACTGAACACTTTAGCTTCGATTTAGAGGTTTTAAGTTGACCTAAAAGGTACTCAAGATGTTTCAAAGATAACAATACTTTGGGTGATGATGTATTGCATTGAATACAAAATAAAAAGTGTCCTTTTTTGGAATTTAAACGCTTTTTTAAATAATCACTTTGCAAAGAAACTTTTACTCAGTGGCAGATTCAGCCTTTTTTGGTGTTTTATAAACTAACTTTCAAACATAGAGTAAACTCGAAACATTTATATGTTTATACTTGTGTCAAAATAAGGATGTTTTGTAAAAATATTGGAATGATTGGAGTCTGGGAACAAAAACGCCTTTAAATTTTTTCTCCTGCTCTTAAGGTGAGAGTAACAAGTTCATAAATTTTTTTTTTTACTAATCATAACTAAAATCATATTAATTTAAAAATTTCAAATTTTATGTAAAAATCTTTCATCGTTCAAGAATTATGGCAATATTAAATTTGTAGCCGCCTCGAATTGAGGGAAGTCAAAACTTAAAATGGTCGTCATATTTTAACGCTAAGGAATCATTGCACGAAATTTGAAATTTCTTATCGAAAATGATTTTAGTTAAGAATACTTAAAAAATAATTTGTTAATAGTTGCTCTCACGTTTACAACAGAGGGGGAAACATTTTTTTTTTTTTTTTTTTTGCAGGCCAATCATCCCAATATTTAGCAAAACATCTTTATTTGACATAAACATATAAATGTGTTTAGAGTTTACGCTATGCCTGGAAGTTTTCTTTCTCAAACACCAAAAAATGCAGAATCTGAATCCGTCTTAAGTATATAAATATGCCTTTGTTGTTCTTTTAAGCTTAATTTTGGACCTGAAAAGGTCTCTGCATAAAGACTGTTTAAAAATTTACTTTAAATTTAGGCATTAAAATTTAAAAAATTTGCTAAAGATTCATTAAATAACTCTCTGTTTTGGGTCAAAATAGGCTTAACAAGACAAAGGTTTTATAAAGAAAACAGGAATATAGTTTTTTTTGCTGTCTAAATAAAGACGTAAAATGTCATAAATTAGAGAATAACGTAGCTCTACAAGAACTCATTATTCTATATGTCAACCCAGGGTTTAGTTCCAGGATCCAGGGTTTAGTTTGAAAATCATTTCTCTACCATCTGGAGTTTGTTCAACAAAATATAAAAAATGTCTGCATTTAAAAAAGGTTAAACAAAAGTTTGTTATTAATGCTGGTTTATTGATGATACATGAAAATGTAAATATATATAAACGTATATAAAATACTATAATAAATAATTTTAGAATGAAGAGAATATTTCTCAAAACATAGAAGATTTGTGGAAGATTAAAAGAAGATAACTACGGAAACTATGTAAATTAAAGGATACTGGTCTATGCGTATGTTCCATTTGCTGTATTGAAAAAGAGAAAAAAAGTCATTGAAAAATCTTTCTGAGTTTATCGACGATTTTAGTAAAGAGCCTGAGTCCTCAGATGTGAATAATATATCTTTTTGCGCAGATTGCTGTCAAAGGAATGGTAAAGGTATCAGACACCCTTGCACAAAATTTGCAACAGTGCAAAATCTACATGTGCTCATTCTTTCTCAAGACTCAAAAATCTCCCAACAAATTATTTCCTCTGTACTAAATAATATGTATGAATTATCTGGCAATAAAGAAGTAACTGTAGCAACCGGTAATTGTGTATTTTTATTTTTTTATCTATCATATCTATCTATATTTATCATTAATTTTATAATAATAAATATAGATACGTATATATACGTCAAACATTAGTGAGTAGAACATTTTTCTTAGGAAATATATCTTTTGTAGGTAATAAAGCTCTTCATGTTACTCTCTACTCTAAAGATGTGCACAAACCTATTTTAGAAATACCTTAAGATTTATTTAATATAAAAAAGAAAATGGATCATCCCATGTCAGCAATGACTAAGATACGTAAAGATTTGGCTCGTGGAGGTAACGGTAATGTACATGAATTTAACTTTGCATTTATTTATTTTCGTCATTTATTTAATTTCGTCATTTATTTTGCATTTTTTAATTTCGTCATTAAAAAAATAATCTTTTACAATGTTTTTACAACACAAAAATATAACATTAAAGTTTCGACCGGAGCAGGCAGAAGACATGGTCTTATCATCCAGCCCCGTTAATATAACTAAAAAATTCAGCCGATAAAAATGAAAAAGGAAAATAGAAAATAAAGAGAAAACTGATTTAAAAATCAATTTACTATTTGCAGAAAAATAGAAGGAAAAAAAAAAAATTTTTTTTTTTTTTTAAATTATTATTATTTTTTTTAATTCTCTATTTTATTCTACTTTCATTTTTATTATACACGCACACGCACACACGCACACACACACACACACACACACACACGCACACACACACATACACACACACACACACACGCACACACACACATACATACAAATATATGTCCGTTCAAATATACATACAAAACCAAATAAATTCTGTTTTATATTCCATCTACAAATGGCTTAAGTTATAATAAATATTGCATTTACAAATTGCGTTATTATTATAATATAGAATAATATCAAACATGTTTTAAATACCATACAATATAATTAACATGTTGCGTCAATTTTTTAGATATTAAATAATTAGCATTATCAAAATTTTTAATAAAAGGATAATAATTGCTTTGTATCAAAATCAAATAAGTGTTGTTTTGTTGCACGTTTAAATTGTTGAGTTGAAGTTAAAGTTTTTATATTGCTCGTTAAAACCAAGTTCCATAACCGCGGCCCTCGGCAAGATATCAAAAAATCAGCTTGTTTTAATAATGTTTTTGGTATAAAAAAATTATTTATTGAGTATTTAGCTTCGTATTTGCGGTTTAAAGAAAAAAAGTAAGTTTGGAAAATGCTTGGTAGCATACCATTTTTAAACTTAAACATAAAAATAAGTATATTAAGAATATTTATTTCATAGACATTAGGCACTCCAATTTCTCTTAGTAGTGGTCTGGCACTAGCGTATTTATTTGCATTTAATATCGAGCGACTTCCTCGTTTTTGTATTTTGTAGATTGTATTTAGCTTTGAAGGATAAGTACTTGCCCAGATAATGTTGCAGTAGCTGATGTAGCTATGAATAAATGCAAAATAAATATTTTTTAAACAATTTGTGTTCAGGAGATGTTTTGTTTTATACATAATACCAATAATTTTAGATATTTTATTTTCTATTACTTTGATATGATTACTCCAGCTAATATGTTCATTAAGAATTACGCCTAAAAACTTGATTGAGTATTCTCGTTTAAGTTTTGTTTTATCAATTAGTAAATCAGGTAGTTTTAAGGTTTTTTCAGATTTTGATAATTTTGTAAAAAGAATATATTTACTTTTTTCGACATTTAATGAGAGTTTGTTAGCCTTAAACCATTCGTTCAGGTTTTCAAGCTCTTGATTAACAGTGTTAAATAATAGGCTAATGTTTGTGTGGCTAAAGAATACTTGCGTATCATCAGCGAAAAGGACAAAGTTAAGCATGTTAGAAGATATGTAGATATCGTTAATGTAAACGAGGAATAACAATGGACCAAGAATTGATCCTTGTGGGACCCCACAAGTAATGTTTTCAAGTTGTGTTACAGTGTTGTTATATGATAAAGCTTGTTTCCGATTATTAAGGTAAGAGTGAAACCATTTTAAATTGTTATTTCTTATTCCATAATTATACAGTTTAAAAAGAATTTATAAATTATTCTCGTATTATTTGCAATGTATCAAACCTAATGCCTCAAAAAGTATAAAGGACAAATCTTTCTAGTTAAATCAATTTTATGAAGTAGTTTCATGCAGTTTTTTCAACAAATACACAACAATTAAAACTGCAAGGTTTAGATACAATTTAGAAAGATGTTGTATTTGTTCCTGAGAACTAATAAAAGAAATTTGTGAACACAGAAAGCTTAATCCCTACAATTGCTTTATAAGAGTTGGTATTGATGAGGGTCAAGGTTAACTGAAAGTCATAATAAACGTCTTCAACCCAGAAGAGCTACAATCAGCGAAAAGAAACATGAAAAATACAGGGGTCAATATAGTTTTTATTTTGGATTTTGTACGTGGAGTACAAGAGAGTAATTATAATTTGGAGATGCTTATTAAGTTACCTAAGCTGAATGAGCTAAAATACACAGTAGCAGCTGACCTGAAGCTTATTAATTGTTTATTGAGCATTTTTGTAAGTTGAACATTATTTTACATTGTGTAATGGCATGATAGTTTATAAAAAGTGATTGCTTTTTCTTGTAAAAGCAATCACTTTATCACTTTATCAATATTAAACTTAATATTTTGACATATTCTTTTTTAATACAAACACTTAAAGGCACACGGGGAAAATAATGCTTGCTGTTAGTGTGAAAGAGGAAAAGATGACAAAAATGGAAAGTTAAGGACTTTTCAAAGTTTGACTAATTTATTGAGAATGGTGAACTTTATAAGCACATGTTCGACCATGCCTAATTGAGGAGTTTGGAGAAACTCTTGTTGGTATAGTTCCGCCTCCTAGATTACATTTGTTTAAACATACTGTTACACGAATGTCAGATGTTCTGATGACTGAGAACTCAACTAAAAAGTTCTTAATTAGTAAAACTGTAACAAGGCACGTTACAATGGAGGAGGATTTGATGGACCTAACTGTCAAAAAGTACTTTCTTGTTTGGATGAACTTATAACTAAAGCTCCTCTCCTGATGATACCATGTATTGAGACTTTGAGGAAATTCAAAAAGGGTACGTAATTAGTTAATTCTTTTTCACCTATAGTTTATACTATATTTATTAGTTTTTATAAATATAATTTTTTTAAACTTTGTTAATTTTAGTAACGGAAGGATGTTTTAGAATGAAGCTTTCCCTTGAATTTACCAGAGATATTTCGGAATTTGTTACAGAAATGTGCAACTTGCATCGGTATCTGATAGAATACATGACCCACAAGATTTGCTTAGGTTGGAAATTTCTTATCATACAATCACACCTCATCATGTTTCTAAAAAGAAAAAACGAGCCCTTGGAAATTTTAGTGAGCAAAGCCGTGAACGATTTGCAAAAATATTAACAAAGCAATGAAAAGATTTGCAGCTTCGGAGCGGAGCATTTGCCAAGGAGAAAAACTTCGTAAAATGGCCGTTACCTACTCTAGTATGAGGATGAAAATAAATTATTATATTGTAAAAAATATTACATGGTTGTTATTATAAGAAGTAATCATGAATAAAAAATGTTTGCAAAAATTATTACTTTGTATTTGTCTCTATATTGCTTCATTCTAAAGATATTCCAAGTATTTAGATAGTTGAGACAGATTCGGATTCTGCATTTTTTGGTGTTTGAGAAAGAAAACTTCCAGGCTTAATGTAAACTCCGAACACATTTTTATGTTCATGTCAAATAAAGATGTTTTGCTAAATATTGGAATGCGAACATTTGAGGGGGTTACAAATTTAATATTGCCATAATTCTTGAACGCTGAAAGATTTTTATATAAAATTTGAAATTTTTAAATTAATATGATTTTAGTTAAGATTAGTAAAAAAAAATTTATGAACTTGTTACTCTCACTTTACGAGCAGGAGGAAAAATTTAAAGGCGTTTTTGTTCCCAGGCTCCAATCATTCCAATATTTTTACAAAACATCCTTATTTTGACACAAGTATAAACATATAAATGTTTCGATTTTACTCTGTGTTTGAAAGTTAGTATATAAAACACCAAAAAAGGCTGAATCTGCCACTTAGTAAAAATTTTTTCTGCAAAGTGATTATTTAAAAAAGCGTTTAAATCCCAAAAAGGAACACTTTTTATTTGTATTCAATGGAATACATCTCATGCACACCCAAAGTATTGTTATCTTTTGAATTATCTTGAATACCTTTTAGGTCAACTTAAAACTTGTAAATCGAAGCAGTGTGAAGTTATCTGTGCTTTTATACTTGTATGAATACTTTTGGACGACTTGTGAATCTTCTAGGAAATTTAAAATGTTTCAAGACTAAGGTCCGAGAATTTTTTAGAATGTTTTAGAACATTCTAAATTTCCTAGAAGGTTCACAAATTGTCCAAAAGTATTCATACAAGTATAAAAGCACAGATACTTCAGTTCGTCTATTCTTAGATTACTAGCAGTTAACACGAAAACGATTACAGTAACACAAAAATTTTTATTGTAGTCCCGTTCACAGAAGCAAAGTTTTTATCGTTGTCCCGTCTACAGAAGCTAAGTTTTTATCATTGTCCCGCTCACAGAACCAAAGTTTTAGCGAAATAATGGGTTAATTTTTGTTAATAATGAAAAGTGGGTTACAAAAACACAATTTTAATCGAAGGGCAAAATAAAAACAAAAACTTTTTACATTGAATTCTATCTTCAAACCATAGCATAGTGGTGCAAAACCTCAAAAAATTGGCCATATTTCAAAATTTTTCAAAACATCATAAAATTAATTTTTAATTTTTTTTTTAATGAATCATACTGCTTATATAATCTAAAAATATATAGGTTAATTATTTATGTTTATAAACGGGACCGCTACACGGATTTAAAAGAAGTCATTTTTGTAATAAACTTTCATTAAAAAGGTGCAGAAGTTATAATTTCAATTTTTTTTTTTTTAAATTATTCATAAACTAAAATTTTTTTTGTCAGTACGTTTAAGATATCTTAACTTCTACGTCAAAAAGATTTCACTTACTTAAAGTGAAAAAAGACTTTCAAAAATTACTATAAAAAAATGCAAAAAAATACAGCTTTTTGTAATTTTGAATTCGCTGTTCGTTTAAAAGACATCCTTCTCAAGCTAATCCAACTCAATCTTTATTAAGTTCTGGTTATGGTAATACCTCATAAAAAAATTCAGCTGCATATATTCATGCATTATGATAAATTTTAAGCTACAAACTCGCAACCTTTTATTTGCTCTAATATTCTCAATGTTTATAATTCGTAAAAATATATGTAAATACAAAAAATTTAAAATTTTTATAAGTACCAATAATTAAGTCATGTTGCTAGGTTAAAAAAATTTACTTTTTTGTATTAAATGATTTTATACGTTCTTATTTGTATCGTAAATTTTTGAAAAAAGGCATTTTTTCATGTATTTTATTTATACCGCCCGAGGGGTAGAAACATTTTTTATTTTCCTATACTACAAATGGTATATGACACTCACAAAAATACAGTTCAAATAATTAAGTTTTTTAGTTTTTATAACAATTTTAAAGTTGAGTACATTTGGCGGTTGTTAACAACAATTTTTTGAGTGTTGTTGGAATCGCTTTATTCATTTCTAAGAAACGAATTTTCTATTTTAATCTTTTAATTTTAATTTTTATATAAAAAAATATAATATGAATAAGATTATGGTGCAAAGAGAAAAATAATATTTATAAATTCATAAAAATTTATATTTATATAAATTTTCAAATATTATTTTTTCTTTTAATTCTGACAGCAGCAGCAGCGTAAGAAATAAAAGAAAAAAATGGAGTATTTTTAAGTTTTTGAAAGAAAAAGCATTGAATATTTTTATTTAAAAAAAAAATATTTTTACAAATGGCAAGCAAAAAAGAAATTGAAAATATAATGGAGGAAAAATTCAAAGCGCAAGAAAGTTCGCTCATAAAAATTATATCAGGAAATGCAGCAATTCAAAGCGACAAAATGGACAAGATTTTACTTTTAATGAATTAAGAGAAAAAATGAAGATTGCGCGTAATGCTGGAAAATATGCCGTTATAAAGTACGACAATCTAATAGTAAAAGAGTTTAATCTGAAGACTAAAATAAGAAATTTTTATTTTCTAATTTTTTCTAATTAATGATTTATTTTTATTTATATCTTAAATGGAGGAACACCATGAATTTAAATTTTCTTTCGATAATCTTAGTGATAATGATACTGATACAAATTGTTTCGACAAATTTAGTTTTGAAAGTAAATAGGAGGATGTACCGAAAAACAACCTTTTTGGAATTTGAAATTGTAATAGAGCGGAAAAGTTGCATAATGCTATAAAAAGTATTTGTGCCAAATTTTTTTTTATATTTTTTATGTCTTCAGTTCGCGCTAGGGTTTTATTTTTCTTACAAAAATACGTTTTCTGACCTTTTTTACAAAATAAAAATAATAAATTCTATGCATATACTAGAATTGTAATAGAGTTTAAACATTACAAAATGACTAAGTTAGAAATGGTTGAAATTTTTTAGAAAATATATTAATTTTTTTAGTTGCCGCTAGAGGGCTGACTTTTTAAGAAAAAACACAATGTTTATTTAAAACAAAGTAATTTTAATTATGTTGTTGATGCTTGCACTTTTCGTCACTGTTACAATAATTGAATAAAAGTAATTAAAATGTAATAAACCAAACGTTCTATGTCAATTGTTACACCGGTGATTTTTAAGTGACATTAAAGTATGTAAAATGTCATACGTCATTTATTTCCATCACCATCAGCATTATTTACCACAAATTATGTCAATAATCACAACATTTATTTAATAAATATACAGATAAAGAGCAAAAAGCACTGGTAATAATTTATTAGTTCTGATTTATATCTGTTTATTATGAGAATAAGTTACAATCAAAGAAATTTTAATGTCAAGAATGTCTTCTGCTGCAGTGTCAACAAGAAAAAAGTCTTCTTGTCCTTTCTTCGGTTCACCAGCAGACTTACGTGAAAATGTCTTGCTAACATACAAACCTGTCATAAGTTATCTTTTTTTCAATGCAGAAAATGAGAGTGGAAAGTGGTGGAAAACAACCTTCTTTGAAAGAAGTATCGGAAAACTTGGCGCACAAAATAGAAAATTTGTGGAGAAAAGCATCGATACCTACTGTGTCTCATAAACACATTGTAAAAATGTTTCTTGATTACAATCAAAAGTATAGAAATATTATGAAGTCCGTTAACAAAACAAAACATACAGGCAATTTAAAGTCCAAAATAATAACATTTCAAAAGCATGCAGAAAATACTTTATTTGACGTTGCAGCATGCAAATGTCTATATTTTTCTAAATGCATCTGTGAAAAAGTAAAGAAGGTACCAGAGAAAGAACATGATTTTCTCAGCGATCAGAGATTTATGAGAATTATGTATATGCAAGGACTCGATATTCAAAGTACTTTAAGATTACGGCGAAAAGAAGCAAGAAAAAACATAGTAAATAGCCCCTTACTGTCTTACCCATCAACACAGTCTTTAGGTATTAGAGGTATTGAAGCTCAAGCAATATCATCAAGTCGCATTCAGAATTCAAGTTTTTATTCTATATCTCAAGATTCTGGCTCTGATGACACTTTGATTTGGAATACTGACTCAGAATCAGATGCTGATTATTTAGACACAGCTAAAAGCCGCAAGCGGAAATGGAACGGAAAAGATAAAACTGAACAAATGAGATCACCGTTACTATCCTTAGCACAAGCCTGCGATAGAGTAGGTGTTTCAAGCAGAGGTTATATATTTATAGCGTGTGCTGTGCTGGAAGACATGAACATAATTTCAAAAGGAAACCAATCTAAAGTAATTGATAAAAACAAT
The DNA here is from genome assembly GCF_038396675.1 of Hydra vulgaris. Taxonomy (NCBI): domain Eukaryota; kingdom Metazoa; phylum Cnidaria; class Hydrozoa; order Anthoathecata; family Hydridae; genus Hydra; species Hydra vulgaris. The sequence goes on along the minus strand of NC_088922.1, from coordinate 64,955,553 downwards.
ATTCAAAAAGAACGAAAGAAAAGCAGAATTAAAATGAAACATTTAGATCAAGAAAATTTCAAATGTTAGAAGGTTTGTATTTTGATGGAAGAAAAGATACAATATTAGTAATTGATACAAACAAGGAGAAAAATATACGAAAAACTATAGAAGAAGAACATGTTGTTTTAGCTCAAGAACCAGGTTCAAAGTATCTAGGGCATGTAGAGATTGCACCAGGGCATAGATACAGCATTGAGACAAGTATAAAAACATTTTTAACTCAAAACAACATTGATACATCTAAGTTAGTTGCCATGTGACGGGACAGCTATTAATACCAGATTTCTTAATGGTGTTGTTGCTTTGTTCGAACTAGAACTAAAAAGACCTATCCACTGGTTTATCTGTCAAATACATGCTAATGAACTGCCTCTACGGCATCTGATTCAAAAACTAGACCGACCTACATCAGGACCTTACGGATGGTCTGGACCAATCGGAAGAGAAATTAAATTATGTACTATCTTGCCAATGGTCAACTACATTCCAGTCTGTGTCACATTGCCAAAAATAGACAAAAAAATCTTTTAGTTCTGACCAAAAATGCTTACTTAATATTTGCAAAGCAATGTCTACAGGTTATTGTCCAAACGCTTTGGCTAACCGAAATCCTGAAAAACTTAACTATGCTAGGTGGGTGACCACTGCAAACTGAATATTGAGGTATTATGTTGGATGTAGCGAACCGTCACACAGGCTGAGAGAAATAGTTGAGTTTGTTATTAAAGTTTACTGCCAAATGTGGTTCAATATAACATGTAATCCCACGTGCACGGAAGGTGCTAGACATTTATGGCTAACCATCATTTTATCCAGGTTTGCCAGTAGTGAAATAAAAAGTATCATCAATCCAGTTATTTAAAGGAATGGTTTTTTTGCGCATCCAGAAAACATGCTTCTTCCTATGATATCAGATACTCGCCCAAATGTGAAGAAATTGACATTACAAATGATAATGAAAGCAAGATCAATGAAAACAAACAAAGTCCGAAAGTCCTCTATACCGGAAATCAATTTTGAAGCAAAATACTATGCAGATCTAATTGATTGGAAAAAGTGTGAACTAAATGAACCTCCGATTACCACTCACATTTCAGATGAAAATCTAATTGAAATGTTAAAAAATACTTATCTTCCAGATGTGCAGCATTTTCCATGCCATACTCAAGGAGTAGAGAGATGCATCAAACTTGTAACCTAAGCTCCAGATCAATTTTGCGGTTTGGCTAATAGAGACGGCTTCATTCGTGCAAGACTTGCATCGCAAAAAAAAAATGTCTTTATTTAACACAAAAAGACAGTTTGAGACGGATCCAAATGTATCAGATTGTTGAAACTCATTAAACAGTGTTTTTTCATAAAAAAAATCAGCCCGCTAGCGGCAACTGAAGAAATTAAAATATTTTCTTAAAAATTGTAACCATTTCTAACTTAGTCATTTTGTAATGTTTAAACTCTAATACAACTCTAGCATATGCATAGAATTTGTTATTTTTATTTTGTAAAAAAGGTCAGAAAACGTGTTTTTGTAAGAAAAATAAAACCCTAGCGCGAACTGAAGACATCAAAAATATACAAAAAAATTTGGCACAATTACTTTTTATAGCATTTTATAGCATTTTATAGCATGCAACTTTTCTGCTCTATTACAAATTCAAATTCAAAAAAAGATGTTTTTCGATACACCCTAGTAAATACTGCACGGTTTGGGAATCTGCACAATATTTAAAAAAAAATAAAGACGCAATTTCAATATTAAATATTAACATCCGAAGTCTAAATAAAAATTTAGAAAACTTAAAACTTTTTTTAGATGAAATAAAACACAAGTTTAGCATTATTTGTATAACAGAAACGTGCAAACATGATGAACAAAATTTACATTTTGAATTAATTAATTACACGTCAATTCATCAACTACAACTACAACTTCAATTCAACAACACGTCAATTCATCAACCGCGGAAAAAATATTGTGGCGGAGGCGTAAGTATTTTTGTTCGCAATTCAATTAACTTTGTCCCATGTTATGAGCCATGCGTTAATGAAACAGAATGTGAGTCATTATGCATTGAAATTGTTAATAAAACCACAAAAAACATAATGATTAATACTACTTATAGGAAACCAGCTGGCAATTAAAAAGTGCTTAAAACTCTTTTAAACACATTTTTAACAAAAGTCAATAAAGAACGAAAGCATGTATACATAGTCGGGGACATTAATTTGGACTTGATGAGACATGCTTCAAAAAACATTAAATATTTTATAGATACTCTTCTTCAACATAATTCCAACAATAAATAAATAAGCCAACAATAAATAAATAAGCCAACAATAAATAAATAAGCCAACAATAAATAAATAAGCCAACAATAAATAAATAAGCCAACCAGAATAACTAAAAACTCTTCTACTTTACTAGACAATATAATCACCAACAGTTTTTATAAAAACCGTATTGATACTGGCATAATTAAGACAGACTTAATAAGCCTTCAAAAACTATTATATACAAGAGGCAGATCAATGAAAACTCCTTACAACAATTCCAAGACCTTTTAAAATATAAGATTGATTGGGACCTTATACTGAAATCAAGTGAGGCAAACACTGCCTACGAACTATTTCTTCATTATTTTTGTATTCAGTATGAAAATGTGCTTCCTGAGAAAAAAATTGTTATAAATACCAAGTCACTCCTATGTCCTTGGATGTCTAAGGGCCTACTAAAATCCTCGAAGAAAAAAAAAAGCTGTATAAAAAGTTCTTAAAAAATAAAACGTATAAAAATGAAAGAAACAATAAACATTATAAAAATATATTTGAAAAAACTAAAAAAAACTCCAAAAAACTTTTTGGAGTTTTTTGGAGTTTTTTTTATTACTTAGAAAAAACTAACGGAAACACTAAAAAGACGTGGAATGTAATTAAAGAAATTATTGGCAATTCAAAAAGTTATGAAAAAAATAATCTGCCCAAAGAAATTTTAGTAGATGGTAAATTTATATACGATAAAGTAATAATTGCTAAAAATTTGGACAGCTTCTTTCTTTATACTAGGCCTAACTTAGCTGAAAAAACTCCGTCAAGTTCTTCTTCATATGATTTATATTTAAAAACCTTTGATAAAGTAATGGATGAATCTAAACTAGATATTTATGAGCTGCGATCTGCTCTAGATAGTCTTAAAAACAACACTAATGCAGGTTTTGATCAAATTAGCGTGCATGTTGTAAAATCAGTTTTTAATATTATAGAATCCTCTCTATAACACATTTTTGATCTTTCTATTAAATCAGGTACTGTTCCAGAAAAACTAAAAATTGCACGAGTCTCGCCTATTTTTAAATCTGGTGATGACGTATAATAGGCTTAACAACTACTTAACGGTAAACAAAATGTTGTTCAACAAGCAATTTGGTTTAAAAAAAATCACTCAACGATCACGCTTTAACCGAGCTAGTAACCTATGTAACAAATGCCTTCAATGATAATTGTTTGACATTAGGAGTTTTTATTGATCTGTCTAAAACCTTTGACACCGTGTCATTCTTTTTAAAAAACTCGAACATTATGGAAAAAAAACAATAACATACTCTGGTTTAAAGAATATTTATCAAGCAGAAAACAGTTTATACAATATAAAACAGGTAAAACGTCCAAAAATGTATTGACAAACGGAATTCCTCAAGGCTCGATTTTAGGACCGCTATTATTTTCACTTCAAATAAATGATTTATCTTTTACATCAAACTTATTAAACTTTATTTTAGTTGCGGATGACTCCAACCTGTTTTATTCACATAGGGGTATTAAAACGCTTTTTACAGTGGTTAATGAAGAGTTAAACAAAGTAAACGAATGGTTTACATGTAATAAACTATCGCTTAACGTAACCAAAACTAAGTATATACTATTTCATAAACAAAATAAAACAGATAATCTTCTCTAAAATTACCTGATCTGAAAATAAATAAAATAAATATAATTGGACATCTGTAAACTTCTTAGGTGTTATTTTAGATGAAAATTTATCTTGGAAGACTCATATAAGCTCTGGAAAAAAAACTTTAAAGAAATATTGCTATCACGTAAAAAGCAAAACCATTCTTAAAATATTGATTAAATATTGTTGGAGATAGTTCGTGTTTTATTTTATACATGAATTGTAAGACTAAATGTATATTAATTTCGTACACGTTTAATGATCCAAGCTTACTTTAGAAGTGGCTCGCAAGGCACATTTCTTGTTGCTCCAAATCCAATTCGGCAAGCATGTTTTTGTTTTGAATAAATATTTTCAACTATGTGTAATTTGTGGTTGCCCATACAATATTCCGTAAGTTAAATAACTATGTATAAAACCTTTTCTTTTATACATAGTTATTTAACTTACGGAAATATTGTATGGGCAACCACAAATTACACATAGTTGAAAATATTTATTCAAAACAAAAACATGCTTGCCGAATTGGATTTGAAGCAACAAGAAATATACCTTGCGAGCCACTTCTAAAGTAAGCTTGGATCATTAAACGTGTACAAAATTAATATACATTGAAATAATACCTTTTTCAAAAATTCACGATATAAATAAGAACGTATAAAATCATTTTATACAAAAAAGTAAATTTTTTTAACCTAGCAACATGATTTAACTGTTGGTACTTATAAAATTTTTAAATTTTTTTGTATTTATATATATTTTATACGATTTATAAACATTGAGAATATTAGTGCAAATAAAAGGTTGCGAGCTTGTAGCTTAAAATTTATCATAATGCATGAATATATACAGTATTGGACAAACCATTTGCAACCAACATCGAACAATGCTAAAAAGTGTTCCTAATTTTACATGTCTTAAAAACGAAACGAACAGTTCAGGAGTCTGGAGTCATAGCATGCCATGACATGAACAATCAGCTGACAGCACACAGGCAGAATTTCGTTGACAAGTGCCATTTTGCAGCGGACAAAACAAGTGCAACTTTTATGGTTTGTTTCATTTTCTTAAGTCTGGTCCGTGTCAACGTCACGGAAGTATTTTAATAATTAAAGGAAGTATCCAGAAGTTTCCAGAAGAAGCATCTGGAAGCATCCAGAAGTATCCAGAAACATTCAGAAGCATCCAGAAGCTTCCAGAAGCATCGAAAAGAAGCATCTAGAATCTTCCAGAACAGGTTCACACAGGTTCATTTTACTATATAAGAGACATGTAAATCGACATGTAATTCAGTCAGTATATGGAAGTCAATCAGTCAGTATTATCAAGACAGTTTATTGAAGTGAGTTTTATCGAAGTATTTTATCAAAGAACATCAATACAAGAAGTAAAATACAACAAGTGTTTCATTATATCAATACAGTCCACATCTAACCAAGACGTTGTGTTCCACAGAGCATTATTGTATCATCACAAGGTAAATGTAACACGGTATGCCTTGAGAAGCGTGATTATTTATTTTTATTATTATTATGACTTCATTCTATGATCGTCAGATCCGTCAAGAAGGATCCCTGGATACCATCAGTCGAGATGATGGCAATTAGAGCTGCCTGTATCGAACCGAACAATCAGACGACGTGCTGTTGAAGCCAGATGTTTTCTCGACGTCCTGCAAAGAAACCGCTAATTTCCCTAAAAAACCAGAAGAAAAGACTCCTGTTTGCTACATCTTGTATTGACTGGAATGTACAGATATGGCGAACTGTCCTGTTCAGTGATGAATCGAAGTTCAACATCATTGGGAGCGATGGCATTTTCCGTGTTAGTTGACCGGCCGGAAAACGCCTTGATTTACATTACTGGGGTGTTTTTCTACTAACGGTCTAGGTCCATTACATCGAAACGAAAGAATATTGGACCGTTTCATGTGTAAAAATATCCTGAAAGATGTTATGTTACCTCATGCTGAATGGAATATGCCAATAAAATGGGTTTTTCAGCAAGACAACGATCCGAAACAAACTGCAAAAGTAGTCAAGCAGTGGTTTCAAGACAACCACCTATCGGTGATGGATTGGGCGCCTCAATCTCCGGATCTCAACCCTATCGAGAACCTGTGGGAGATCGTCAACCGCAGAGTTAATCGTGAAGGTGTTCGTAATAAGGATCAACTGTTTGAACAAATTCAAAAGGCCTGGGCAGCGATTCCACAAAGTTTCATTGATCACCTGATCGAATCTATGCCTCGAAGATGCAAGGCTGTGATCGACAACAAAGGATTCGCCACAAAATATTGATAGCGAAATACAGCTTGGTCAACATTTTGTCGAGTTGCACTTGTTTTGTCCAGAAGGAAATCAACTTTTTTTAATACTTTTGATTTATTTATTAATTTTCGTGTACAAGTAATGAACTTTGTGATGAATAAAACTTGAAGAACTTTGTCTCTAAACAGTTACATAGTTATTTCTCCAAATTGAAAAAATGCAGCACTTTTATATAAAGAAACTAAATTAGCATTATTTGGTTGCACTCGTTTTGTCCGATACTGTATATGCAGCTGAACCTTTTTATGAGGTATTACCATAACCATAACTTAAAAAAATTGTGTTAGATTAGCTTGAGAAGGATGTCTTTTAAACGAACAGCGAATTCAAAATTACAAAAAGTTGCGTTTTTTTGTAGTAATTTTTGAAAGTCTTTTTTCACTTTAGGTAAGTGAAATCTTTTTGACGTAGAAGTTAAGATATCTTAAACGTACTGACAAAAAAATTTTAGTTTATGAATAAATTAAAAAAAAAAAAAAAAATTGAAATCATAACTTCTGCACCTTTTTAATGAAAGTTTATTACAAAAATGACTTCTTTTAAATCTGTGTAGCGGTCCGTTTATAAACATAAATAATTAACCTTTATATTTTTAGATTATATAAGCAGTATGATTCATTAAAAAAAAAAAAAATATTAATTTTATGTTTTGAAAAATGTTGAATTATGGCCAATTTTTTGAAGTTTCGCACCACTGTGCATAACACTAATTTATGCATGTTTTTTGTTTTGTTTTTTTGATCTTAAAACATTAAATTCTTGCTAAGCACTAAAACTCTTTTTGTAAATTTAATGTATTTAAAAAAGAACTTACAAAAATTTTATTATTTAAATCATTTTTAATAACCTAGTAAGAGACGGAAGTGGACATCCAGTAGGAATGCCAGGGTAAGGTCCTGAAGATCCCGCAATATCCAAATGAGTATATTTTATTGGATAATCGGAGTCAATCCCATGCTTTAAAAAAAAAAATATTAAAATTAAAAAAAATCAATCTGACAAACACAAACATAAAAAAGTAATAAGAAATTAAACCACCTTGTCTAATCCAGATGCTTTTATCATAAATGCTGCTGGAAATTGATGACCACGAGGAGTACGACTTGAAGGCTCATTATTACACTGAAGAGCATCTTCATACTCATTACGTCCGGCCGCAAATTGAAAATCCTATGGTAACAATATAATTCAAATAAAATAACACAAATCACACAAAATTTTATATTGATAAATGGCAAAAATAGCGACATTTTTAAAACATAAAATACAAGAAAAGAAATAAAGTGATAAATAAGTTAAAATTAGAAAACCTAAGACTAGAAATGTAAAGAATATAAGACATAAAAAACATAATAATATTGTCTTTAAATATATAAGTTGTTTCTTCATATATATATATAAAGAAATATTAGGCAATATTAAATATTAGAAATATATTCACTATTAGACTCGGAGACTAAACTTTTGAAAATCTTGAAGTTTGATCGAGTACATTAATAGTATGATTAAATAAAAAGGCTCCAAGTCACAAATCAATAAATCACAAATAAATAATAATTGACCTTAAAAAATATTAAGTAGTTAAAGTCAAAATTGTGTTATTTATTTTATTTGATTGCTTCAAATTAAATGTACAAAGGAGACTGTAATGTAAGATGAAACTAATACGAACAAAACAAATACATATAAAAAAAATATTTTAAAGATTTGTGAATAAAAGAACTTTTAAAATTTCAAGGTAAAAGATTTGAGGTATTTTTAATTGGTTAGAATTTCACTCTAACTGTAATGGCTTTTTTGATATCACCATTAAGTTATTGTCTGATTAACTGCTTTTACTAATGTAAAGCATAATTTAAGCAAAATACATCGTAAATGTTGCATCTGTTATAGCAGCCTGTAATAGTATTTTATTATTTTTTAAAAATGTAATACTATTACAAAATAGTATTACATTATTTTTCAAATCATTTCAAAATTTACAGCATTTAAGTCTTCTGCCAACTGTTTCTGTTTAAATTTCCTTGTGCTTCCTTTTCTCTTCAAACATCAATCTTAAGCAATAGTTTAAATCAAAATAAAATAAAAAAATTGTAAAATCTGATTTTATATTTAGAAATCACTACCATCATTATTACTTAATGAATAATGGATTTATATTTAACTAGATCATATAAGATCGTCATTTAAAACCATCATTAAACTAACTTATAGTGAATTCTACTACAGATATGTTTACTTCTAAAAATATTCTTAAACATAATATGCAAAACGAAAATCCCAAGGAATTGAAAAAGTCAACATAATAAGATGATAACTGTATTATTAAACTTAACAATGTGATTTTATATATTTAATACAAATGTATTATAAGATTATTTAAATAAATTGTATGAGGTAATAAGAAGAAGGATATTATTAAGTAATGTTTTATTGCTTATCATATTTGTCTGTAAAAAGTAGTTGCTACTTGTTAATAAAAGAGTATGGAAAATATCTATGGATTCACTAGAGAGTTAAAGTACATAAGAAAATTTAGAGTAATCACATAAGGGTTGGTTAACTTATGCAACTTTAATTTTAAAATGCTTGGTTTTATGTACTGAAACGAATGTTGCGCACCTTTGAATAAAAAACACACCAACACTCAAGTCCTGGCCCAGAATGAACACCTATCTGCAAGATTCTATGACCATGTTTAGAAAAGGTCCAACTTTGTACAGTTAGCTGCAAGCAGGATTATTAGGGTTATGTTCGGGGTTATTGAAATACCATTGATTGACTTCAAATCTGTCCAATTAAAATCATCAGTTGACCATTACATGCTTAAATTGGTTTAAAAATGCTTGACATGCAAGCATTTATTTAAAAGCATGTATATGTGCACTATGTCTCTAAAACAGCATATACGTGTGTAGAATGTGTTTTTTCCACTTCAGGATCTTAGATATTCCACAGATATTGCTATGTTTATGTTGATAAAATGAGAGGAGAGTTCATTTACAATACCAGTTTCCATGAATGCTGTAATCAGTTTCTACTGTTATTGTTGCTGTTAGTAAACATTAGAAATATAATTCATTGTTAAAAAATTATTTTACGAGCCATACAGAGAAAGGCAGAGGGGAAGGGACTAGTGAAAGAGTACTGATTTATTTATATATCAAAAACAAAACATTTTAAGAAAACCCACATACTTATCTATGTTATTTCCATCTAATCTTATATCAAAAGTATTAAAAATACCTCTCTTCTAAGCATTGACACTTCAAAAGGATCTGCCAAACAATCACCAACTAAAAATGAAAATTTTATAAGATTTATTTTATATATATATATATATATATATATATATATATATATATATATATATATATATATATATATATATATATATATATATATATATATATATATACAACAATAAAATAACAAATGTTCTTTAATGAAATAACAAAAAAATTAATAATAAAATACTAAAATATATTTTAGTATTTTATTTAAATAATTTTTTCAATTATAAAAACTTATGATGTCATTCAGAAAACAATAGTAAATTTTTGGTAATTAGTTTAATATAAAAGAAATTTTTTTTTTTTTAATCAAAATATATTCTATTTGAATTTTATGAATTTAAACAAATCTGCACACAATTAACAAGTTATTTAGTGTCATTTGATTAAAAATCTGATTTTCTGGACTCAATAAAATTTTTAAAGTCATTTTTTATGTTCTTTTTAAGTTTACAACCAAGGCATTAAATAAAAGTGGTTGAAACTGGTCAAGAGAATATAATGGACGAAGCAGGACTTCAAAAGCATGATTTTTAGATGAACTTATTATTATAAAGAAACACTATCAAGAATAGAGACTGTACTTGTCAATGAAATAGCTTTTCTATTAAAAAGTACAAACCAAAGAGTTAGCAGTTTTTAATAAAAAAAGTTTTGATAAAAAAAAATCTCTTGACAGCTGGAGTCTCCAGTAATTGCATGACCAAGTTAATAAATTTGTAATGAATAATATTATGGCTAAATACCAACAAACTGTGATAATCTTTTTTGGGTTTAAACCTGATTTTTTTATTAGGTTATCTGATCTAGGTCTGAACTAAAAAAAAAAAAGTTTGGTTTAGTTTTGCTGAAGTAAAAAAGATGAAATTTCTTACAACCATTCACTATAAAAAAAAGTTTGGTTTAGTTTAGCTGAAGTAAAAAAGACAAAACTTCTATTAACTATTCACTATGAAAAGACCCAAAAAAATTAACTTTTACCTAAAAAAATTAACAAAAAAATGCCAACACCTAATTATTGACCTATTATATTGTATATTAATCTTACGCTCTTGAATATGTCTGGCAAATCCTTGCATATTAGCAGCTCCATTATCCAAAGCAATCTAATTGCATACAAAAAAATTGTTAAATAGTGTCTGAATAATTTATCATAAAAAATAAGAAACATTAAAAAAAACATACTGTGTATTTATCACCCATAGCAATGATTGCATGACCGGTCAGTGTTGCAATTGTGAACAAATGAGGATTTTTGCTATTTAATGCCTAATCAAATATGTTTATAAATATAAACTTCCACAAACACAAACAAAACACACACAAATACGTACACATATACAGCCCTCGGAACTAGGGTTCGGCAATTCCGACCTTACTGCTGAGCCTAAAGTGTTTGAGGTCAACAAATAATTGTTGACCTCATTTCATTTTTTGGTAAGCCTTTGTCAAAATTTTTTTGTCAACCTGATGCCAGCCTCTAACAGTCTAAGGTCAGAAATTTATTGCCAACCTCATTTTTCCTAATTCCAAGGGCTGCATATATATATACACTTTTTTTCTTCTTTAGAATGAAACAAGTTGACTTTATTAAGTTTTACCTCTTCTTTACAATGGTAAAGGGAATCTGTCATTGCCATCCGCCCTTCTGCATCAGTGTTTCCAACACGAACACGACATCCAGCTTTTGATGTAATTATTTCATCTGCCACATAGCTTTCTGGTATTTAAGTTGAATACTTATAATCATTTTCACTTATAAATTTATAAAATTTATAACAAATAAACAAACTTACCAGATCCAATACTATTTCTGACAACTGCAAGACGAGCCACGACTCGAATTCCTTTCGGTTGAAGCTCATTTAAAACCTTAATTCAAGTAATAATATATATATGTATATATATTTACATTTTGCTATATTTTTATTTTATGTATACATTATATATAATGTATAAATTTTCATTTTATATATAAATTATATATAGTAATACTTTCTTATATATATTTTCAGTTGCTAATGTTTAAACATTCCAACTTTATAAAGTTAGTATAAAAACTTTTACTTTAAATTCCCATTGAACCTTTTTTTTGATATTAACATGAACAAACAAAGATTTGAAAATAAATTGGGAAGAAACAAAAATTTAGGTTTACTAAATAGAGAACCAAATCTTTCCTTCAATCCTCATAGTCTCACAAGAAATATCTGGAGCTTGGCAACTATTTTACCCAAACAGAGTACAGAGCACGTAAAATTTTATAAAATTATTCTACAATATCACACGTCAATTTCACATGTTAATGTTTAAAACTTTTTAACTTTATTGTCATAAGCAATTTTTTCAAAAAAAACTGATTGCAATGAATTTTCAAGATCATCTTCATCATTAGAATTTTTGCTCATTCAACACAACCTTATTTTTCTTTATTTTTCAACACTAAAACAAAAAGCTTATTTTTCTTTATTTTTCAACACTAAAACTAAAACCTACTCAACTTCTTTTTCAAGAAGCAAAAAAAAGTTGAGAAAAAAGTTAAATCAACAGTTTTAGAAATACTCACTAATAAAATCCAAAAAATTGTCATAAAAGTATTAAAAAACGTAATTTCATTTAAATACTTAAATTTACTCAACTAGATTATTTATTTACTAGTCAAGAAGGACACATCATAATAGCAGAGCTAATCAAGACAGTTTCTCTTCGTATCAAAGTACTACTAATACGCTTAGTAGGCGTAGCCAGGATTTGAACCTGCAATTCTGCTGCTACGGGCATTAATTATTCTGTATTAAAAGCTAAAGGTAAAAACTTTTGAAAAAAAATTTGTAACTGTTTTTTGTATGTTTGTAAATTAATATTTCATCAGTTCAGTCAGTAAACTAATCTGCTATCAGTACCTTTTTTTATAAAAACACTTGTCATTTAAACCATATCACTACAATTGTAAAACAATCTTTATTAACTATTTTAAGTTATAATATTATAAATATTTTTATTTTTTTAATCTTTATTTTTTAAATAGGTTGTTTAAACTTTGGGAGAATTACATATGAAGGAGAGATGCAGAGTGCAAAACTTCTAGAGTCTATAAAATTTTGGTTTGGAGTTCTTTAATATATTTATACTTTTTATATACATTTTAAATCTGCAGATATTTTTTATTTATGTTTTAAACCTGCAGATAAACTTTGTTTTAATGTAGAATAGAATTTTAAGATAAATGGTGACATGCCAAAAACATCTGGATTTAAGGAAAATATATATATAGAAAAATAAAAGTCTTAGGGTGATTTCATAATTTCAGGTGAAAAAAGAAGTAAAACCAGCAAAAATTATTTTTTAACTTGAAATAACACAAACTATGTGGTGTGCTAAATATAGTGCAGTAGATGTAAAATTTAATATTTGCTAAACTTATGGCAAATGCAGTTTTGAGGACAAATTAATCATGGAATATATTTGTATGCCAAATTATGTTATTCGACTACTATGCTAATCAAATTATTTTTTTTTTAACAATTATAATTTGCTATGAAAGGTTAATGGTTTAGAGTATATATAATAAAAATTTCTGAAACCATATTAACTTTGGTAATTAAAACAATAAACTTTTATACAAAAATAACTTGGGTTTTATTCAAAAACTTCAACAATATTTTACCGTCAAAGAAAAACATTGTGTTTAGCTACATAAAGCACATCAGTAATTTTTTTACATTTTTATAAACAAATTAAATATAAACAAAAAGCTGCGTCCATTAACACAACAAAAGTCTTAACTTCAACAAAACAATTTAAAAAAAATGAAACTTGTATGTAAATTTGCGCTATAAAGATAAAGATAGACAAACAAAATAATGTCCTAACCAAAAAAAGAGTCACAAAAAAGCTTATAAAAATGTGATCAATGAATTATTAAAACTGTAGCATTTAAAAAAAATATTTTTCAAATTCATGTAAGCATGTTTACCAATTATTTCATTCAACTGGCATATAACACTTTATTAGCAGCACTAAATTTTACAATGCGCAATTCCAGTTACATAATGTGCAACTCCTGCTACATAATGCGCAATTCCTGCTACATAATGGATGCAGGATAAGTAAAATAAAAACAAAACTATTTTAATAAAAATACTTGCTGGTTTAAAAAAATTGGTGTAAGACAGTTGACATGTGACTTGTTCAGTTTTCTTGAATTTTTTTCCTCATTAGAATTCACTAATTTAAACTATCCAAATTGTAATTCATAAAAAAATCTCGATAACCTATTGCTTTTTATCAGTAAACACTCCAGATAATAAACTCAAAAAGTCTGGAGTCTTAAAGCCCCGATTAATCTATGATACTTTGAATCACTGATTGTCCTAATACAACTATAATATTATCATACACAATCAAATACATTTCATTATATTATTAAATATATTAATATATCAAATACATTTGATCAAATTATTATATAACTTGTATAAACAAAAACAAAGAAATATAATTATTACAGCAAACAGGCCAGCTATTGTTGCAGCACCACATTTATCTCTATAAAAGCAAAAAGGTTTAATATGTATTAATCATAAAAAAATAAGTGTATCTTAATCAAAAATACAAATGTAATACCTGTGCATTCCAGCCATATGTCCTCCTGCTTTAACATCAGCACCACCAGTATCATATGTTACACCCTACAAATATTAACAGTATTCATTGAAAAAAGAACACAAGAAGCATTCTTAACAAAACAAAGAATAAAAAAATGTACTTTTCCAACAAAAAAATATGAATTTTCAACTTCTCCTTCACCACGATATTCTAGATAAATTATTCTTCCTCTATGTCGCTCCACCACTAGAATAGATAAAAATTATTAAAAGTCGAATAAAACTAATTAAAAAAACAGTAACGCAACTCAGAAAATTATAAATGTTATTAAATAAAAAACAAATTTGTGCGATAATAATGGCAATTAAAAGTTGTTAAAACAATTTTTTATTCTTCTTTATTTTAAATCTATTCTTATTTTATTTATATATATATATTTTTATTCGAAAAAAAAAATTAGGAAAAACTCAAACAAGAAGTTAAAACTGACTTGGCAATACCAAGATCTAGTAAAAATCTAGTAGCAGTCATAAGTAGCACTCACAACTGATACTAAATTTTTTAACACTGATTATAGGTTTTCTTACTTAAAGCAAATTGATAACTTTGATAAATATAATAACATAAACTGAAAAAAAGAAAAAGCTTACTGTTGGCACAACGATCAACTGCTGCAAATAAAGGATAGTCTGCACGCAAATTATCATGACCAAACACAACATTAATCTTTAAAAAAGAATTATTTCATTTACAAAACTTCATTTTGTTAGATATTTCCTTTATATATTTCTTTAAGTTTTATGTGTGTGTTTATATACATACATACATACATACATACATACATACATACATATATATATATATATATATATATATATATATATATATATATATATATATATATATATATATATATAAAGTTCACAAAACTGTAATCAGTAGAATATTGGAATCAGGGTTTAACAAAGAGGGTGAAGAAGGGGATTTTAAACTACCGGCAAGTCAAAAAAAACTTTTTTTTAAATTTCAGTTTCCACGAAGTTTACAGAGTTTTTTTTTTTTTTGTTAATTTACCTCCCCAAGGCCCAGAAGGCCACTACAGACGAGGAGGCTACTTAATTGTGGTTATAACCCTTTCTCAACTCTATAACTCCGAAACACAAAACTTGACGAACAAGGCCGCTGCGCGGAGAAACAAGTTGAGCGCGGTACTACCAGGGATGTGGTGGGGATCGAACTTGGAACCTCTCGCTTATGAAGCGAGCGCTTATGAAACGAGTTCAGATTGTTGTAATGATCATTTCTAACCTTTTTTTTTTTTCATTTGCACAACATGTGCACATCTTGCACAATTGTTTAAAAATTTTATATAACAAACTTATTGGACATTTTTTATGTTATCATTTTCACTGACGTTACTGTATAATTCTTTCTGCATTTCAAGTTTTTTTTTTTTTTTTGCATATTTCTTTGTAAAGATTCAAATCAAGTTTTTGTAAGTACTTTTTACAACACAGAACGCCACTGCTGATCTTACTTTTGGACAGCCAATAAGATTTAATGAATTGATGACACCTACTAAAGCCGATGTGTTCCGCTATTATATGTTTTTGTGACATAAAAAAAACGTTAACAGAGCACCAAAAGAAGCACTGGCAGTGTTGTGTCAAAAAATTTCAGAAGATTTATGTCAAATATGGGATAAATTTTCATTTCCTACCATAAGTCACAAAGGGAACTGTCTTAAGGTTCATCGCCTCCAAGAAAAAGCTCAAATTCTGAACAAAAATCCTGTTAAAAGAAGAGAAAGTGACAAATTCCAAAAAGATAAAGAATCCTTCGATGAAATTTTGACATTTGCTCATGCCCATGCTACGATAGGGGTATTGACCGCAAAGATTCTAAATGTGACTTAAAAATAACTATTTTAGAATGGGAAGATTTTATTGGACAGAAGAGAAGGAACCAATTAGGATTTATTGATAAAATTGCTTCAGCAAATAAAGAACGAAATCATGAAAGAAACAAAATAGCGTTCTGAACAAGAATTGATTGGGGCAATTTCTAAAGTTAATATTAAAACCACTTTTGAAGAAACTTCTTTTGAAAATAATAACAGTAGCTCAGAAAAAGAACTACTTTCCAGTGACAAAATGGCTATGAAACTAAAATAGATTATACTATCCTAGACTTGCCGCCACATCAGATCATTACAGAGTTAGCAGTCATACAACAGTAGCAACAGTAAATGCAGCATTGCAGGACATGGGTTTGTTAAATGAATCAAACACTCTAGATCGAAAAAAGGTAGAACAGGAATGATCAAAATTTGGGGAAACAAAAGTTAAAGCTCTGCAAAGAGAACAAAATGGTTTTGAAGTAATTAGATTTGATGGAAGAATCAATAAAACTTTAACCAAGAATGGTTTCTTTAGAGAAGAGTACTATGTTCTTGTTAGTTACCCACCAACATATTTCTATATGTGCTATTATTTCAATAACACTGATGTGTTATTGAAATAATACCACATATAAAAATAAAAACATAATAGAAATAATAGCACATATTATTGAAATAATAGCACAGAAACAATAAAAGCAATTTTATGTGACGGAACTCCTGTGAACACTGGTAGAACCAGTGGAGCAATTAAATGAATTGAATTGTTTATTGAAAAACCATTACAGTGGTTAATTCACTTATTAAATTTGAATGAACTGCTTTTTCGACGTATACTTTCTAAAATAGATGGTCCAAGTAGTGGACCAACTAAACAGGGATTAGTGGCAGAATTAAGTTAAGATTAACGTTATCTATACGAAATGTGTCATGCCATTTTTTCTGGACATGTTTCATCTTGCATTGTGCAACCATATTGCACAATGCAAGATGGTTGACATGAGCCAACAGATTTTTGTGTTTATACGTTTCGACTATCAACCCTGATGCAGCATTAGTTGATTTCATACACATAGTTGTAAATGTGTATGCTCCTACTTGGTTTACATCAAAACACATCCATCTCAGTCATGGCTCAAAGAATTTCTGGTTTATTTGCAATAAGATTTCTCAAACCAAAGAACCATACCAGAGTATTATGAAGAAAGTTGTTAACACAAATTCTTTTTTTTTCCCCATCCAGAAAACATTATTTTAAACATGTTAGCAAACATAGTTAAACATGTTATGAACAACAAAAAGTTCGCAAAACTGCAATCGGTAGAGTATTGGAAGCACAGCTTAACAAAGAAGGTGAAGAACGGAATTTTGAACTACCGAAAACACTCAATATTTTTTCAAACAATCATATTAACATAATAGAATGGAAAAAAGATTTAGTCACACCTCCGTCTTTACTTAGCAATAAAACAGAATCGGAAATTATGAAATATGAAAACAAACCTTTGCAACTTTTAGACATTCCATATCACAGCTAAAGTGTTAAAAGACATATTGCCATTGTTACAAAGGCATCAGCTAACCACATTGGATATGCTAGTCGACATTGTTTCATTTGCTAGATTCTCATAAAATTATGCCAACATTTGAAAGTAAATATCAATATTATAAATAAGGAAGCATTCACAATTATATTTTTATTGCATTATCTTTTCTGTATTTTTATTAGAGTGAACTGTTATTTCAAAAACTGACTAAAAAATAATGAAATTAAACAAACAATAAAATATCAACATTAACAACAATCATTAGATTTTTCATTGAATTAAAATTCACCAGCCAACGCAAGCCCCAAGCTGTCACAGAGAGATTGTATTCTAGATCAAAAGCCTTTTCTAAACAATTTAAAAACTTTTTGCTGCAATTTAAGTTCATCAGCAAAAAGATTTTAAACATAAGATCACTTTAAACATAAGATTATCAGGAAAATAACTTATAGATGAGAAGCAACACAGGACCAAGATAAAACCTTGTTGTACCTCATAGAATACTGAAAACAGAGAAGAACCAATCATGTCATTGATTATTGTTCTTAAAAGGCTAGTCAAAAACAACAATTTAAACCATGAAATAAAACACAAAATTTAGTTTTAAAGCTTTCAAGTAAACAAAAATAACTTTTGCAAACAAAATCAATCTTGTAAACAAAAATTAAGGCCAAGGCCTTAATTTTTGGCCTTAAAGCAAGGCCAAGGGCTAACAACTTTGGACTAGAGTGAGGCTTGAAATAAAATAAAAAACAAACAAAAATTTATGCTTGTCTGAATGCAAAAAATTACATTGAAAATTTCACAATACATTCAAGCACCTATTTTGTTGTAGATAAATTTTCCTACTCCTTTCTTACTCATACTATCTCAAACACATTTCCTCCTCCTCTCAAATCATCACATTTCCTCCTCTTCTCAAACCACCACATTTCCTCCTCTTCTCAAACCACCACATTTCCTCCTCTTCTCAAACCACCACATTTCCTCCTCCTCTCAAACCATCTTATTCCCTCCTTCTAAACTGTCTAAAAAACAGATAAAATGCTTAGAAAAGTTGATTGGTAGGAAGAATAGTGTTTCACAGGATAGTTCAGACAAGAGATTCAATGTTTTCCAGCACTATGTTTCTAAAATTATCAACGAAAAGACTAGCATTCATTATCATAAAAAACTAAAGCATCAAAAAGAATATTGACTCAGAAAAGCAGCTGTGTGCTTTAAGTGCCAAAAATTAGTTACACTTTAAAAAAAAAAAAATTATGAATCTTGATGATGAGTCATTATTTTTTTCTTTAAGCAGCACTAGGTAGCAGGGTTATTTAAACTTATATACTATTATTATATTTCTCATCCAGATGCAACACCTAATGAGGTAAAACTCAAAGAAAAAAGCAAATATGAGCCAAAATTATTAGTTTGGATAACCTTGTTTGAGAAAGAAGTGTGAAACCATTTCATTGCTTTTTTGAACCAAGCAGTAAAAAAGGATGGGTACATTTCAAAATGTCTGGTTAGCATTTGCTGATAAAACAATCATCACTTACCCTATCAACTAAAATCCAATCTCATGTGACTTACCATTCAGCAAAGTTGCATCTGTTAATTTATATACTTTTATATGTAAAAACATACACACACACATACATACATATTTAAACTTAAAGGTCATCCTTCAAATCATTCATTTTATTGTAACTCATATTTTTTTATATTGAAAATTTATATTAATAAATTTAATTTTAGAAAGTGTACCATAAAACTGATGTAATTTAAAGAAGTGTACTATAATATTGGTGTAATTTTAAAAAAGTGTACCATAAGTAAAGGAGTGTACCATAAGTAAAGGAGTAAATTAAAAGTGTACCGTAATACTGGTATCTTTAAAAACTTCACGAACAAATTCTTCGACTTTTAAAGGACACATTCGCTCTGGGTCTGAACCACCAATATCTCTTGCAATTATTCTTGAAAAAATATAATATATCTTTTAAATAAGTATTAAATATCTTTATAAAAAATTATTCATTTTAAATTTAAAATAAAACTTTTCAAATTTGAAATTGAGGTCATTAAAATAAAAAAAAGTAAATAACTTTATAAATTTGCAACTTAAAATTTTTGAAAATACCTTCCCCATTCTAATGCAGTTGCCTTTCTTATAAATGGAGCACTCTAGCAAAACAAAAACTTTTGTCATACAAAATATTTATAGAATAAAACTTTTTAAAAATCATAAACTGAACAATGCAACCGCAATTGTTATACATAATCCAAATACCATTTCTTCAGATTGTAACTTTGTTGATGAAATTCCAAGTTTGTTAACCTTTTTAGCATTAGCAGGAGAACTTTCACGAACTTCTAAAGGCTTAAAATACAATAACACATATATACATATAAAAGGACTAATTAATTAATAGGTTTTATAAATAGTATTAATAAGTTATAAACAGTATTCAAAAATAACTTTTTAGCTATGGTTAAATTTAATTATATTGAGTACATCAAGATTTCTGATAAAACAACACTTATGTTCAAAATAATAATGAAAGAACTAAACAAAAAGTTTATTCTTCAAAACAAGATCAATATGAAATTGTTGTTTAAAAAAATTTACAAACAATATATAAAACTTTGTAAGATACAATAACATTTTTGTTAAACACATCTGTTAAAAATTTAAATATTATAAACCAGTGTCTAGCAGTGAGCTGCTATTGACTAATTTAGTTTTATAATTAAAATGCATTAAAATGTACTAAACATATTTCTTTATCAATTCTTTATCAAACCATATCTAAAACCTGGAACATGCAGTTGGATTATGAAACAATTCAACTTGTTGGAATTTTTTGGGGTTTAAAGTAAGCTAAAAACATTTTTAAGTCGCTAACACTTCACAAAACAAAACTAATAAACATAAAAAAGTTAAGTGGAACAGCACATGCTAAAAATTAGCAAAACTAAATTTATATGAAAACATTATACATCAAAACAAGTGTCTTTGAGGTCAGGAAATATTCCGGCAAGTTCCTATCAACCTATTAACATTTTTTATATATCAAATATTTTTTTTCAGGCAACATAACAATTTTTTTAATATGTGTAAAAAACATAACCAGGTTCAGTTATGTGGGATAAAAAATTAATAGAAAAAATTATGCTGATTCATTCATTCAAGTTCATGCTCTTTTCTTTCGGAGCAAAAGCGAAGAGCATGAACATGAAGACAATTTATTCTGTCTGCCCAGAGCAGCACTTTTTTATTAACCTTTCCATTTAGAAGTTCAAGCATTTATATAAATTTATATTGAATTAAAACCCTTAAAAATTAATATTAAAAAACCATATAAACACAATAACAATATTTAATAATTAAAAACTGTTTAATCAGTTTTTGTTACCAAATGGCTTAGAGCTTCCTAAAATAGAATTAAACATTTCAGAATAAACATTGAACACTAAAGAAGTTTGAAAAACTTTTTAGTAAAAAAATTTTACTTTGTTTCTGAACATTTCACTTCCAGGTTCATGTTTGTAATCAAAAGAATTGGAAAGAAGAACCTCTCAAAATTCTCAATCTCACAATTATCCTTTGAAAAGTAAACTGATTTGAACATTTTATTTAATGTATAAAATCCTTTTTAAATTTTTTCTTTAACGCAATCTTTTAATTAGTTTTTTTTTTCTATTTTAACTTTTTTTTCAAGAACAAGAACTTAATAAAACTCAAAATAATATTGGATTACAATATTAATTTGGTACAAACTTTACAGTGTTTAAAAGATTGAAAAATATTGATGACCTTGATGAACATTCCAAGTTAATTTTAACAAATACATTTAGGCAGTTCAACAACCTCAAAAAGTTTATGTTTGTTGCAAAATGTATCAAGAGTGACTAAGAACCTCTCATAAAGCTTGAAAACTTAGACGTAAACACAAATTTCAAATTTATAATTTTCAAATTTAAATATAAATCATAAAATTTAATACAAAAATTGTTAACATTTTCTATATAGGATTTGCATTCATTTAAAGTTAAATCAAGCTGATGATTAAAGTTCAGAAGATGATACACAAAGGAAGAGAAAAAAAATGGTCAAAAATTCAAAAAACAGAAGACATGGAAAAATGTAAATAAACTTGAAATCCAGAAAATTGACCCAAAAGAGGTTTGTAATTTCCTATTATCTAGATGTTTATCCTATAGCTGTGTCAAGACTACCCAAATAACAACTGTGACAGCTGTTGGAATTTGTTGTGATTCACTGCTAAGTCGATTATCATACAGAAAGCTGAGGAAAATGCTAAAAGCTAACAATATGGATGTTTATCCAAGCTAGAAAGAAGTTCAAGACTTCTAAATTCTACCACTCCTCTGAAAACCATTCCCCTACCTGAACCATATATTGGAGTTTACTCTACCTTTACTGAGTCTACCAAACTCACAGCACCCCAAATTCTTAAGCTTGTCTATATCACATCTGAAATAAAAAATTTAGTCCTTGAAATCAAATTTGGCTATGATGGCAATGGAGGACATAAAATGCATAATTAGCTACACAATGTGAATACCAATAATATAATCATGTCAATGTTTTGCCCTCTGAAACTTTTAAACTCTAATGCTGATGTAAATAACTTAATATGGGAAAAAAAGTACTTGAAGTCAGAATTTTACAAAGGCCTCTGATGATCCAGGATAGGAAAAGAATCCCATGAGAATGCACAGTCTTTAACATTTTTTAATACAGATATCATAACAATAAAAGAGGAAAGTTTTTACTATTACCTTCAATGGACAATATTTGAATATTAAATTGAACATTGTTGCTAACAGTTTGGACAGAAAAATTTCAAATATATATCAGGTGCCTAATGTGATCTTTGTGATATATTTAAGGAACAATGTGAATATATATATATATATATATATATATATATATATATATATATATATATATATATATATATGTACAGTTGAACAGGAATTAATTACAAATAGAGACATTGATTTCATGGAGCAGATATTTTTAGACTAAGTTCAAGAAAATGGTTCTTTATTCTTTAACTAAAGAGTTGAAGGATTATGATGTTCGCCATAGCAAACAGTCTAATAACTGGATTTAATGTCTGGATTTAAGGTCTGTACAAGTACCCCATGCATTATTTTGTGGATTTGACCACCTCATGAAAGTACTGGTTCATATTGCTGCTGAAGTCCGTGCATGGACAGAGTCTACGACAGCCAGTAGTGCCTACTTCCTTGAAGTAGAGAAGAAAAATATATAAAAGTTAATTAGCAAAAGAACAGGAATCAAGTGGGATTTTGTAAATTCATCAGATCAAACGGGTAATACTACTGGCAATGCAGCTTAAAGTCATCTTTACAATGAGAAAAATAGAACAGTGATTACTGACTACATTTCAAATCAGCATGACCAAATATTAGCTGAGCCATATGGTCTCTTGTTGTCTACTATTATTCGTGCTATGTCATCTATTCAGGAAATTAACATAAACTAATATAGAGACATGCAAGGTGACAAACATTCTTCTTGTACAAGAAATGCCCTGGGTTAGTTTGACACCGACTATTCATTAGCTATAGGGACATAATGGAGGCAAACAACAAACAACTGAGAATATTCAGAGAAAAATTATCAAGAAAAACAAATCAATTGCAGATCTTAAAAAATTGTTTTAAAAGACTCTGGTTGCGTAAAACAGACTTATTTAGTTTTTTGAAAAGAAAAAAGAAAACTTTATTTAAAATTTTTTTTAAAATGTTGAAATAAACAAATTTAATTTTTTTAATTCAATTTTTCAAATAAATTTTTTTGTCACTTTCAACTATAAATTTGGTGCATATATTTCAAATAAGAAAATGTATGTGAACAATCAAACTATATGCTATAAACAGCTTTTTTTACAAGTTTTTTAAAACTTTGAAAAGTTTTCATTTCTAAATCAGTAATGATAATGGCCTCTTGTATTTTGTATTTAACTAGTATCTCATTCTAGTTTTGAAAAACTGTGAAATATTTTAATTTCCAAACAATAGATTTTTTCTTTTTGTCTACAATTTGGACCACTGTTCACTTGTGCTTATATTTGCCCCCTACTCCATCACTCTCTTGTGCTTGTATTTAGCTGTCTTAAACCAAAAATGTTTTATCAATAGCTACAGTATTAAGAAGGGCCCCAAGAATAAAAGTGGCTCCAAGTATGGCATTTAGTGTGTTTTTAACTTCTAGTTTTCTAGAAGTAAAAAATCCATTAAACATCACAAGTTTTTTAGAGTTTGCCTTAGACCTGGAATCTTGAAAATAAATCTCTTTTAATAAACCTCATAAATTATCATTTCAATTTTGAGAAGCAAGTAAACTAGCGATTGACGTTCAAAACTTTTTTTTCAAATCTTTTGCTCATTGATTCTTTAGCTGTTTTAAAGAGATCATCAAAAAACTTCTTTTTGCATATTTGATTTGGTTGGGCATCATTATTTTTTTTTAAAGTTGGTCAGAAATAAATCTTTCTCTTTTTCCTGCTCTTTCCTGCAGAAAAAAGAGAAAGTGTGTGTGTAACTAAAGTCATCAGTGTGTTAAGTAACTAAAAAGTCCATTGTTTCCTTTAATGCATTGCAGTCTTCACTTCTACAATTTGAGGTTGTAATAGTTTGTTAGTACAATTAGTTTCAGTTAATACATTGTGCCAAACTAATAGGTTGAGTCAAAATTAGACAGCTTTGAATTCATATGTGGTGTTGTATACCACATATGAATTTAAAACTGTCTAATTTTGATGTAAGTAATTTAGCAGCCAATCTAATAATGGAATCTTCCTTCATTGCACAATAAATTTCTTATAACCCCAACTTTATAGAGTGAACAGTATTTAGATGATATGTTGTAGTACTTAAAGACTAATGTTAATTTGCGACATTTTGATTCAAAAATTTGCTAATGATGCACTGAAAAAATTATAGATACCTTGAATTTTTGAAAAAATTTCTAAAAATTTTTGAACTGCATCCACAAACAAATTCAAGGAGTGACAGATAAAAGGAATATAAAAGGCTTGTGAATTTATATCAGTTATATACTTCTGAACACCAACCATTTTACCTTTCATATTGGATCGATTATCATAGCCTTGTCCATGAATATCCATGACAAATAGATTATTTGATTCCGATGAGTACAAAATTTCTTCAGTAAGTCCTAATCCAGAAGTATCTAATACATTTATGAATCCTATAAAACTTTCTAAAATTGCGACATTGCCCAATTGTTTTGCAATGTTAACATAACATAATAAAATTTACTTTTTGTAATAATAGACATAATAGACATTTTTTTTGGTGATCTGGTAACTAGGTTTTTTTTGGTGATCTGGTAACTAAAATAATTGAAAATTACTTTTTTGATCTTAAGAATCTTTTGTTACTTCGCTAACTAATTGAATTTCTCCGAAATATTCTTTCCCAAATAATGTGTTTGATTAGAATGCTTAACTACTTTGTTTAAACATTTTCCATCACTCAAAACTTTGTAAATAATTCTACAATTTTTTAAAACTTGTCATTATTTTCTAGTTAATGAAAAAAATCAGTTTGATAATCCACAGAATATTTTCATAAGCCATCATTAAAATTATATTAATAATTCTCTTAACAACAGAGTCCCAATGTTGTAATTCAGAAAAGTACATTTTTTCAGTTAGACAATCACTAGTTTATAATGTACTAAGTTTTTTTTTAAAATCCAATTTCCAAATGAACATAGAGCTCTGCTTTCATGTCTTTTTAAAGCGTCGTACATCTCCAATCGTTTGTTCCAGGTTTCACTAATCTAGAAATAATGTTACTAAACAAATTACAACAAAAACAAAATACTTTGTCAGATTTAACTGAGTAAACAAGTCAAAATCTGTTGATTAATTTACCATTAGGTACTTTGCAACCAAAATATACATTGTTAATTGATTGGCTTTCATAATCTTTTGGGTAAGCAGTTAACAGATAATTTTGGCCAATTTGCTACATCGCTAAAATTATTTTTATTCACTTTAACATCTTTAAATTCATGTTATTGTTTGAAAATTCTATTTCCAAATTCAAGCCTACAACTGCAGTAGTTTTACTGTACCCTTCATTAATGTTTTAATTTCAATTATTTTGCATTCATTTTATCATTAATTTAAACTTTCATTTTTATTTTTAACTAGATTCTCATATTCAATGCCATTTTCTACAACTGTTTGAATAAAAAATATGAAGAGTTTTCTGCTTTTTGAAAGCTTCTGCTTGTTTTTTTTTTCTTTTTTTAATTTATTTTGCCAACCAAATAATTTCTTTTTTGAATTCATTTTAATTTAAGACAGCATAGATTTGTTTCTATTTTAAATCAGCTGTAAAGTGAAAAAGTTTAAAAACATCTAGACAGCTGTGGTCAAATTGTCAGCAAAAAATATCATTTATGCCTAAGCCTGCAATAAAAAAGTATTTCTTAGGATAAGCAAATATTTATGTACGTATCAAGAACAAAATTTTTTTAAACATCTATTAAATGTCTAATTTTCAAACAAAGTGATACAGTTTACTAAATAGTATATTTTGAGCCTTCTTAATTTTGAGCCTTTTTTAGTTATGAGCCTGTGTGCACTGGACACTGCCATGCTACAAGCGGGCCCTGAGTATGACCTGAAATGTACAGGCAATAAGTTCTTATCTAGCCCTCATAAACAGACAGTGCTTTATTGGTTTGATTTTATTAAAAGATAAAATTTTATCAAAAATTAGAGAGGCGTGTAATTTTCAAACATTTTGTAGACTGTGTTCTTTTGAAAGGTCACTCAAAGATATATGTTTCCATAAAAATTGTATCAAAAATTTGTTAAAAACTCCTGACTTTATTTCTTCTTGACCATTAATGACATATCTTTGTAAAAGGCAAATCTTGTATCACAAACTTGTTAAAAACTTTTAATCTCAATTCTTAACTTTCTTCTTATAAAAGCAATGATTAAAGAAAAAATGGTTAAAGAAACCAATTGATAAAGTAATGCGATACTTTGCTTAAGCTTTAAACAATGTTCCTCACAAAGACGTTATTTTTAGTTCCTCACAAAGACATTACAAAGAAAGTTTTGCTCATGGTTTCTAAATAATTGAAATATTTTGCAGTGTGTCAAAGGACTTTATTATTGGATCCTTGTTGTATATTAATAATCTACCAAGTAAAATAGTGAATAAGTTCAAATTATATAGTCTATGATACTAAGATATACTATCCAAGTTATTTTGGTAGCAAATAATGCAAACAGAATGTTAGATTGTGTTAAAAAATTGTTAGCAAAATTGGATGGTAAATTAAATAATAAAATAATTAAATGAACTATTTCTTGAGTTACCAGTACCAGTATGGTCTCCATATTTAAAATATGTGCACCATTCAGCCAGTTACAATATTAAATACTAGCTAATTAGTTAAAATAGCCCTAATGCAAGATAAAGAAGTACACTCTAAAGCTTCAAAAATTCAGCTATTAATTTCTAATATTTTTAATTACTATTTTTATCTTATGAACACTCAGTTCACAATCAAGAGGTTAAAATCTGTTCTACGCCTCTGAAAGTAGTATATGGTACTTTCAGATGATAGTGTGGTATTCTGAAAATGTGGTACTTCCATAGTGTGTGTGTACCCCCTAGGCACCCTTTGGAGCATAAAGGAGGTAAAATTAATAATTAAAAAAATATTTATTTAAAAAAGTTATTAGAATTCTAAATCTTTATTTTAACACTTTTTCATTGACAATCAAATTGTCAATGAACGGAACAGCTTGCTAGATAATTTGGTCTGTTCTCCATCTATCAACAGCTTTATAGAAAATCTTGACATGCTTTAAAGTTAGAACAGCTCACAACTCTCCTTTGTGAAAGTTGTTTTATAAGCTTTACAAATGATAACTATAATTTGACTATATTTTATATTGTATCAATTATTTTTACTTTGTTGTAACTCGATATACTACTAATGTTAATAATAAACTGGTTAAAAGTAATTATTTTTTATTTATTTAATTAATTAATTTACTTTTAACCAGTAAATTTCTTCTCTGGTAAAATATTTGAACAGAGAAGAAATTTACTGAGTATGAAAGAGTAAGAAACAGCTTTTCTACATTTCTCTGCACACATGAGAAAGTGTTTTAACAAAAAAAAGTATACCACATAAAGAGCTTCAAAAGCTCCAAGTACAGATACAAGTAAAGCATCTTTGTATTTTGCTAATCCAGGTTCTGAGTTGGAAACAACAAGCAACAAATTTTTCTTTTTCGATTTTAAAGCTCTAAATAAAAAAATGTTTAGTGATATATTTTTTAATTAAAGTAATTTATATCAAAAAAACCAAAATGTTTTAAATACACCTAAAAAAATTTGGAACTTAAAAACTTTGGTATAATAAAGGGAAAATACAATGTTAATTTTATATTAAAATTACCTCTTTACTCCTGCAATAGCTGCGTCTTTATATCGTCTGACATCATCATAATCTCTGTTAACTGGACCAGTTGGTGAGTACACCTAAAAGTATAGGTAGAAAAATAAAACAACAAAAATAAATTCTAATTAAATTGTAAAATATTTTCAAATTAAATAATAAAAAAAGTAATAACTACTTATATCAAAATAAAAATTAATTAGATTAATTTATTATTATATCTATTATTTTTATTTGGAATTAAAATTTAATTACAACACAAATAACAAAACTTTTTAAACATACCACAAGTTTTACTTCTTTATTTGGAGTTATAACACCATTGACCTCGCTCAATAAAAGACCATCAACCTTTTAACAAAATCATTTAATTATTTGATTATAATATTTCAACAAAATCATTTTCTTTTATCATAACTTTTTAACAAAATTAAAGAAAAAGAGATTAAAGATTAAAGAAATTAATCTTAAATTGTAACAATAAAAAGTATTTCTAAAAAGATACATTTTGTTTGCATAATGCAATTCATAAACTTGTTATAATGTTCACATAAATACATTAATATTATTGTTTACACAACAAATTTCATCTGATGATGAAAAGTCATCAAATAAGTATGCCATCAATAGACTGATTTCAAAAAAACAAATTAATTTACTTAGAATAATAACTAATCTGTTTTTTTTAATTTGAATCAGAATAAACAGTTCACAAAACTTTATCTCTTAATGAGGTACAGTTCTAAAATTACAGTACAGTTCTAAAATTTACTTTTATGGTTTTGAGGCCACTTAGTAAACACATGGTCTATTTTAGATGTCTAAAAAAGTATTAAACATTTTAAAAATATTTAAACACACTTTTGTGTTTACTGGGTAGGAAGGGTGATAAGGGTAACTCGTAGTAAGGTTTTACAAACTTTGTAGTAGCTCTCAGAAAGACTGGCTCCATCAAGTTGTAAAATATTAGAGATTTAATAATGCCATATGTATGCATGTTAATCCTTTTTTTTTTTTTTTTGGATTATTGAGGCTACATAAGAAGTCCTTTGTTATGACATTAAATTGGTTAGCAGGAAATAGGCAACACATAGCTTATTGCACTAAACTGATTTTAACTGATCTTGACTCTTTACCATCGCAAAGATTACAACTTATCTAGAAATAGGAAAACCCTCAATTTAATTGTGGGTAAGGGTAAACCTTGGATAGTGATAAAACATGGTGATAAACCTTGTAATATTATCATAACAAAAAGACATAGCTAAGGACAAAAAATGGCAACTACTTGTAAAGAAACTGCTTTAACTCTTCTGTAACATTGTATCTAAATTTTAAAAAATGGCATTACAGAAATCTAGCCACAACACACAAGCATGAACTATGAATAATAAATTTAAAAAAACACATTTAAACTGATAAAACTTGACTTTAAATTAATAATTGTATAAAGCCTTTTCAACTTTTTAGACTTTGTATTAATGGAGATTAACAATTTAAGACAAACAACATTTTTTATTAAATGACAGATATTAAAACCAAATGATGCTCTAGACCATGTTTTAAAGCATTACAAAAAATCTGTTTTACCCGAAAAACATTTTTTACCTAGTTGTATTTTGGTTACACTAAAAACCTAATTTTGTAATACCTAACTTTAAAGATATTCTTTAGGCAACTTAATGAAGTAATAAATATTTTAAAACTTTTTGCAGAAAACATTTCATAAATTAAAAAAACAAATCTACTATATATACCTATTGAATAACAAACAACATTAGGATAATATCTATTTTATTTTGACTTTAATTTCAATCTTACTGTTTTAATCTTGAGAGGTAACCCTTTTGTAAAAAGCTTATCAGTCTAAGGAGGCTTATATACAGTCTTATATACAGGCTTATATACAGTCCAAGAGGCTACTAAAAAGTAGCCTCTTGGACTGTAGTGGCCTCCTTATAAGGAGGCCACTACAGTCCAAGTATATAAGGAGCTGAAAAAAAAACTTTTATAACAAGTTGTAACATTGCTTGTAACAACAACAATGAATACATTAAAGTTTTTATTTTAAAAAATTTTTCAGAATGTTTGATAACTTCATGACTCAATCAGACAAACTGAAAATTTAGTCTAACAATATTTAATCATTATATTGAGAAAGTTACTAAAGTAAACAAATTTTTACTTTTTTTTTTAATCTTTCAATTTATCTAATTAACTTTATTTTTAACAATGACAAAATTTTAAACATAATATAAGCCCCAATAGAATTTTTAAAAACTTTATGTTTAAACAAAGTGTTTTATAGTCAGGTATGATTAGTAAAACACACCTTTGCACTAAAGAAACACATAGATTCAATAAACTTAAAGATATACCTCACTAGCTATATCAATAGCTGACAGATAGTCATTCAAAAATTCAGGATAACAATTATTTTCATTCTTAGTATTTTGACCAACTATAACAATTGCATCATAATCACCATTTTCCAAGGAAACACACAACTCAACAGCAAATCCCAAGTGAACCATGGCTAAATTTATTATTTGCTAAAACAGATAAGTTTTGTAAAAGTTTTAGAACACATTTAAAAGATTTTAATATATTGTGATTAAACTAAATGTAAACCATTTTAGTTAATAAAATTTTATCAATTTAGATTTTTAAATAT
Source organism: Hydra vulgaris (assembly GCF_038396675.1). Classification (NCBI taxonomy): domain Eukaryota; kingdom Metazoa; phylum Cnidaria; class Hydrozoa; order Anthoathecata; family Hydridae; genus Hydra; species Hydra vulgaris. The sequence goes on along the minus strand of NC_088922.1, from coordinate 64,924,697 downwards.
TTCATTGTTTTGATCAATTTAGCTTTATTTGTGTGATAGCTACCTTTATTTTTATTTAAATATAAATTAATATCTTGATTTGACAAAGCAAAAACACTTTACATTAAATTACTAGTAAAAAATCTTTAAGAACAATATTTTTGCGAACAACAGGTTCGGCTTTATTATGGGTTAGTGTGTAAGTTTTTCCAGAAATATGATAATGAAGCTGAATTCTGATTATTATTAATAAAAGCTCTTCAGTCTACAGTCTACATATTTAGGAAAAGTCTACCCATATCATTAATGAGTACACTTTTCAATTAAAAATCATTTTATAACTTTGGAGATACTTCATATGTTAATTAAAGATGCTACAAATACTTTTTACGATTTTCATACTAAGTATTATTCGTTTTAATTATAAAATTGAAACAATAGGTACAAAACAAAAGCAAATATGTTAGAATACTAATTGAAACCATATCTTTTGAGCAAAATAACTTTGTTTTTCTTGCATTTTGTAACACTTGCTGCCTCAATGTTAAATTTTTTAAAAACAGTTAGTTGATGAGCAAATTCTAGATAATGTACGAATTGCTGCGCTTCCTACATTGTGATAATCTTTTTAAATGTTTTTTAAGCAGTTTTTTAAAATGCCTTTATAAAAAATTAAAAAGACTTGTGTATTAAGCTTTCTTATTAGACAATAAAAAGTAAAAGTAGTTCATGGTGTTTGTAAAACCTACAAGCTATAACTTAAAGCCTATAAGCTGATTGAATTTGAAACTTGACCTCAATGAGATTTAAAATTTGAACTTATGTTTAAATGAAAAGTAAGAAATTAAGAATTTTATACATAATGTTAAAACGTCACCTTACTAATTTAAAATAACTTAAATTAAATTTGTATTATAATAATTTATTATATTATAAATCTAAATTAAATTAAATACTTTAAACTTAAATGCACCTTCACTTTATATTGATTTTTAATTTAAAGAGCCTATACATTAGGTATGTTACATGAAATTTTTAAATTCATCAAATTCTAGGTTGTTACAAATTATTAAAAAGAGCTTTATTTCAATATTCCAAAAGTGAAAAAAATTTCAAAATTGAACCGCCCTACAAAAAGTTAGGACGTTTTAAGTACAGATTTTTTGATATTAGGATTTGTTGAAGAAACTGTGGTCAAAATAAAGTTTTTATTAACTAAAACTATTTTAACTTAATCAATTCTTATCCAAAAGTTTACATCTTGGTATCAAAAGATAGATACAATCTACAAATTTATAAAGGTTTCTAGATTATGGGCGCATCCGGGGGCAAGAGGGGACACAAAACCACCATCCATACCGGCAATAAAGACTAACAATATTTATAAAAAAGTGGGTTTTTTTAATGAAAATGTAAATTTTTACATACAAGATATTTTGTAATTAGCTATCAGACCACAGTCAAATATAGAAGTTTTATTGTCTTTGGGGGGATGTAAGGGTAATGGTTTCAAACACCCTATTGTCAAAAATGACTCTTTTTTTTTTATAAATATTTATCTTTATAATTAAAAAGAAATCTAGTATCAAATCAAAAATTATATTTTACTACTTTACAACTTCACTAGCAGCGCACCCTTTGTTTCAAGGGATGCAGATGGGGAAGGGGGCGTGTCATTGCCCCCCCCCCCTCTTTTACAACCTAAAAAAAATTATATTTTTAATGAGATTCAAAAAAATATTTTAATGTAATTAAAATAATAAACTTCTCTATAAAAATATCTTTTACCAAAATTCACAATACATCACATAATGCTTAGTGATAGTTATAGATGGTTCCCCCTCTGACCTGAAAAAAATTTTAAAAACAAAAAATGTTTTATAACATTACTTTAATTAGTTTACATCTTGGCTTTTAGTTAATGATTAAGATATTAAATTCCATTAATGAAACTATATAATAATCATTGTTAACAATAGACACGACGTGAATGTAAGCTAGACCCGTCTATCAAAAAAATTGCAAGTTCCACTACTCACTGTAATTTTTTTTGTGCAAATTCCACGATTTGCTGTAAATTTTTTTTGCAAGTTCCACTACTTGCTGCACATATTTTTTGCAAGTTCCACAACTCCATGTACATATCTTTGCAAGTTTCACTGCTCACTGTACATTTTTTTCGCAAGTTCCACTACTCGCTGTAAATTTTTTTTGCAAGTTTGACTACTTGCTGTACATTTTTTTTTAAAGTTCCACTACTCGCTGTACATTTTTTTGTGCAAGTTCCACTACTTGCTGCATACTATATATATATATATATATATATATATATATATATATATATATATATATATATATATATATATATATATATATATATATATATATATATATATATATATATGTATATATATATATATATATGTATATATATATATATATATATATATATATATATATATATATACATATATATATATATATATATATATATATATATATATATATATATATATATATATATATATATATATATATATATATATATATATATATATATATACATATATATGTATATATATACTATATATATATATATATATATATATATATATATATATATATATATATATATATATATATATATATATATACATATATAGTCAAAAAATAGTAAAATCATGTAGTAAGATAATAAAATGCATGCCCAATTATCAAAAAATAATGGCAACATAATCACATTAGGAAAACATCAACTCACTGGAAACATCAATGAAAATGAAAACATCACTAGAAACATCAACTCAATGAAAACATCAGCTAAAATGTCAGCAACGAGCTGGAACTTTTTCATATAATAATCAACAGCTTCAGAATCATTTTCTTTTCTAGTCCAGTAAGAAATAGTATTAGCTTTTCTTTGTTTTTTTTTTAAGTTTTTCTATTCTGCTATTGTGCAAGACAGTCATTGCTGTATCGGAATCATATCATTCATAATTATTATTGATATAGTATGTATTAAATATATATTACATTATAGTATATATTTAATATATACTATAATATAGTATATCGTTGTTGGCCAGGTAATATCTCACTTGTGTAAAAAGCAAAATTTTACAGGAGACTGAAAAAACTATATATTTCAATGAAATGAGGTTTTAAAAGTAAGAGTAAAAAATAAATAACTAACAAATTATAATATAATTTGTTAGTTAATTATTATATATGATATAAAGCTTTTTAAAAATGTAATAATATGATTGGACTGAGCTCAAACACTCAGAGTTAATGTGATATAGTTGTACAACAAATACGCAAGTATAATACACAAGTGATCGGATGTGTAGATTTTATTGCATAAAATAAATGAATAAGTTTTATTTCGTCGATTTGCACACATTTTACATTGTTATCCTTAAGATCTAATAAATATATATAATTAAAAACTGAGTAAGGCAAGTAGAAGACAAAATGTCTTCTTATGAAGCCCCTTCGTAAAATAGAGAAAAATATAATTTTACAAGCTCAAATATTATACAAAAGAGTGAATCTAAAAAGTTAAAAAAAAAATTAAAAAGTTTTAGAAAAAAGTTATAAATTTTGCAAAATAAAAAAAATCTTTTAAATATATATAAAAACAAAAAATTTACAAATCGGTACTTATATATATGGATTAAAATCCAAGGGAGATATTTAGCTTTAAAATTACCGAATTTTTTCACTTACTTACTCAAATACTTTGTTTTGAATTGTAAAGCCTAAATTTGCTCAAATAATTTTAATATATATTTTATTATATTGCAAAAAAAAAAAAAAATAGAATACACAATAAATATGTAAAATTATTATTCACAACATTTTTAAATTTAATTATCACAAATATCTTCGTTGTACCCTCTTGTGCTTCTTAGAAATTTTTGCTATTGTAATCAACAACACAATTCAACAGTTGTTTGGAATAATCTGGATGAGACATAATCCTTTTGAATCTTTGCCAATGAGCCTTGAAGTTTGAATGGAGTGCCTCTGTTGCTTGCTCAATGTAAATTCCAAGACCAGTTATATGGTGCTTTAAAAATTGTGGAACATGGTAAAAGACAGCATGAACTTTTGGTGTGACAGAAACAGTCAACTTTAGATAATTGCTATTAAACTCTTGAATCTTTTTCTCAAAGTCTGGAGAGAACGAGCATCCAAAACAAGAATTAACAATTTGAAGAAACTAGTGAGTCCAAATAATCGTATTTTTACGTTATTCATGTAATCGAGTATTTATTTTCTTAATTACCCGGGTACCCGGGTATCCGGGTAAAGGAAAAAAAATTTACCCACACCATGTTGTGTTAATTAAATTTAAAATAAAATGCAACAATTTTAGTTTTAAATCTATTTTTTATTTAAAAAATAATACTTTAAAAATACAAGTTTGTCAACCGTTTCCATTTTCAACTGATTTCGGGTTTTTGTGACAAAAGCTGAAGCTACCGAAAACACTCTTTCACTTACCAATAGAGTCACCTCGTTTTGAACAATCTTTCTCCCACAACTTCATTTCTTTTTCCAATGTGGATTTTCTCTCATTATTTTCTTTCGGAACAGTCATAATTAATTCAATTGTTTTTGGAGTTCATCATAATTTGAAACCAAACCATTATTTGAAATTATTTCTTCATTTTCAATTGTTAACTCTGTATCCATCTGTGTGTTTGCAGGATCTTCATTGAACAGCCTTTTGAAGGTTTCTTTAGCCAATAAATGAATAGAACTTTTTTTTAAATAAGTAAAATGGCAGGTAATCTCTGGTTTAGGATAATTTCCAGATTGTAAAAAACGCAAGAGTGATACAACATCCTCATTTCGTCTTTCTTCAATTCTTTTCTTCAAAGGAGTGAACATTTCCATGGCTAACTGCGTATTTGTTTCTTTTAGTTTGTTTAGCAAAAAAATGCATACTCCTTCAGCTTTTAAAAGATTATTATTATCTTTACTGAGCTCTTTAACAGCAAGCTCAACCGGTTGTAAAACATGTGATATTTCTTCTAAAACTTTGATATTTTTTTGTGAACATTTTTGCTGACCTAATTCCATTAGAGCCTTTTGTATACAATCGTATATTTTTATGAAACGATTTACCATTGGTATTATTGAGTTCCATCTTGTTTTGCAATCGAGTAGCAATCGTAACTTTTTGCCTTCTTGATCTATTATATGCTTTTCAAGAACACTGCTTCGAACTGAAGAATATTTGAAAAATTTAATAATTTTTCGTGTTTCATTAAGAATTTTGCCAATGTCTTCACGAAAGATTGGTAATTGTCTAACTAAATCATTTTGGAAATTTAAGTTACCATCAAAAGCAAATGCATCAGCTACCTCATCATTTTGTTCGGTAGTTTCAACACAATCATCATCTGCTAAATTTTCATCATATTCTAAATTCTCATCATCTTGGAAATTTGTATCAATTACCGCATCATCATTCGTAATTAAACTCCCACTTTTTTTATAAAATACATCAAGTACAGCAAGATGTATAGCATGGTTGTAGCATAACTGAGAAAATGGTAAAATATTTTTCCCATATTTTACCATGACTGATGCTCCATCATGTGTGGATCCGACGATATCATTATCCATTTCAATTCCATAATCTTTAAGTTTTGCTTTTACCAAATCGATAGTGGCATTTGAATCACAAGAACCTATTATTTCAGATAGACCCAAGACTACAGGTGGCTTTGTTACTGAAGTGATATTCATGAACCTTCTAACGTTTATATCACTCCATTCATCGACAGTAATACTGAATCTCTCTCCAGTTTCTTTTTGCTCTAATAACGACGCCATTAATTCTTCTTTTTTTCTTTATAAAAATCCATTATATATTTCATTACCGTTGTTTCACTTTTTGGCATTTTATAATTACGACTTGCTACGAAACCCCTAATGGCTTCAGATGAAGTAATTCCTTTGATTCACATTTCGCCAATATTTCATTCAATGATTCTCGACTTATGAAATTTATTATTCCATTTCCAACTGATTTTGTGTTTTTCGAAGAAGACGCATCAGTTTCATTTGTGTCGCCCAAATTTCTTTTTTGTAAAGATATGTTATGTAATTTTAAATGATTAATCATTCCAGTTGTATTAGATCCCGGACGTTGAATTATAGATTTGCATATGTTACAAACTGACTCCGACTTCTCTTTTTTTGTAAAATATTTCCATACCTCTGATTTTTTCGAAGACATTTCTGGGTATATGTAAATAAATCACTAAAATAAAAAATCACAACATAAAAATTGAAAATTGAAATTTATACGTATTTAAATATGCATTTATTACTTGAAATTTAGTACATTTTACTCAAAACACTTCACTTACCAAAGGCAGCTATATGTATTAGAAAATTAAGTATTTATTTTATTTATTTCACAAGTTTTTTTTTAAATATTTCACTTTCTTGCAAATTTTACGTCGTACAACTTCAAATTACAAATGTTATTTATTTTATGTAACTTAGTTAAAAAAAAACTTTTGAAACTTAGTTAAAAATCAACGGTTGCTAAGCAACTTTATTATAGAAGTAAAAGAAGAAAAAACGGTAGAATACCGATACTCGATTGATTAATAGTTAAATGAATGTGCAATATTTACATTTTTTTGTTTAAATATTATACTCGATACTCGAAAAAAATATTCCGAGTAGTCGACTACTCGGAACTTGCTTATAAAGTATCAATTACTCGGGTACTCGGGTAATCGATAATCGTAATTGGATTCCCTAGAAGAAACAATGTAGAACATGGGATATGGATGATGCTTCAAATGACTTATCAGCTACGGTTATCTGCTTCAGAGCATCAATTTTTTTCAGCAACTTTATGCAATCATTGCCATTGAATTGACCACCATGGTTCGCCTGTAATGGTATATGTATTGAATTCGACCATTCTTTTGTTTTTAGCAAAACTTGAACCAAATGCTTAATAAGATAGTTAACAACGTCACAGTTGTTCAAGTTTGTTGATTCAATGTTGCACCAGCAGCAAGGATGCTTGCTACTGTGAGACTGAATTCCACAGATAATATTTGCAAGCTTCATGTCACATGACAGGATCAATTTGTTAATTAATTTATTAATTTGTGTTAGGTCCAAAATTAGTTTGATATTGCCAAATGTTTCAGGGGTGTTTACAGAGATTGCTACACTTGGTTGCTTTTTGACACTTGTGCTTTTAAAATTTTCACTTGAAGCCAACTTAATTGACTTTTTTACTGGACCTTGTTGTTCTGTTTGGTGTTCAGAAATTAGACTCAAACTAACTTTGAAAAAGGACCTTCCACCATCAAGGCCCAGTTTCACAGTGTTCCAGCTCATCAAATCTTTTGAAACTGTGATGTTTTACCTTCAGGGTTTTTAAATTGATACAATGAACAGCGTCACAAACCTCATTAGAATATGACAATTTTACATTGGTAGCAATGAAAAAATCTTTTCGACTAGATCCTGCTGATGCAAATTTCTGTTAGAAATTTGGCTCAAGAAGGCGAACTAAACTAATTTGGTTTAGAAAAAATCCAAGCTTTCTGATTTTATTGATTGAAAGCCCAGTACTCTGGGCTTTCAATCAATAAAATCAACCATATTTTTTGTTATCAAAGGATCTTGAAAGAGTTAATGAGCTGCAGATGTTTCTTAAGAAAGAAAACTAAATCAGTTACCTCACATATAAATTGTGTTGCTCAGAAAGTACAGAATAATAAAATAACAAACCTTTTCTTATTGGAAGAGATTTGCCATGAGCTTGACCAAGACAAATGGTTCCGCCCGAAGATGCTTCTTTCAATGCAATGACAGATGAAGCAACTTGTTCTGCGCCCACAGAATCTTCCAATGCAAATTGATATAAGTTTGCACGGCGAGTTGTATCACTGCAATTGGGAGAAACTCCACGAGCAATGATAGACAAGCATTTTGTGCATCGTTTTTCAACTGACTTTCTTTCTTCTTGCAAAGATTTTTATGCAAGATCCTTTTCCAATGAATGCTTTTCTTTGCCTTTCATCTTCACAATTTGACAAATAATGCAATCACAAAATGTTGTAAGTTTTGTTAATGGCTTCATAACAATGGAATCAAAACTGTAGAGTTGTATTGCTTTTAGGGCATTAGCTCCATCATCCAATTTTTTCAGGTAGCAACGGCATGTAGCACAAATTCCAAGTGGCACTTTTTCATCCTGAAAATTCACATCTGATGAAATCAAGCAATGAATCTTAGAAATGAAATGTTTTGAACTTTCTCTGTCACTTTTCTTTATACAAATAACACACTGTTCTTTTGCAATCATCAGGGTCCTTGTAAAATGTAGGCGTTTTTATTTTTTTTAAAAACAGCTAAAAATAACAAAGAATTCAATACCTACGCATTGTTTTTTTTTTTTAGTTTGTAAGTGTAATATTTTTTAGCGTAATATAAAGAAAGAAAGTCATGTTGATATTAGTAACTTTTATTTACGTTTATATATTAAATATATTAAAATTAATTATATACTGTTAAACTGTTTATAGTTCCTCGTATCATGACTACCATAAATTTAGTGCTACATCTTTTTATTTCATTTATGTGCAAAGTCTTTGTGCTGAATTTGTCTCCAATGAAATAGTTTTGCAACCAATTATGATTGTCTGAAGAGAGTGTGACAAATATTGGTCCGGAGGGACTTACTTGTGTAGCAATTACTAATGATTATTTAAAGAGAATACTCTAAATGACTGTCCAAAGGGAATTCGTTGTGTCGCTATCGTTAGAGTATGGTAAAAAAACAATCTATTTTCGCTAACAAATATTTGTAAAGTATCAACAAAAAAAAAAAAGCAAAGCTAAATATCTCCCTTAGATTTTAATCCACGATTTTAAAGTTCATAGTTTTGGAGTCCCAATATATATAGAATCAATCCTCAAAAGGGCAGTTTTGGGATATTTAGTCGGCAAAAAAGCCAAAATTTTCAAACCATAATATATTTAAATATTTTAAAGAGATTTAATATCTAAGAAGGTTCAAACCATTTTCGATATTTAAATTCATTTATTTATATTTTTTATACAAAATTAAAATAGACAGACAAAAGAAACAAAAAAGTTCATAAAATAAAATTCTTTTTTTTTAAAAAGATGAAAGAGTGTATTTTTTTTTAAAAATATGTTTTGCTGTTCATATGAAAATAAAATAATAAAATTACAATGAAACTTTTACGTTACACAAAGAATATACATAAAACAGACAGGGGCTCAAAGAGGATACGGATGATTGGTGTCACCACAATCTTTTCATAGAGTCCCTTTACAATAACATTTAAAGTCCACGTGGCTTTTTCACAGAAGACTGGAAAGTACAAACTCAAAAAAAAAAAAAATTCAAACTCAAAAAAGCCTAATGTCGTTGCTAAGCTAAAGAGTTCAGTTCATAACTAAAGTTATGAATTGTTAAGAGTTCAGTTCATAACTAGTTCATTAACTAAAGTTCATTAAAGAGTTCATAAAGTGTTCACAAGCAACATGTTCAAGTGTCTAAGCCTAGAAGTAGAAAATTAGCTACATATCAAAGCTATCAAGAAAAATTCACTGCCAAGATGAATACACTTTTTGATATTGCTCATGGTGAATGGAATTGTCTCATCAAAATAAATTAAGGTTAGCAATTTCTGATAGACCAGAGAAGTCTCCCAAAGATGTTAATGACATCAGAAGACTTAATGTATAAGAAAGCAGTTGTAAAATATAGAAAACGTATGTTTTGTTTAAATTTAGTGTTTTTTATAGTTATTTTAATTATATCAATCGATTTTATTTGTTTATATTTTCGTCAAGAACAGAGTTCCACAAGCCCCCGTCCCCGTCATGTAATTGAGAAGTAAGATTTTTTTAGTGATGTTAGTGGAATGTAATAATTACTTATTGAGTGTCTTGTTTCATATTTATGATTAAATAGAGAAAAATTTTTATAAAATTATTTTAGAATTATTTCATTTTGAAATTTAAACATAAATAATAAGTTATGGTAGATATATAGTTCATATACGTCTAGATCACTCATTAATTGAGTAACAGCTCAGCACTTTCGTAGCTATCTGCAACTTATCGGCTTGCTTGCTTTTGTTTTGTATAAATAGTTCGAATGATTGTTAAAAATATAAAAAAAACATATATAATAAAATAGTATATTGTATATAAATATATATAAACGAAATAATAAAAATAATATATATATAAATAAAATATAAAAATATATATAAATAAAATAATGAAAAGATAAATGATTGTTTGCCTAGGCAATATTACAATAGCTAATATGACTATGTATAAATGAATAGTACAAATATTTAAAACATGTTTTATTCAAAAGATGTTTTGTCTTGTACATAATCCCCAGAGTCCTTGAAACTTTAATCTCGACTAACTTTATTTGGCTTTTCCAGTTTAAATGTTCATCAAAAATTATTCCAAGTATATTCATTCCACAAAGATCCAAGTATTGATCATTGTGGAACTCCGCAACTTATTGATTCAAATCGTGTGCACGTTAAACCATATGGTACTCATTGTTTACGATTTTCTAAATACCATTGCAGCCACTTTAAGTTAGAGTGAGCTACTCCATAATTACGTAGTTTATAGATAAGAATTTTGTGGTTGACAGTATCAAATGCTTTAGAGAGATCTAGAAAAATTCCGAGTGTGTTACTACTGTTTTCAAAACCATTTCAAAAAAATATAAAAAATTAATCGCAAAAATTAATTGAAAAAATTTGTCTTTTTATGAAAATTATGGAAAGTAATGTCTTTCAAATGGAAAGTATAACACAAATAGTTAGGTTACTAATCGATATGCAAAAAAACAGAATTATATAGAAAACTCATTAGTTATTAAAATAGCATGAAAAAAGCTTTCCAGCGCTAGCGACTGCAAATATAAAAAAATTATTAAGAAAAGTTTGCCAAGGTTGAAGCAGACATTATAACCAACATCAAAAACATCTCTCAAAACATGGTAATATGTTTGATTTTAAGACCCATAAAATGCAACTCTTTACAATAAAACATTAGATCATTTTTCTATAAATAGCATATTAAATACCTGTCAATACGAATTAAAAAAAAAGTTCTATTTTACGCAAATAAAATCAATTTTACTTCAACAACTAAATATATTCTAGGGTGCAGGTTACCATAAAACTTTCATTTTCTTTGATTATAAATATCACGTAAGTAGTGTTTATATAAAGTATAAATTATTAAAAATTTGTATGCGGTAACTATTAATTAAAAATTTAACTACCGTAATTATATTTCTTTTTTATTTGAGTTTAATTTATAAAAAATAAGGTCAATGCCAAATGCCATTACTATATTTTATTTTGCCTTATCAACATTCAGTAATAACTTATATGTTAAATATAACATATTTATGTTTTATATAACATATATATTACATGTAACAGAGCTAGTATAACATTTTAAATCCACTAAGCACGTACACAATAAATCACTGGTTAAGGACACCCTCATCCTTTTTGTACGCACCAGCATGATTTCAACAACCTGAAAAAAAGTGCATTAGGGAAAAGAAGGCGTTTGCAAAGATAATGCATAGATACGCAAAGGAGAGGCCTTTGAGTATCTACGCATTATTTTTGCAAACCCCTTCTTTTCCCTAATGCACTATTTTTCAAAACATTAAAAACAAAAGATTTTTTAGTTACTTTGACATTTCTTTGTTACATAACATAATAATGATTTTTTAAACACTCGTAAGTTCAATGCTTTTGTTAAAAAAATATTTTTTAGTTTTAGTAGAGATAAAGAACCTGATATAGTCCAACCGCGTACGTACTCGTTGTCTTCACCCTCCCCACCTTATCCTTGTACACATTCGTACGTTCTCGAGTAATTACCCCTCCCCCATACCTGCTTACGAACATTATGGAGGACTCCTTGTTTAATAGAAGTATATTTGTCTTTAAAGGACATAATATCATTGATGTACCATGGCTAGTGGGTTGGTGCCCTTTCCAAAAAAAAAACAACAACAACAACCTTTCGACCATAAAAAAGATTTTAAAACTTTAAAAATTTTTCATTAGGTACTAGAAAGAAAAAAAAAAGATCCTAAAATTTGAAAAAGAAGCCCCTAAATTTTTAAACCTACCCACACTTAAATCAGGGCGTTAGGTAGCATAGCCACAGCTTTCGACGCATCATACAATGAAAAATAGAATGTCTGGCGGTTTTTAATATTAAAAAAAAAAAAATTAATATTATTTTAGAGAAAATATAATACTTAAATTATTAATACTAATGGTATTAGAATATAAGTGTTTGCAAGATTCATATTCTTTATATTAAACCAATATTTTCTTTTTATTTCTAAAACGTGTCGCTTCTGCAAAACGAATTTGTGCGCATGGGATATAAAATTTCAAGCCGTAAGATTTAGTTTTAGAATAGAAATTAAATTTCTCTACTAAAACTAAATCTTAAGGCTTCGATGTAAAATAGTTTTTAAAAGATATATAGCAAATTTGAAAATCGGTTTTGGAATTGTGAATCAACAATAAATTTTGCTTAAAATAAAAAACTACCTTTTTATTGAAAATTAAACTCTTATTTGTTATATTCAAACTTTACTATTATTAGTGCGGTAGCAAATGGATCGGAGGCTCTGTGTCGATATACTAGTCACAAAATTATTTCTAAATAATGGAAACCTTACCTCGTGAACGACTAATGGCAGTAATTTAACATTAATTTTCTTTTTTATCTAAATAATCCTTTAATAAACTATTAAAATAATACTTCGTTTACATGTGATTATCATTCTAATATTAAAATCTAATAGATCTAATTTAATCTTATCTAAAATTAAAGCGTTTTTACGAAAATATATAATCAGGCCTATTGGAACAAAAATTATGCTGGAGGAGGGGGGGGGGGGGGTGCTGACATTATTGTACAGTTTTTCATAGTTTTGAATGCGGGTTTTCTTTATTAGAGTAGATGTAATAACAAAGTTTGAGCATTAGTTTGACATTTTTGAACTACAAATTCTTATACATAAAAAACCATTAGATATCATGGATCGAAAACTAGATACCATAAATCAAATTACCGTTTTTTCTCCAGAAGATAATTTGTATCAAAAAACATGAGACCAATAAATCGGAAGAAGACTACATAACTCATGTATTTTTTCTATTTGAATTTTTATTTTTGTAAAATACTTCTGTTATCTTGTAACTCGTTATCTTTAAATGTTGAAAAAAAGTTTTAAATTAACACTAATGTGGGCAAAATTAAAACTAATGTGGGAACTCTTCATAGGGTACGCATAGCTTATTACCTAACATAGAATCTATAATGCTAACATCTCTAAAAAAAATGCATTATAATTTGAATGACCATAAATGAATTACAATAACTTAGTTAGAATGCAGACTAAAACCTTTAATTACACTTACTCTATGAAAGGTAATCATAACCTACGAGTAACTATGAGGGGCACTTTAGGGTCGAATACAAACAGGCTTTAGCCTGTTTGTACGAGTAGCCTTTATAGTTTATTTATTGTTGTTGTTTTTTATTTATGGCATCTTTAATATCAAAATAAATGCTCAACTAATGATAAAGCGATTTCTCATCATCAGATGATTCAGCTCCACCACGATAATTTAGTGCCTATATAGCTCATATAGGTACTAAATTAGGATAGTGGAGCTGAATCATGGAGCTATTTACACAATCTATAAAGTAGAGAGACAACTGACATTCTGATATATATCTTTATTTCTTATTTTTGAATCATAATTCCTGAGATCTCGCATTGCTGATGCAGCAATGCGAGATCTCAAGGAGCAACGAACAACACTTTTTGCTAATTACTCGTGGGTGTGTGTCAGACGAAGTCTGAATCAAAGTAGCCTAGATAAGAAAAAAACGAAAGTCATCAACCATGCAATTGTAATTTTGTGATTATTAACTATCATACTGTTATGATGCAACTTTTACGTAAACAATAGAGGCGTATTATTTTTTACTAACTACCACATTTAAGTGCATATTCATAGTTATCCGATTGTTCATTACATGTTTTATACAGTTTTATATTGTATTCTGTGTCTGTTATATTCCTGGTAAATATACCTATATGGTTAAATTATGTATTTCAAAAGACTAAAATAAATAATATCTGCTATACTTTTTATTTAGTTTTTAATATGTGAAAAATTTCTTTTATACAGAATGAAATTTTATTTTACTAAGAAAATGTTAATTCAAACTTCAACTTACCTTTTATTAGTAATTCAAAAGACGAATAGACATATTATATGTTATTAGTTTGGTTATTAGATTTATGATATTAATTATAATAATACTAAATATTATGGTTCCTATGCGAATCAAAAATTTGCTTACAGCATCCTATAAGAATCCTATGTTAGTCCTGCAAGATCTTTTAAACTTTTTTTGTAGATCTTAACGTATCCTATAAGAATTCTTTAAAATTCTGAAAGATCCTTCAAAATATTTTTCTTGGTCCTGCAGGGACTTGTGCAACTCATCCTATAGGATTTTTGTGGGATCTGTAAGATCAGTTGTCTAGCGCATTACAAACATAAAAAAAGTTTACCTAATTTATTATTTACTAGTTTTATAGCCCTTTTGTAAGTATTGAAAATCATTCTGGCTATGAATATGTTGCAAATATGAAAAAAAGCTATTAATTTAACAGACTTGTTGCTTACATCAGGATTAGTGAACAGACTGAGTTTCTTGAGATTCCCTATCCTAATTCTTGTACCGGAGAAATACAGAAAAATATACTTTTATTAAGATTTATATTGAAATGGGTGCATTTTTGATACAACTTCTGTAAGTGTTGGTAACAAAAAAAGTGCATGCTCTTAGTTAGCCACATATCTTGACAAATCTCTTCTTCTCCTAGCATCCTCCTAGCATCCTCCTAGCATCCTCCTAGCATGCAGACATTACATTAAGAAAATACATATTGTTCACTACTGGAACATTCATCAAATTAGTAAAGCTAATAGTCCGAAAATTCTTTGTTTAACTAACTAATCGATAATCTGTTTTTTAAAAGTAAAAACTGAAGATATTTTTAATAGCTGGCTGCAGTTTAAGAATGCCTTATAGTAACGTTCTTTTTTTATTTATATTGTGTTATTTAAGATTGGTATAAATCTGATTGTCTAGATTTAGCAAACTTGACAACAATGGTACTGTCTGTCGATGAACAGTACATACTAAAGAAGCCTTGGCCTGTAGATCATGCTAGATTTATGGCTAAGGGTATAAACTTTCTTAAAGTTTGTCTCTTTTACGCGGAATGTTTGATAAGGTTGGAATTTATGTAATTTTTTCATATCCGGTGCCATTCTTACGTTTTACAAGCTTTAATATTTTGGTTTAACTTTTATTAATTTTTTGTTCGGATAAAATATTTTTAGGTTATATCACCGTCTAAAAGTTTTTAGAATATCAAAGCTCTTCGGCAGAAGATATTCAAAAATTAGACTTGATCAGGCAAAACTTGTTATTAAATCTATACAGAGACACATATGGTACTTAGACCTAAATATTGTTGTTTATTTTTGGTTGACAAAAATGTACAAATAATGCGTGACATTACGAAGAAGCTGAACTAAGCTCTAATGCTTACAAACTATACCATTGAAAGAAAACAAGTTTAGCTTACTGAACTTTCTTATGCTTAATGATAATCCACCAAGTCTATTCACTTATGAGTTAGTTAACATGATTTAAGGCTCCAGCTGAGAAAAGGGACCTAAACAGTTAATATCTAAAATTTAAACAGTATGTAAATAATTTTGAAGTAGTAAATAATTGCTGTGAGAGAACTCTAAAATTAGTTCAATTAAACATTTTTTATGCTTGTAATGTTAATTAAACTACAAATTTCAAGTTATTTCACAAGCTTACTTCATTTAAATATATCAAATATTCCTTAATAAATTTTGATCATTAAATCGCACAATGAGGAGAAAAGATAAAATACTTTTATTGTATCAAACAAATATACTACTGTGATCTAAAAGTAAGGTGAATTTTTTTATAAAATGAAAAATCTTTATTTATTCTTCTAAATCTGTATCGTCCCCCTCAAAATAATCCCCTCCGGCCCCAATGCACTTTTGCCAACGTTTTTCCAGTCTTCGAAGCATGCCGAAAAGTCCTCGGTAGGAATAGCCTTCAATGCGCGTGCCGATTCACGTTGGATCTCTTCAATGGACTCAAAACGATTTCCCCGGAGTGGTCTCTTGAGCTTTGGGAACAGCCAGAAGTCACACGATGCTAAGTCGGGTGAATACGGTGGTTGTGGAGCAACATGGGTAGAGTTTTTGGCGAAAAACTCACGAAGAACCAGTGCTGTGTGCGAAGGCGCATTATCGTGGTGCAAAATCCAAGAGTTATTGGCCCATAATTCCGGTCTCTTTTTGCGAATAGCTTCACGCAAACGTCGCATAACGCTTAAATAATATTCCTTGTTGACAGTTTGACCAGTTGGAAGGAATTCGTAGTGCACGACACCACAATAATCAAAGAAAACAGTCAACATGACCTTGATTTTTGAGCGACTTTGACGTGGTTGCTTCGGTCTCGGCTCGCCTTTTTCACGGTATTCACTCGATTGGTCGGTTGTTTCAGGGTCGTATGCGTAGACCCAAGTCTCATCGCCAGTAATAATTTGTTTGTAGACGTCTTGATAGTCAGAAAGCATTGCTTCACACGTTTTAACGCGACGCTCTTTTTCAAAGAAATTGAGAAATTTCGGCACCAAACGTGATTTGAGTCTTCTGAGGCCCAAATGATCCTTCAAAATCGCTTGCACCGACCAAATGATATTCCAACCATGTCAACAAGGTCTCGAATGGTTAACCGACGATTTGCCAGCACCAATTCTTTGATTTTGTTGATGTGGCGATCATCAATCGAAGTCGATGGTCGTCCGGAGCGTTCCAAGTCATCAACACGTTCTCGGCCTTCTTTGAAGTCTTTGTACCACTTGTAAACATTTTTTTGAGACATAGTCTCTTCACCGAAGGCCTTTTGCAACATTCGATATGTTTCAGCAGCAGAAATATCATTCCGCAAACAAAATTTAATAGCACTTCTTTGCTCAACAAAATTAGACATCGTGAAATTCGCCGAATGCACTTTTGGTACTTCAGAAACAAGCGTAAACAAAAAAAAATAATTATGAGTTTGACATGTAATTTGGCGCAAATGTTAATGACATTCCTTCCAACTTAAAAATAAAAAAGATTGGACGATTCGAATAAGGCGGGAAGTTTAAATTAAAAATTCACCTTACTTTTTGATCACAGTAGTAAGAGCAGAAGGTCAATTAACAAAAAAAAAAGATTATGTAAAGAACTTTTTTTAAAAAAAATTTAAGATAACTAGTATTTTTAGAAACTAAATATATTTTTAAATATATTGAGGTTTTCAAATTTTTTTAACATATCAGCCAGTCACTAAATAGAATACAAATGTAACACAAAAATGCTTGAAAAATGCATTTTTGAAGTTTTTTCTATCTTCATTACTCAAATATTATATTAAATTATGCTTCAAATTGTTTTTATATTTCTTTCTACTTGGTCATACAACAATAAATATAAATAAAGTAAAAAATTTATAATGGAACGCTTCCCTCAGTTCCAAGAAAAGGGCAAAAAGGGGCAAAAAGAGGCAAAAAAGGGGCAAAAAAAACCCCTTTGGACCCATTGAAGTATCAATGGACCACTCATCGAGTGGTCCGATTAAATTTTTTTTAATAGAAATATCAAGGCTGGGACACCAAATAGAAAGTATATATATATATACATATATATATATATATATATATATATATATATATATATATATATATATATATATATATATATATATATATATATATATATATATATATATATATATATTCACACACACTACTGTTCATAATAGTTCGAATGGCATTAACATTTAATATTCTATTTCTATTTTAAATATTCTATTTCTATTTTTTCTTTGACTATTTTTTATGTTTATTTTGCACTAGTAGATAGTTTAAAAGTATTTTGTTCAAAATGCTTTGTAAAAATCAAAAGAATAATAAAAATGCTCAAGTGGGTAAAACTACATAAAAAATAGACCATCAATGATAGTAAACGCGGACCGGCATGTTGAAATTTTAAATCTTTGGTTTCAAATATAACTAATTTTATTTTAATTATAGTTGAACCATACATTATAGTTTGTCTGGAAAAAAAAATTGTTGAATTTATGATAAAATAGTGTGTAATATTGACTGTAAAACATTGTCGACGTAGTGTCAAGGTGTGGCGCTGTTTTGGTTAGAATACCACAGGTGACTTTGTAAAAATAGAGGGAGTAATGACAAAAGTAGTTTACTTGTACATTTAAAAAAATATGCAACACCTTAAGAAAGATGATTTAATAAGAAGCTATTCATTTCTTCAAAAGGTAATGACGTAAAGCTTAAATCTAAAACGTACTTTTCAAAAAATTGTTTAAGTTATTTGACTGAATTCGAGAACGATCAAATATTAAATATAATGATTTCCAATCACAAGATCTCTCTCCTATCAGATTATATGGGTGGAATTAAAGAAGTGTCAAAAAGTTATGCCTAATGTTGCATAATATGTGAAAAAAACTTATTAGTTAATGGCATAAAATTGACTTCCACAAAATGGATTAGTAGTAAAATAGAATGCCAATAATATGTACAGTGGTTATTGTCGCTAAGGGTGATTAAAAGGCAAGTAAGTTATAAGCTAATTTCATCGGACTTTGTATTAATCATTTTGTAAACTTAATAAAAAGATAACATATATATCAGGTAGACTTTGTTACAGTTTCTCTCCCAATATTAAATAAAACTATGATAGCTTATATCTAAAAATACGACCATTTGAATAATTATGAACGGTAGTGTATATATGTATATATATATATATATATATATATATATATATATATATATATATATATATATATATATATATATATATATATATATATATATATATATATATACATATATACATATGTATATATATATATACATATATACATTCAAACCTGGTGGTAAATTTTGCAATTTATGCTTGACAGAAAAATACCACATTATCACATCACCATTAAATTTGCTTAACAAACGAACCGAACTTGCGTCAAAATGCCGCCATGAAAATAAATTTCTAATTAAAAACTTTAATGTCATCAAAGCGGACACTCCATAGCATTTTTTGTATATAATTTTTGTCGTTATTTTTTGTTGTTGTTACATCTGATGATCGCTATTACGTGAAACTTTAAGTAATGTAATTGAAATATATATTAATAATTATTTAGTTTTCACAATATATATATATATATATATATATATATATATATATATATATATATATATATATATATATATATATATATATAAATATAAGTTAAGTTAGATATATACATATATATAAAGATGTATTCGGATGTCATAATATGATTAATATAGCTAATATAAAAAGTCCTTTCAATCTTATCACAGAGCACCGCGGAAGAGCATTTAATAGGAAGTTCACGCCTCCTTTGTGGGTCAGATTTGTATAAAAATGGCAAAACTATTTATAGTTTAAACATAGATATATGATACGTGTTTATAGAGGGGCCAAGTATTTCATTTTTGGACTCCATTTTAATTTTTCTAGTGGTCACAAGTTATTATTTAGTTGTCAAGGGTGGTCATGGAGTGTCTCGATGGTTTTTAAATTAGATGGAACATATTTTATGTCTAAATATAGGTAAATATGGTCAAGGAAATTGAAACTGAGCACATTAGGTTTTCAGAAGTGGCCATGATCGCTTAGGTGATCTTTATAGAGGGTGGTCAATAGTGTTCCTGAAATATCCCAATGGTTTTTCAATTAGATGGTACATGTTCAATGTCTAAATATAGGTAATTGAGATAAAGAAAATCAAGTCTGGGCATATTTGGTCTTTAAGAGTGGTCATAAACGTACAAGTAGTCATGTTAGGGATGGTCAAGGATAGTCCTTGGATGTTCCAATGGTTTTTAATTAGATGGAACAGATGTTTATCTAATTATAGGTAATTGAGATTGGGTAATTTAAATCTAACCATATTTATTCTCCAGAAGTGGTTATGATTGCACTGGTAGGTGTTGTCATGGGCTATCAAGACATTTTTATTTATTTTATGTACTTAGTTTCTTTGATATTATGAATATAAACAAAAAACATTCAATAAAATTGAATTTTATTTGCATATTTTTTTTATATGTATAAGAATCTAGGTAATGACATACATCATACATTAGTACATCAAGAGCCCCGTGGCCTCCTCAGGTTGATAGGATTTTTGACTTTTCCCCAACTCCTCCTTGTTCTGGAAACCTTAGTAAAGTAGCTGTAATCAATCAATCATATGTATTCTGAAAATAAATTTTCACGGCTATTTACAAATAGTATTGGAATACTAATCTCAAGTAAATACCTTAAAAAAAAATAGTTTACTTATATACAATTAATCTTTGTAATAATAATAATAATAATAATAATAATAATAATAATAATAATAATAATAATAATAATACCCAGTAGGCACGCAACGTTTTATTCACGTTTCAATCACGTGTATTTTAGGTGACTTCGTCCAGGTTACTATTTTACGTGAAAGTCACGTGAAAGTTACGTGCCAAAATATCTCGTCTTTCGGAACTTTTTTTATTCTCAAAAAAAACTGGCATTAGAAATGTGAAATAATATTTTTTATTATATTAATTATTTTTTTATAGTATAGTTTTTATATTCATTATATTAGTTATAATTATTTACTTCTATGATAATATAATTAATTTTTATTGTAGTATTATCATAATTAAAAAATAAAAAAGTGGTCTATATAATATCTTTTAACGCAATGCATTTAAAACAGAACTAAAAAGAACAATATATTTTAAGTTGTAATATCTAATATCTAAATTATATCAAATTAAGTTAAATAAACTAGTACCCTATTTGCCGTCCCTATTTGCCACACAAATAAGATTAAACTCAAATACAAGGTATGCTTTTTTTCTACTTTATGATATAATATTTTAGACTGGCGAATTTGTCCATTTTGCTTACTTAATTTAGTACGAAATAAGTTATGTTATAACGAATTTAATATTAAATTAAGTAAGCTACATGGACAAATTATAAGTTCTAGCAGAACTTATTCTTGATTCTTGAGCAATAATAATGTCTCTAGTACTTCTTCATACATTATTACTCAAGAGTCGTTTAGATAAAAACCTAAAATAGATTTTTTTTCTTTATTTGGTTTTTATCAACAAGGTTAAAGAGTTTATCCAAGATAATATCAATAAATAAATGTGTTATGTTATTTATTATTGATATATGTATATATTATTATTAAATACTTTATCTTTTTATAATATATGACATCTTGATCTCGTGCTTTACTTGTTAAAAAGGGTTAATACTTATTTATTTCCTTTTTTTATATTATTTGAATATTATATGATTAATATATATATATTCGAGTTATATGAAATTATTATTATATATATATTATATGACTTTTATTACTATTGTTATTATGTACAATATAAAACAGGTTATTCACGCGGATTTGTTCGATGTTTTCCCCACAAAAAGATAATTATGATGCTATTGTATTTGAAACTGCATTTTACTTATCTTTCAATGTTGACGACCTTTCAATATGTAAAGCAAGTTTCTCTCAAGTATAGCATTGCTTTTTTAAAAATTGTTTAATGATTTAGATCAAAGAAATAGCAACACCAGAAAATCTTGTTGCCAAAACAGTTGGTGACTCACCATGTAAGATTTGTGTTAAAAATTTGTGATTTAAGATGATTATTTAATATTCATATTATTATTAAAGTTTTTATTTGTTTCTTTTGAGCTAAATTTGGTGTTGTGAGCTATTATTGGAAAAAATATCGACTTATTCATTAGATAAAGTTTGATGCCTGCTCTTACCCCGTTTCCTTCTTCATGTTTCAATCATGTATATTTTAGGTGACCTTGTCCAGGTGACAATTTTACTTGATTAAAACGTGAATGTTACGTTGCCAAAATATTGTGTATTTTGGAACTTTTTTTATTCATAATAAAAACCTGTGATTAGAAACTTGGAAAGATATTCTTTATTTTATTTACTATTTTTTTATAATTTAGTTTCAGGGATTATCTTATTCGGGATATTCCCGGAATACCAGATATTTTTCTGAAATTTATATTTTTCCAAATATTCGAAAAGTTTTCCATACATACAACTTATATTACAACATATAACAGGTATATATTATTCATCTATTTGTTTTTTTGTTGTTTTAGTCATCATTCATACAAAAATTAAGAAAAGTTTTTAAAAAATTGAGAAACAACTTGGCTGAATGCAAAATTAAGGGGAAAATGAGGGGGAAAATATTCTGTATTTTTTCAGGATGTTTTCCGGATATTTTAGATATAATGATTACATGAAATACGTAGTTTATATATTCATTATTGTAATTACTTTTTATTTTACTTTTATAATAATGTAATTATTTTGCATTGTAATTTTATAATAATTTAAAAAGTAGGGCGTAAGATATCTTATAGCGTCGCAATGCATTTTTGACAAAAATAAAATGTCACATATATAATATTTTATCCAAACATATTATCTTATAACTAAGTTTTATCAATTTAGGTTTAATAAATATATTATAAAGCTTAGTTCAAAATTGTGTAACGTTATGGCAGATAATTCTCATATTGCAACACGCAAAAGATCAAACCCTACTACAAGGTATACTTTTTTTTCTACCATATTGTATATTATTTTAGACTGTCAAATTTGTCAATGTAATTAATTTGATAATAAATAAGTTATTATAACTTATTTAATATTAAATTTATTAAGCTACATGACAAATGATAAGTTCTGCATAAAATATTATTGACTAGGAAGACCCAATGGTATTGTTATGTTATTGCCTAGGAATATCATTCTGTAGTAAGACCCAATAACCTTTTAACTTTTAAAGTTTGAGAAAATTCACTTTTCCCTTTTTTTTGTCTTCTTTTGTGATCGCACTTTGTAGTAAGAATTTGATTTAATTCATATCTTGTTGGAGAATGCAACTTGATTCTGAGTTGAATTTTCAGCACTCTGTATTTATTGGTGACCTAATTTGACAATACTTTATTATACATATTTTTAGTTTTATACTTAATATATTATATATAATTAGGGGTAGATGAGGCTCCTTAGCCATGGTGAATGTTTCCACAGCAAAAGGAGCCTCAAGGTGAAAATCTGACCATGGATAAGGAAAATTGTGATATAAAATCCCCACTATAATGCTTTGTGGTTATGTGATAACTATTACATTTTATAAATTGTTTTAATTTTTGTGTGCATTCTAAAATGACATTTAATGCTGTTCAAAACTTTGTAGATTACTCATTTAAAGCAACTTTGTGGGCTGTCACCTTTGCATCTAGTGAGTTAATGTATGAACAAGTTTATGCAGAAACTGTTGCAAATATAAGAAGATGAAAAACAAAGAAAACAAATTATCATGTTATCACATAGTACACAGATGTTATCACATAAGGTGAGTACAGGTCTTTTTCTAATCACGCCCATCAGTTATTAACTTTATATAGATATAGATATAGATAAATCCATAGATAGATATTAGATATAGATATATATAGATAAAAAATATTTTTTTAAACTTGTATTTTTTATTATGTACTTCTTTTTTTTTAATCATCTGTCGACTTTTTTGTTACATCTTTTTTTATTAAATACTTATTTACTTTTTTAGCAATCAGAGTATTTTTTTACACTGTATGTAGTATTGTTTTCTTAAAATTATTTAATGATTTAGATAAAAGAAAACAAATAACACACTAGAAAATCTTGTTGCCAAAAGTAGTTAGCAACTCTCAAAGTAAGATTTGTTTTAAAAGTTTGTGATTTAAGATAATTATTAAATAATCATACTATTATTTAAGATTTTATTCGTTTCTTTTCAGCTAAATCTGATTCATTAGATAAAGTTTGATGCGTGCTCTTATAGAAGAAAATATCGACTGATTTGTTAGATTGTGTTTGAAGCGTGCTTTTATGAAAGAATAGATATATAAGTTTGAAGCGTGCTCTTCGTAAGTTGCAGATCTACGACTTCGTACTTATTACTTATTGGATATAAGGAGGATATTTTAACAAAAGTGCAGCTTTTGTTACAAATTAAAAATTTTTATGTCAAGAACTAATATACTGACTAATAAAACCATGTATTTTAATACGTATTAAATATTTCCTCGACGATGAGTTTTTTTTCTTTACACGAATCTAAACACTTATAATTGTAATTATAAAGCATAATTATTGCTTAAATATTACGTGCCAAAATTAACGTAAAAAGCACGTCTTTTGGACAGTTTATGGGGACCAAAAAGTCACCTAAATATCACGTCCCAAAAGTAACGTGAAAAACACGTCCATAAATCACGTGAATTGGTCATTTCATGGGGACCAAAAAGTCACCTAATTGTCACGTGCCAAAATAACGTGAAATTCACGTTTTTGTCACGTCGCTGTGCCTACTGGGTAATAATAATAATAATAATAATAGTAATAACAATAATAACAATAATAATAATAGTAATAATAATAATAACAATAAAGTAATTATAATAATTTAAATAAATCGGTATTACTTTTCATACAGCAGTCGTTTTTACTTACAAAGTTACAGTTACAAACACTAATAAACTGACAAAACGTAACAACTAACGAGGACATAAAAACGACTACTGCTAAAAAAATTATAAAGATTTAGTAAATATATTAATATAATCATAGTTGTTATAATATAATAATCAAAATATATTGCAAATATTATGACCACATAAATAAATACAATATAAACAGAAAAACACTGAGAAAATCAAAACAAAACAAAAGTTACATCAAACATTAAAATCAAAACAAAAAATTACCTTTAGGAAAAAACAAACAAACAAAAAATTAAAAAAAAGGATTTAAAAAAATAATAATACACGGTAGAATAAAACATATGTAATAAATGGCTAAAATGAAAATAAAAACAAATAATATGTAACTGTATAAAAAAATTTATATATCATTAAAAATAAATAATAATTGAAAATAAATAAATGACTAACAAAAAATAATAAGTAAAACTATATACGCTAAAAAACTGAAGAAAAATAAATAAATAATAAAATAAATAATCCTAAGAAATAAATGAAAGAAAATTTAAGAAATAAATGAAAAAATAAAAAAAATCTTGATTTGCCGATCGTTCCGATGTTTAAATAGTTTTTTTTTCTTTCTTTGCCACTCTTTTTATATATTTCATTCATTAACGTTTTTTTTTTTAACTTCTATTTTCATTACTTTTTTACTTATTTTCTTACAGATATTTCTTTTTCTTTTTTTCTTTTAAAACGTTTATTTATTCTTCTTTTTTGTTGATTTTATTTTTGTTTAATTTATAAATGTTTTCTTTTCCCTTTTACTTTTTTCCTTTCAAAAGTTATTTTCAACCGTTTGAAAAAAGCGTCCACCATTTGCGATGTCATTGCAAAGCCCCCAAAGTAAGGCATTTTCATAATAAGATTATATTTGTTTGAAGCCTGGAGAATTTCATTGTGTAGTGCTCTCTGTTGTTCTAGTCTGAAACATTAAAATTAGGGTGTATTCATTAGGGTGTATGAAATTACTATTTTTCACAATTAATTTACTGTTTTTCCATTTTATGGGCATAATTTAAATGAAAAAAATACATTTGATACTTTTAAAGTACAATTTCCTAGATGAAAACGGCATTTAGACGACATTAAAACTAAAAGTACTTAGACGAAAAAAAATTATTTAGTTAACATTAAAATTGAAAGTACTAAATGATGTAGTTTTCTCGTTTTTTACACACAAAAAAAATTAAATCTTTGTTTCTCGTAAACAAACTAATTTCTCTTTACTAAACTAAACTCTTCTTTTTACATAAATAAAAACTTTTTGCATACCTTAATACAAATAATAAACATTCTCTTAAGTAAGGGATCTAGCATTTTTTGGTCTTTTAGTTAGCTAACTTCTAGACATGGAGTAAACTCCAAACATTTGTATGTTTATACTTATGTTAAATAATGATGCTTTGCAAAAAATTTTGATGATTGGAAGCTGGGAACAAATGAGCCCCAAAATTTCATACCCCACCCTAAACGTTAGGGGAACAAGTTGACAAAATATTTTTTGTACTTTTCTCAACTAGACTTATATATATTGATAACTTTTCAGTTTTATAGTATTATCTCTCAGCATTCAAAAATTATGTCAATATAAATGGTCATAATTTTAAACGCTGAGAAATAATACTATGAAACTTAAATGTTAAGATTTTTCTTTCGACTGCCTTGTGTCATTCCAATAGAAATTAAACTTTTTAAAATTTTCCAAACATTCATTCTTTTATATGATTCATTGAAAAAACACAGCAATTTTAATAAGAAATGAAAATAGTTTTACAGCAGGCAATGCAGATTTTGTAGAATCTAATAAGAATAAATTAGGAACGTGACTATAGCACCAGAAATGTACTTGTCCTGGTAAGGATTTAATAACCTATGAAGAAAAGCCATTATACTGTTCTTGCATATTTGAAACCCCATCAGTAATATTACCAATACAGTTTTGAACATAAATTCCACTACTTCGCAATTTATTTTCTAATGTTTCATGAAAATTTTTTCTTTTGGTTTCTGTCGTAGGTACAACTGATAAAAGTTTTTATGTATACCACTGGAGTTCACGCAACGTACAATAGGTAAACATTGAGTAATATCCACTTATATTGAAAGCATAAGTGCCTCTAAAACCTGTGAATATATTTTTTTCTTAATTAGGGTGCTTGTGGAATTGATCACTATATTTACTGTAGTTTTTGAAATGAAAGTAAACTTCAAAACTTTTCCTTCAGAGTTACCGAGATTTTCTTTACGCTGAGCCTTATTAGTGAACGAATTAAAATGCTCATTTAGGATAATGTCTTACTTTTTAAAACAATTAATATACACCAAAAATTACCATGGTCTAAATAGGATTATTAAAAGACAAAGTTGATTCGTTAATCGAATCGTTAAAATAAATAATCTTTAATCGTATTTTCTAATCTTATTTGTTAATTCAATTGGTTAATCTAATTGTTAAAATAGGATTATTAAATAATAAAGCTGATTACTTTCTATGAGCTTGGTAACTCAGTCCTCTCGGTAACTCAGTCCAATTAGTTTTACTATATCAATGACACGCTGAAGTATTTGTATGTTTTTCTTAACTTTTTCTTTTTGTTTCTTTTTAAAATCAGAAAATAACAATATTTTAATGACTTGTCACTTGTATGTAAAAGATATGATTTTAAACGAGTCATTTGTGTTTTGTTAGTTTCTTGTTCTTCTATACTTTGATATATATGTGTTCAAACGGATAAACTTTTAGTAAATAAATTAGATTCTGAAGAAAAAGCTAAGCATTACAAACAACAACAAGCATTTAAATTAAATGTAATAAGCTTTTGATGATTTAAAGAGTTTTTCTGCATCAGGTTGGTTTGTTTATCCATATAAAAAAAAAATTAAATTTTTTAATTATAAACTTTGTTATTGTAAAACTAAAATTTTGCGTTTGTAATTAAAATTAAATTAAATTATAAAAACTTATGTAAATTTAATTATTATCTTTTTATGTTTTACGCAAGTATCGCATAAATGATACATTTCATTGCAAGTTTCATTTTTGATTTTTTTTGTTGTTGCTATTTTTGGTGTACTTTATCTGTAAATCTAGCTTACCAAAAGTATTTTTAGTTCCCTGAATAACAAAACGTTAATAACTTATTTTAAAGTACATTATTTATTTTTTATTAATATGGAAAGATTTTTATAACTTTTCTAACTTTAGATAAACAGTAAAAATGTAAGTATTTTTAGATAATAAGAATCAATTAAAAAAAGAAAACAATATAATAAAAATATTGAAAAATCCAAACAGTAACTGACGTCAATTAAAAAGTCAAGTATTTTTTTAACTTTGGAATGAATGATCTTGATTGTTAAAGACAATGCTTTTTTTTCATTCTGAAGTTCTCATTTGAAGAACTTGAAAAGACCTTCAAATCTATTAAACAAAAATAAATCATCTGGATCTGTTTTTCAGTGCCTCAATTAAATAAGAAATTTTTCCAAAACAATTAAAAATTGCAAAAGTTTTACATACATTTTTAGATACAAACACATATTTATAAAGAGGATGACCAATCCCAAAACACTAACTATTTACCCATTTTTGTGCTCTTTGAAATCTTAACCCATTTCTGTGCTCTCTGAAATTTCAAAATCTTTTCAACAATTAAAATATACCTTAGGTATCTTTGTCAACCTATTGAAGGCCTTCGATACGATTGATTATCACAACCTATTCGTAAAACTAAAATACTATGGAGTAAATAACCAAGTGTTAGGTGGTTTAGAAGTTACTTAACAACCAAGCCAGTGTAAAGGTTGTGTAGAAATTGTTTAACAAAACGAAAAAAATTTGTTGTTGGTAATGACAACAATTGTTTAAATATAACTTGTGGAGTTCCACAAGGTTCAATCCTCGAACCCCTCCTTTTTTTTAATCTACATAAACGATCTAAAAAAAGCTGCTAATTTGATGAACATCATGTTTGCTGATGATATTAATTTTTTCATCTCTAAGAGCAATTTAAATGAACTTTTTTTCGCCCTTAAACTCGCCTCAAATTTTTATTGATAAAGTTGAAATAAGAAAAGACTCCGTTTTTAATTTTTAGGTGTTTATCTCAATGAGAACATTACTTGGAATTAGCATATTAACTATGTATGCACTAAAGTCTCTTAAAGCATTGGAGTTTTATACAAAGCTCAAACTTATCTCAATAAAAAAGACTTAATACAACTTTATTTTTCATTTATTCACTGCTACATAAAATATATTAATATTGCCTGGGGAAGTACTGATAAAAGCAAACTACATCGTCTTTATCGCCGTCAGAAACGAGCAGAATGTTTCATATTTAATTTTGTTGATCATTTTTCTCATTGTAAACTTTATTTTATCAAAATGAAAATTTTAGATATATTGGAACTTAACGTTTTGAAAATTTTATGCTTTCTTATGTGAAAAAACAACCTATACGACCCCTATACATTTTTGTCAAACAAATTTTAATCAATTTTTGTCTTGCCTGTTGTGCACCTATGGAATAATCTTGTTTTGCCAGTTTTTGATTTTAATAGACCTAATTCTTTTTGTCTTTTAAAAATTTATTTCCCTCGATAACATTTTACAGTGTTTTATCTACTATTTAATTTTATTTTTACTATCTAATTTTATTTTAGTTTTAGTTACTATTTTATTTTAATTAATTATTTTATCTATTTAAATTATTTATCTACTATTTAAATTTATTTTTGGACTTTTATTATTATTTTTCTCTAAGGTTTTGTAGTTATGTTGTTTACAATCTCTTTACTAGTTTATATTCAGTTTTGCTTCTATATATAAACATTCTGTCTTATTTTAATTTATACTTTACAAGGTATTTGTAAATTTGTTTGTTTACTTTTATTAAGGTTTTGATGATAAGATCTTAGAGATCTTCTTTCAAAAACCTAGTTTACACTGTTATCACGCTTTGTATATATGTATATTTGTAAAGGACTTTTAATAGTTTATTTTATTTTATGACTGTTAATACAAACTTAAAAAAATTATAATAAAAGAAAAAAAAACGCGTTGTTCTCAACAATTTAATTCATTTCATCGTCTTGCGTACTAATTTTTTTTTTTTTTACGGTGATCTTTTGAACTTTAAGAAATTTTTCACTAATTGGGGGTTCCATGTTATACGCAATGTCATCAGGCTGGCTAACACCCTGTGAGCCACTACTTGCTGAGCTTCTACAGGGATTTGGAGAAGAAAAAAAAAATAACGAAAAGAATCATCACAAAGATACACCTATCTTTGAAAAGAATTATGAACATGTAATAGAGTTTATTGAAGTTATATAAGATTTTGGAAATCCTTTTTTAGTAGAAAAAAATATTTTCATACATTTATCAAAAAAGGTAATACACGACGCAGAAGCTAGGCTATCTGTCAAAAATGCTAAACAAACGGGTATTAAGTCATCCGATTCAATATATAAGACAATACCCAAGATTTTTTTTGAAATGAAAAACATGCCAATCCACCAGCAATATCTGAATTTAGTGATCTCTAAAAAACTAATAAATCGGAGTACCTTAAACGTCTTGAGTATTTGAAGAGTATTTTGCACCTACTTTGACTTCTCCTGAAGCTATCACTGCTAGATGAAGGAGTAATTATTCATATATCTTATTCAGTAAGTTTAAAGACATTTAAGGAGTATTCTGAAATTAAGTTTTGAAAAAAAATAATTAATTTCACATCAACTAAACATAAAGAAATAAAAAGGGTTGACATTGTGTTTGACCGTTATTTTCAATGTAGTTTCAAAACCTAGGCTAGGGAGAGTCTTGGGAACGGCGTGAGGTTATGCGTTTCAGATTCAACTCTTTTTTGCAATAACTGGTCACAATTCTTAAGATTGGATGAAAATAAAATTAAGTTGTTTAAAATGCTTGCAACAAACATTGTATAAGCACCGACATTACTTTTAGTAACAACATAAGATGAAACTGTATTGTCCAATTTCAGAGATTTTAATGAAAAATTTCACCTTTTAATCACAAGGAAACTGACACTAGAATTTTGCACATGTCAAAAACGCAGTGGGCATCAAGTTGTAAGTATTTAAATAGTTCACAACGTGCCTTAATTTCCAGGACGGGGAAAAAACTTTCATGGAATAATTATGCATTTTGTATTTTGCAGGTAACCTATGTTTATTTAATGTAAAAACAAAATAACTTTAGATTTGTTAGCTGTTAACTTTTAAAAATGTTTTCTTACATGCTGCTTTTTTGTGCAAATTTAGTTAAATATGTTGTATTATTTTATAATTTATTAATACATGTCATCTCCAAAATACTAGATATATTTTACTTGATGCACTGCTGCAGTTTGAGTGCTACGTTATTCTACTTTACGATAAGGCAAGTTCCACAACTGACGCTATATGCCGATAAATGCTGTATACTAAAAAATCACGGCAGAGTGAGAGGTTACCACCTACAAAAGATGCACTCTTTCAGCATTTGAAAAGAGCTGTGTTTCAAGGAAGCTATATCTCTTTTAAATTCTTGAATCGACTTATTAGTCTATTCCAAAAACTTTATTGAATCAAGCATTTAAAAATGATATTTACATATGATTTTTTATTTAGCATCATATGGGGACAATCCCTAATGCTACAACAGATGTTACCTAACTCTACTAATTGGGATTGGAAAAAACAAACAAATAACACAACTACACATTTGTGAATGACTCTACCTGAGGCATTAAAAACATGCGTCTAGTTAATAAAATTTGGATGCAAAAAAAGTTGCAGTACGCAATCTAAAGGCAAACTTTCAGGATTACCATTATGCTCTGGTCAGTGTTTGGGATAAAAATGAGCAAACCTCATTTCTATCAACTTTTTACCAATTTTTGTTTAAAAAAGTAATTTCCATTTCTTTGAAATATAAATATAATTTTTTTGAAATGCTTTTATTTAAAAGTTATTTTTAATTAAATATGGTTAATTAACCATATTTTTATTAGTAATGTGGTATAGTTATTTATTTGAAGTTATTTCTTCTTTAAATTCTACTTCTAACATCTATTCTCGGTTTAGAAGATTATATAGTTTTTACAGACAATTGGTTGGTGGTTGCCCCAGAACTAAAAAAACACTTTCATAACGAGGTCTTTTTTTTAATTCTTTTAATTCATATACAACTTACTAAAAGTTTCAAGCTAGTATCACAATTTGAACTATATTACTGAAAATTTACTCTTACTCCCCCACTATAATATTAAAAATGTTTTCAGTTTGTTCTTAAAAATGTCGAAAGTTTTCATTATTTTGGTTTAAACTGCTTATATTATTGTGGAGGATTTTGATTCTTTCACTGTTTAGATTATTTACATTTTTAAAAAGAAATTATTTTATGGTGCTGGAGTAATGATATAAACTGTCTGTGTTTATATCATTAAAAAAATTTGCATCTGGGTCTGCGTCTATATGTGATATAATGTATTTTTCGTAAAAATTATAGGTTAGCAATTGAAAGTCATTTATTTTTGTAACTATTTATTCAATTGCATAGATTTAAAGAACCATTTTTTCTTATTGTTGTTATTATTCGTGCGTTATTTGTTTGTTATAGACTACTTTTGAAAACATACCTGAGGATCTTAATTCTATAGAATGAAAGCTTCATGCAAAAAAAATAATGATCTAGGTCATAGTTTGAAAAACGGCTACGGATGTCCGCATTCCTTTTTTGCATCACATTTGTTAACAAATCGTCAGAACTTTACAGTAACTTATTCTAAATAATGCAGAGAGTGTAATGACCACAGAGAAGCTTCAGAACTAACTAATGATTCTTTATTTGAAACTTCTTTTTTTTTGTTGTTATAAAAAACCATTTAAAAAGAAGAGAAGTGGATACAAGGTAATCAGCTAAGGCGACTGCCCCCTTACTAGAAGCTGTAAGATAAAAACTCAAAACCCTTTTATTGGTTCTACTAATTTGAGTTTGATACCTTTAAAAGTTTATATATATATATATATATATATATATATATATATATGCATATATATATATACATATATATATACATATATATATATATATATATATATATATATATATATGTATATATATTTATATATATATATAGATCTATATATTTATATATATATACATACATACATACATACATACATACATACATACATACATACATACATACATACATACATACATACATACATACATACATACATACATACATACATACATACATACATACATACATACATACATACATACATACATACATACATACATACATACATACATACATACATACATACATACATACATACATACATACATACATACATACATACATACATACATACATACATACATACATACATATAAATGATACAAAAGATCCAGAGTCGAATACCCGAACGTTAGAATAATGATTTTGCCTTTTGGATATACGACAACAATAATTAACAACAATTTAATTTATTATTTTCAATTACTTCAACGATACCAGAGTTTAGTCAACATTTTCATCGATAATTAGGACTCTAGGAAGAAAAAAACTAAATAAAATTTTATTGAAAAGCTCCTTTTTTGGCTTAATATTCAATATATATAATATAATGTATATATAATGTATGTATATGCATAAACAGGGTGACTAGAAAGTTCTGGCAAATAGTAAAATTGCCACAAAAACAACTAAATTTAAAAAAGGCAAATAAGAATAAAAATAAACTTTATTCTAACAACTAACAATCACATTACAACATTAGATTTCAAAATAAACGCCTTTAGCTTTGATAGAGGCCCTAAGTCTCTTGGGGAAATCATTGACTGCGGCGTGCAGGTATTATGGAGAAAGATTATTCCATTCCTTCTGAAGTGCTTGGCACAAAGAGTCCAAATTCCTATGAGGGATAGAATATGCCTTGGTCTTAAAAACTGACCACACGAGTAGGAAGGCCATTGTTGGGGGCTGATAAAATCTGGAAAATTGTTTTTGCACCACCCTTGAACGATTTTTGCCTTGTGGGCAGGAGCTGAACCCTGTTTAAATGTCCAGGGCTTTGTACCAAAGTGTGATCGGGACCATGGAAGTACTTCTTTTATAAGGACATCATTTAAATAGTTTTGACTGTTAGTTTTAACTCCCGAATCCACAAAAACTAACGGAGTTTTGCCATCCGAAGTTATCCCTCCAAAAACCATAACAGATTGCGGATGTCCTGAACGAGAAGCAATTCTACCTTTCATGTTTGCATCACTGATACTTCTGGACAATATCCGATCATTTTGATGGTTTAAGAAAGCTTCAACATTGAATAAACATTCATCAATAAAAACAATTCCTTATTGGCGACTTTTGTTCTGTCTGCTCCATTGCATCCACTAAAGAACAAATGCTCTATAGAAACTCGATGGTCTTTTGTGACTTTCATACTATAAATAAAATAGATTTAAATAAAAAAAAAGACCTGAATACGATTAAAAATTGATATAGGAATGAAATTGAAACAAAAGTAATGACAAATAATACATTTTCTCAAGTCTAATAAACTAATAAAAATGAGTGCCAGAATCTCTGGTCACCCTGTATATAAATGTATGCATATGCTTTTATATATATATATATATATATATATATATATATATATATATATATATATATATATATATATATATATATATATATATATATTAATTTACTGTTTGTATATATATATATATATATATATATATATATATATATATATATATATATTAATTTACTGTGTGTATATATATATATATATATATATATATATATATATATGTTTTTATATATATATATACCTTTTTTTTTACAACAATAACGAATAGTCATAGTTGTCAAATATAAAAATAAATAAGTTTTATTCAACAGCTCTCTTCGGCTCATTATTCTATATATATAATATAATGTATTACAATATATGTATGTAATGTTTATATACATGTATATATATATATATATATATATATATATATATATATATATATATATATATATATATATATATATATATATATATATATATATTAGGGGTGTTCAAAAAATTACAATTTTCAAAGCGCAAATGCAGAAGAAGCCAAATTTGGAATTTTGAAATTCAGAGTATAATTTATTAGCGTTCAAAAGTTATGACCATATAAATTTTGCAACCCCCTTAAATTGAGGGGTTTTTATATCGTCATAATTTTTATATAGTATACACAATTTTTGAACACTAAAGTATTTTGCTATGAAAATTAAAATTTATTGATGAATATAAGTTTGGTTGAAAATAGTACAAAAAATATTTCATCAGCTTGTTGCTCTTACGTTTGGGACAGGATGGGCTATGATGTTAGGGTTTCTTGTTCCCATTTTCTTATATATATATATATATATATATATATATATATATATATATATATATATATATATATATTAATTTTAAAAAAATTGGAAGATTTATGACGGAGTTTTTCTAAAATATTCTAGAAGATTTATGTAGGACTTATTATGTTTCTAAAATAACTTATGTTTAAGTTACGTACAAAATCTTAGTCTCACTCGGCCCAAATCACATACTATATGCGTATAATCAAATATTCCAATGGAACTATTTATTATATATGACGTTTAGCCATTATTGTCAATGATAAATTAAAAATAAGATTTTATTAAAAAAAAATTTTTTGTCGTAATATTTAATCAAAATTAAATTCTTTAAAAAATTGACAACTTATGTTGGACTGTTTTTTTCCTTAAATAAGAACTAGACTCAAAAAATACTTGGAGAACGTTGAAAGAAATAACAGGAAAACAAAAAACAAATTCAAACTACCTTCCTAAAGTAATTAAAATAAATAAAACAAATATATACGAACCAAACGAAATTGCAAACGAGTTTAATAAATATTTTATTGATATAGAAATTAAATTGGCAAATAAGATTCCTATTATGGAAAAAACTTTTAGTGATTTCCTAGAGCCTATAAATAATTCGCTTTTTATAGATAATTTATATTCTGACTTATCTTTTGATGAGTTTGAGAGAGCTTACAAATCTCTTAAAAGAAACAAAGCTACAGGTGCGGACGAAATAAATGGCAACATAGTCATAGATTGCTTTGAAAATTTAAAATGTATTCTTTATAAAGTGTTCAGGGCATCTATAAAGCAAGGTGTATTCCCTGACCAATTAAAAATAGCTAAAGTTACTCCAATTTACAAAGACGGAAAAAAATCAAATATTAGTAATTATCGCCCTATCTCAGTTCTTTCAACCTTCTCGAAAATTTTAGAAAGAATTATATACAATAGAACATACAATTACCTTAATCTAAATAAACTTCTATATAAAAATCAATTCGGTTTTAAAAAAAACTGTTCAACTGAACAAGCCATTACACAGTTCATTCGTGAAATTTCCAATTCATTTGGTAGATCACAATATGCACTAGCTATTTTCATTGACCTATCAAAAGCATTCGACACGGTCGATCACAAAATTCTACTTAAGAAACTCAAATTTTATGGAATTAATAGCTAATTAATAAAATGGTATAAAAGTTACTTGACAAATAAAAAACAATTTGTTTTCTATGGAGATTATTTTCAAAATGAAAAATTAATTGACATAAAATGTGGTGTTCCACAGGGTTCTATTCTAGGCCCACTTTTGTTTTTAGTCTATGTAAATGATTTAAATAAAGCTTCTAACCTTATGAGTATCATTTTTGCGGATGATACTAACTTATTTCTGTCAAACAGTGACATTTATGAGCTTTTTTCAAATATGAATAAAGAACTTAATCACATCTCCAACTGGTTTAAGTGCAACAAGTTAACGTTAAACATTGGCAAAACAAAATGGATCCTTTTCCACTCCCTCGCAAAAAAGCGTTTTTTACCAAATAATTTACCTAAACTTTTCATTGATAAAATTGAAATAAAAAAGGAGTCGGTCACAAGATTTTTAGGCATTTACATTGATGAAAATATTACATGGAAGTATCATATCGACTTTATTTCTACTAAATTGGCCAAAAGTATTGGAATTCTATATAAGGTCAGATACTATCTAAATAAACAAAATTTAATTCAACTCTACTACTCATTTATACATAGCTATATAACTTATGCCAATATTGTTTGGCGAAGTACCTCTAAAAGTAAGTTACGAAATCTCTACCATCGTCAGAAACACACAATGCGTTTAATATGTTTTGAAAATCGTTTTTCTCATTCTGATATTTTGTTTAAAAACGTTAAAGCACTTAACTTTTACGAACTCAATGTCTATAATATTTTATGTTTTATGTTTCGTTGTAAAAGTGAACAACCATTGTTCATTTTTAAAGACCTTTTTACCCATAAAGCTATAAACAAATATACTTTACGAAATAATAATTTAATAATTGAACCCTTTTGAAAAACAAAGTTTAATCAATTTTGCATAAACTATCGAGCACCGTATTTATGAAACAAAATTGTTGTTCCAAATTTTGATTTGTCAGTTTCGTTTTCCGTTTTTAAAACTAAATTAAAAAACTTTATTCTTTCTACTGACAATATATATAAATATTTTTGAAATGTAAAATTATTTTCTGTTTTTGTTTATTCAACATTGTTAATAATTATTAAATCAATTGTATTTTTATTATATTATATATACACGTTTGATATATTTTATATGGTTCTGACGGCAAGATCTTTTGGATCTTCTTTCAGATACCAAGTTTATGTATTGTTATATTGTTATATTACGATTAATAATTGTAAACTAAAAAAAAAAAAAAAAAAAAAAAAAAAGAATAGCTAATTTTTGAGTTACGTAGAAAATCTTAATATGGCTTAAATAATAAATATACTTTATACGTATAATCCAATATTCCCATGGAAATATATAAATATTATAATGTGCAATGACGTCAGTCAAATATTCCCTAGTTTTCCCATGCGACACGGCTGTTACCTATTGTTTTGGTATTGCTATTCATAACAACTAATAGCGGGGATACCTTTGCTTCTAAACAATCGGTTAAATCTATTCATACCTATATTCATGCGTTTCAAATGCTATTCAAATACATCTCTTCATAAGCCTTTGGTTAAAATAGAAAACTTTTTTACTAATTAAGCAATAAAAAGCAAACTATTTTACTAAAGAGAGGCTTTTGAAAACGAGGCCTGAAGGTCTTTGCAAGCCTTACCATGTCTTTTTTTCTTTTTTTTTTTTATAGAAAGTAATTTTATATTTGTTTTATTTTAACTTTTTTCTTGTTGTCAACAAATTTTTTATTTTATCTTAAATATCTTATTGTAGAAATTTATTGAATGAATATTTGAGAAAAGGAACAACGAAAAAAAAAAGAAAAAAATTGGAGCTGACTGAATGTATCATCTATTTGACACTATCCGACCAAATTAAAAAGTTGTCTAAACATCGATGCCAAGTTGCCATTTACGCTATGATTCACAGAGCTATTCTCCTTTTTCCTTCATTCTTCCTACTCCTAGAGGCTTGGGTGAAAAACTGCCCCAAAAGATAGAGCAACAAGTTAAAAAATATATTTTTGTACTTTTCTAAAATTTGTAGAATAATATCTTAGAGTTAAAAAATTTTGATCTTCCAAAATTTGTAGCCCTTTCAAATTGAGGGGGTTCAAACTTATAGTTTATAATAGTAATAATTTATGTATAGTAATAATAGTATATTTATGTATGGTAATAATTTTTGAACACAAAGAGATTATTGTAAACAAATTTTTTTACTTAAACTACTTAAACTTCCGTACTACGCAATAAAATTTTGTGCACTGTAAAAGACACGTAGTATCACAAACAGGGCCATATTTACCTATAGGCTAACGAAGCTGCAGCCTAGGGCCTCACAACTTTTGAAGCTCCAAAAAGGGTCCTATTTAATGTGTGCTAGGGTCATTAAGGAGTTATTAAAAAATAGTACTTAAATAATTGTAATAATTGCAACAATATTAATCCCTCTTGACAATTATTAATATTTTGTAAAGTTCTATTAGAATCATTTACAACTGCAACATTTAATCCCCGAGAGATTGATTTTGTACAAAGGAATTCTAGAACAAATCTATATAAAAGCCGTAGCGCTAAACTAAAGAATTGATTACAGAAAAACAAACGATAAACAGTTTAATGCTATATATACTATATAATGTTTTTTCATTCAAAATATTTTTGAGGGCCCTCAAAGTTTATTTAGCATTGGATCCCCAAGGGTGTAAATCCGGCCCTGAGCACAAATATAAATCAAAGTTTTAGTTTCGTAAAAAAATCACCCAGCAAACATTTTATAGCGGAATTTCAGATGGACCTATATGGACATTTTGAGCGGACGGCTGTGGTTTGCTATCGGTTACTTAGTGAATCATTAGTGGCAGCCCCCAACAAAGGCAAGCCAATAACTAGCCACTATTAACATATCGAAAAGTAATTGAAATACTATATAATGTTTTTTCATTCAAAATATTTTTGAGGGCCCTCAAAGTTTATTTAGCATTGGATCCCCAAGGGTGTAAATCCGGCCCTGAGCACAAATATAAATCAAAGTTTTAGTTTCGTAAAAAAATCACCCAGCAAACATTTTATAGCGGAATTTCAGATGGACCTATATGGACATTTTGAGCGGACGGCTGTGGTTTGCTATCGGTTACTTAGTGAATCATTAGTGGCAGCCCCCAACAAAGGCAAGCCAATAACTAGCCACTATTAACATATCGGAAAGTAATTGAAAAGCTTTCAATTTAAAGCGGCTGTCACTAATGGTTTACTAAGTAATGGATGAGCAAGTCTCCAATAAACGGCAAGAAAATGCCTATATAAGTCCACTGAAAATCCACTAAAACAATGTTTGCTAGGCAGTTTGTTAATTTTCTTTACTGATTCCCGCAGTGGTGTATTCAGCATTTTTTGGTGTTTCAAACATGGAGCAAACTCCAAACATTTATAAGTTTATACTTATGCACTGTGGGCCAGATGGTGGACAAAAGTAGAAAAATCCATTCTCAAAAATTACATTATTATATACCATTTTATAACTTAAACATTCAGCATTTATAAAATATATATATTTTTGTATAAATATTATGTCGTATACTTCTAAACAATAGAATAAAAAACTTTTTTTTTTTAATTTGATAGTACTTTTTGTGTTACTAATAACCAATAAACAGTTGTTATTTTTAAAACCTCTCTTCTTATTTCATGTTTTAATACTATTAAGTATTATCTTTCAAATGAGCTATTGCAACACTATTTTGCGCCTAAGTTATGTCAAATAAAATGATTTTAAAAGACTGCCAATTTGACGTACTTTTTTCACTTATACAGTCGAATACTTTTTCGGTCCAAGATGGTCCAGTAATTTGAGACTTGAAATACATTGTTTAATATGTGTATTATCAAAATAAATTTGGACGCAGCGCACATCCGCGGATGTGGGTTGGGTTTCTAATAATGATTTTTACAAGTTAAATGATATATCTGATTTTATGTGGCGAAAAGACTATATGTATTTTATTCTAAATGGTTATGTAACAATTTAGTTTCAGTAAGACTAGATTTGTGTTACAAACTTGTTTTAATATTTATAAATCTTAAAATATCTATTTATAAGATTTTGTAAATGTAATTCATATTTTTATAGAGTTAAAACATGAAAAATATTGATATTTATTTATATATAATACTTGAAGACTTGAAGTTAGCAAATCCTAATATTTTGAATACAGTTGTAAATGACATGAACTTAACTGCAAATTTTCATCACCTGCTAGGCTTTCTCCGTAGCAAAACCTGATTCTAGTTGACTTACCATGTCCAGAAGTTTGCGGAAATTTAAAACTGAAGTTCTTTGAGAAAAAAATCTCTAATAAAAGACTCTCGTGAGGATGAAGTAGAAAATGGTGTTTATGGTCTTTCTGCAGGAGCTTAAGATAACGGGGATAATTCTGTTGATGATGCTGCAGTTGACAATGATGTTGACAGTGATACATGTAGTAGTGATGTTGAGGCAGGTGCATTGTGAGCTCTAGTGCTGGAAAGTACATGTTACAATGCTTGGATGCCTGGTTGGCAGACATATGACAGAATCGCATTTGCCATTGTCCAACTAGTTGCATAGGATTTTTGTATGTCTAAACCATTCTGCTCAATAAAGGCAGCATTAAGCTTAATTATCAAAACTATATTAAAGAAAATTTTAAACTACTTCTACAAATAAATAACTTTTGTTTTCAATTTAAAGTACATCTCTGTAATGTTTATAAAATTAAAACATAGATTTTATATATCTGATTAATGCTATTCGATTGTTTCAATCACCTTTTTTAAAAATTGGGAGCACTAAGCCCCTGCTTATTAAAACATTTATTTTTATAAACTAATTAAATTATTTAATAATCGACAGAACCATATTTTTCTTAAAAATGCTATCAACTCAGAATATTAAATAGAAATTCAGTATTAAAGTGAATTTTAGAGCTATTTATTAAAAACAATCTCTAAGACATTCATCCAAGTGTCATTTTACTTTGCTAAAATTTCTATCTTCATTTGCTCTTTAAGTATCAGTACTTTAACTTATTGATTACCGTAAAATGAGCTGACTTTGGTCAAATTTAAAACCTTTTTTTTTTTAATTTAATAATAAATGATTAATATGTTGGTATAAATTGCATTAGGTGTGCATGATGCTAAAGAAATAAATAATTAAAATAAAAATAAAAAGAATTATATCTTTAACCCTTTTTTTAATTTTAAAGATAAGTCAAAGTCACCCCTATAGTGGTGGTGACTTTGGCCACCTAAAAGCAAGTTATAATTATTGATTAATCGTTTCATACTTTACATATTCACAGACACATGGATATTAGGTGAAATATTTTTAAGGCAAAAAAATATTAAAAACAACAGCTTGAAGCTAACTTACAAATTTATTTAAGATATAACTCACAGAAAAACCATATTAATATTTAAAACTCAAAATACTATGCATCAATCATCAAACTATTAGTGCTAGAGTTATTCAATAGATTATCAGTAATCATTTGCTGTTCAAGAGTGGAAAACATGGTTTTTTTACAACAGCCATTTTTTTCTTTGTCTTATTTGTATTTATAGCTGTTTGCATATTAACCACATAAATTGATGATACACATTTTCCTGGGACAACGAAAACTTTATGTCGCTTTTTATTAGCGGGTGTACGATTATCACCTCTAGCTTCAACTAAAAGTTCTATGAAAGAATCACTGACATGAGAACCTATTTTTACAATGACATCTTTCTTTGTAAATGTTCTCTTAGAAAGTCTATCTAGCACCTGTTTTCGATCAAGTGGGTATAATCCAGTTTTTCTGAAGCCTCCCTAAATACTTTCACAACAAGGTTCTTCAATATTTTTCATGAGACATTAAAGAAATGTGGAAACTAGTCTTTTGGAAGAGAAGGAGCTTTATGTATTTTATCACTTTTCTCCCAAGTTGTTAATATTTTTCTCCGCTGAGCTTTCATTTGTCGAAAATATGCAAAATGCAATTGCATTACGGTCAACATTTTTACAATAATGAATGGCAACACTCTTACAAAGTCCTCTTGGATTATCATTTAATATTAACCTTTCATGGTAACCATATATACAATCTCTTTTCTACAAATACTATCATGGTCGCTGAAGAAGTTATTATCTCTAGAAGTTATTATCTCTAGTTCCATCAACTAAAACTCATTCTTTTTTTTTCGTCATTCAGCAAAGTCTCATTCTTTTACTGTATTTGTCCCTGCATGCTTTAAAAACTTTTATTTGTCCAGTTTTTTTACCCCGCACTTTGACCTTTTGGAACTTTCTCCCATCTTCATATTTTCCTTACTCATACAACCTACAACTTTCCAAGTCTTCTGTTAACTGTTTCCTTGCTCAACAAATTTTTTTTTTCATAGTAACTACCAACTTAATAGAGGTTGCTTGCAACCTTGTTAGGTGTGACTTAGATATGGCTTTAATTTTAAATTAAAAAATTTATAAAAATTATACTAAAATGCAAATTATAGTTCAATGTCTAATTTGGTATCAACTATACAACTAATTTGGTATCAACTATACAACTAAGTGTTGCATAGGTGATATTTGGCTAAAGTTAAAGAATTTATTATTGAACAGATTGCTAAAGATTTACTAGCCATTTACTTTACCCATTTACTGTTTACTTAACCCAGTTACTATTTATACGGTGAAGTTGTGTCTTTGCGGTCATTTTTATTTCATTTTAATGCGGAAGTGGTGTAGTGGTTGAACAATAAAAGCAATGTTCTAACTAAAAAAATGCTGAAAGAAGTTACTAAAAACAAGAATACTGAGTATGCATGTTTTTAATTTGTCAAAATTTTTCTCTTCAGTCAAAATATCGACTTTGTCAGTGATTTAGTATTATTGTTTAGATCAACTAAATACTTCCTTAATACATACATACATATATATATATATATATATATATATATATATATATATATATATATATATATATATATATATATATATATATATATATATATATATATATATATATATATATATATATATATATATATATTTATATATATATATATATATATATATCAACCCTCGGAATTAGGAAAAATGAGGTCGGCAATAAATTACCGACTCAAACTGTAAGAGTTCGGCATCAGGTGGCAAAAAATATTTGAAACAAAAAAGTTACTATAAAACATAGAAACTGGGTTAGCTATATTTGCCAACCTTAAACACTTTCATGTTTGCAGTTAGGTTGGCATTGCCGAATGCCGACCCTAATTACGAGGGCTGTATAAAGCGCATAGACATATATCATACTATATATGAAGCTACTTAATAGTAATTCTTATTCGAGCAAGTTTGACACGGAACCCTAGGCAACCATTGCCATTGAGGTACTGGTGAGAAAAAGTTGCAGCACTTTTTTTATAAAAAAACGTGAACAAAAGTGTATGCAATTATGCAACTTACTTAAACTTCAAGTTATGTAATTTTAAAACATACCACTTTAAAACATACGTCTTTTACTTATTATATACTTTTAAAATATTCGTTAGTAGACATTTCAGCATGGTCATGTGGTTAGCTCGCAGAGCTTCTGAACAAAAAAACCCTGGTTCGAATCCAACCACTGGCAACGTTTTTTATGTTTTTCAAATCTTTATTGATTTTTTAAAATAAAAAATAAAAAACATTTGAAATTTTGTAGATATTATATATATAACATATGTAAAGATATTATACACTATAATAAACGTAAGGATTTTTAAAAAAGCTAAGAATTTTAAAAACATCCAAACACTGGCAAAAATTTGTTGCGTATGTGTAATGATTAAGATGTTATTAATGTGTTCAGGTAATTAGTCCTAATAAGTTGTAAATGGTGTGAAAAAAAGCTATGGTTTGAAACTTAATAAAGAAAAAATTTAATTAGCAGTCCTGCTACTCCAGAAGGTGCAGCTGTGGAGGTAAAAAAAAAAAGAAAAAAGGAAAACCCTTAGCTAGAAAAACTTAAAATTTTATTTAAACAACTGCAAGTCTTTTTTGCTATATTTATTTTTTTGCAATAAATATATATGGCCAAATTTAAAAAAATATATATATATATATATTTTGTTAACGGGCAGTTTTGA
Organism: Hydra vulgaris; assembly: GCF_038396675.1. Taxonomy (NCBI): domain Eukaryota; kingdom Metazoa; phylum Cnidaria; class Hydrozoa; order Anthoathecata; family Hydridae; genus Hydra; species Hydra vulgaris. Next base: position 64,880,047 of record NC_088922.1, on the reverse strand, counting down.
ACCCTCACAAAAGGGCACCGATGACAGCGCATTATACCACTGATCTATCAAATTTATTCATGTAATTGAAAAACAAACCATTTTATAAACTTTTAAACCGATTGTAATTAATCAACACTTTTCAAGCAGGTTCTCTAAATAAGCGCAACTTTATTGTATAGAAATAAAGTAGCGCTTATATATAAACAATATATAAAAACACATGTGTTATATGCACTTAGCAAGTGTAATCAACGTCGAAAAAACTTTGAAAAACCATTAAAAGTTATGGTTGAAAAATGGTTTTTGGTTAAAATAAAAACGCAAATTAACGTTAAAACCAAACGTTTAATCAACGTTGAAAACAAACCAAAAATCAACGTTAGATTAACGCTGATTTAGCGTTGATTCAATCAACTTATATACGAGTTTATAAACCTTAAAAAAACAACTTTTTGCGCCCTGACTCTTTTAATTCGAAAAAACATCAACTTTTTGTTCAATATTGTGTTGTTGTGAGTAAGAAAAGAAACAATAATTCTTCATAAACTTATAATAGCTGTAATAATTTAATTTAATTTAAAAACTTTATTTTTTGTTGTTGGTTACAGTAGTTTTAACAAGAATAAACTAATTAAAATCAACACATTTAACAATTATAGACAATACACACTCACATGAAAATCGTTAAAAACAATAAATAATAAATAAATCTAAAAAAATAAATAAATCTAAAAAAAAAAAAAAAAAAAAAAAAATTAGCAAAATTATAATATAAGTTACAAATAACATTAAAAATATTCAAATTCAAATTCAAATAGTACAATATCTTATCCTATTGTACTGCACATCTTGTTCTCAATTGTTACAGCTTTCACTTATTATTAATATTAGTATTGTTTGTTTTATATTATAATACTAACTGTTGTTATAGTATTACAAATAATCTGCCCTGTACCATTTTTTTAACGCAGGTAACTAAATTATCGATATTGAAAAGCAATTATTGAAAGCAAATAAAACCAAAAAATTAATTTATACATTTTTAAAACAAAAACTCACACAAAATTAAAACTATTTTCAACACGATCTTGATAAAATCATGATATCGTTATCTTCATCATCAATATCAAAATCATATATATTTTTATCGCCTTCTGTCATCAGACTAATTTTGATTTGATGCACGTTTTCCACTATTCAATCAATATGGTGCAAACTTTAAACAGTCTAAGTTATATTTTAATGCATTGAGTCTTTTTATTTAGGAACATCGGGTAACTGCATCTAAATAACAATATCTTTATAGGTACATTTGTACAAGTAATATTGTATTTCACATTGTTCACAAGCGAATGTGAACATTAAGCGGTCAATAGTGGGAAAAAAACAACTCATTACTGACCCGTGCCCAATTTACTTCATTATCCACCAAGATATTAACCTTTTTGGATAAAGATACATATACATCAACATCATACATCAACGCATATACACACACATAACACAAACCTTGGAGGCAGTTATACATCGCTCAAGTCAAACATTCGTTTAGTCGAACCGTTTTCATTGGTCCCCTGGAGGTTCAAGATATCTGTAATTAACTGAACTTATATATACTTATATGTATATATTTATTTATGTATATGTATATATATGTATATATACATACATACACATATATACTATATACATATATATATATATATATATATATATATATATATATATATATATATATACATATAACCATATATATATATATACATATAACCATATATATATATATATATATATATATATATATATATATATATATATATATATATATATATATATATATATATATATATATATATATATATATATGGTTAGAATTCAATAAATACGGCTGCGTATAAACTTTTTTTAAAATATATATATATATATATTTTTAATAATATATAATTATTTCGATATTTCGCTGATCTATCGTGATCAGCGTCATAATAAATAAAATAGTTACAAAGAAATCGTTATAGTAAAAACAAACCGTTAAAAAGATAACACTAAAAAGCCAAAATATAATACAAAAAATTTTTTTTAAAACATCCACATTGACTACTAAATTTCAAAGACAATTGTGCAAATTAAGAAAAGAAGGTAAGCTAGACACAAATACATACTTTAAAATGTATCCATCAGATTGTAACCCACCAAGGATTTACGGAATGATTAAAGCTCACAAACCAGAAAAAGATTACCCAATGCGCCCCGTTGTATCAACAATTAACACACCACCTTATGGAATATCTGATTATCTTGTTAAAATTATTTAACCGACTCTGAACAAAAATAAAAATAGACTTATGAATTCTAATAGTTTTGTAAATGAAGCCAAGCAATGGATAATAGATCCTAACGAAGTTCAAGTTTCATTTTATATATTCAATTTATATCCATCCATACCCATTGACGAAGCAATTCCGGTTATTATTGATATATTGAACGCTGACATTGATGACTTAAAAACTCGAACTAAACTTACTCTTGCAGACATTCACCAATTAGTTGAACTTTCATTAAGCATATGCTATTTTTTATATAAAGACAATATCCGAGTAATTCCTAATTCAGGTCCTATAGGTTTATCTTTAATGGTTGTTATGGCGGAAGCGTTTTTACAAAATATAGAAAGAAAGGCCCTTAACATAGCAATAGCTTATACATCCGATCCAAAAACTTACAAGAGATATGTAGATGATTGTCACGCTCGCTTCGCTTCAATAAAACAACAACAAATGTTCCTGAACATCCTTAATGAACAACATCCTGCCATAAAATACACAGTGGAACTTGAAAACAACCTCAAACAACTCAATTTCCTAGATATTATTATTACAAACACAGGCTCTGGAGCTTATGAATTTCAAATACATTGAAAGGAGGCTATTACAAATGTTCAACTTAAACCTAACTCAAACATTAATCCTAACATTATTATTGGCGTTTTCAAAGGATTTTTATGTCGTGCAAAAAGAATTTGCTCTCAAAAACACCTTCAAAAAGAAATTGATTTTCTAATAGACATATTTGTTAAAAATGGCCACGACAAGAACATTCTAAATAATATTACTATAGACTATTTAAAAAACGGTTCAAAAAACACAACATGTCAACCATTAGATACCCAACCCTTTATAAAACTACCTTGGATAGCAATTGATGGTCCAAAACTTCGTAAAGAATTTCGAAAACAAAACATAAAGGTTATCTTCACATCAACTCCCAATTTAAAAATATTTTTTGCAACAATAAAACTAAACTACCACTAAACACAAACCCTGGCGTATACCAGCTTAAATGTTCATGCGGTTCGATATACATTGGTGAAACTAAAAATAAGGTGATATCGAGATGTATTGAACACCAGAAAAATAGCTTAAAAGAAAAATGGTCCAGTTCGGGTGCAACTGAACATTCCAAAACATGCCATGGTAAGTTTGATTGGTTGCACCCCAAAACATTATCTGTAGCCCCAGAATATCGAACTCGGAAAATCAGAGAGTCACTCGAAATAAGCAAAGCTAGGGTTCGACAGGAGTTAAGAAATGGTGATGTAGTTCTCAATCGGGATGACGGTGATAACGTGACAACTAAAACCTGGGGGCCATTTTTTAATAAAATCTGCTGACGTCAGTTATTTGAGAAAAAATTTTTTGTATTATTTTTTGTATTATTTTTTGGCTTTTTAGTGTTATCTTATTAACGGTTTGTTTTTACTATAACGATTTCTTTGTAACTATTTTATTTATTATGACGCTGATCACGATAGATCAGCGAAATATCGAAATAATTATATATTATTAAAAATATATATATATATTTTAAAAAAAGTTTATACGCAGCCGTATTTATTGAATTACAACCATATTTTAACGTATAACAAGAAAATGACTTTCAAAGATTATATATATATATATATATATATATATATATATATATATATATATATATATATATATATATATATATATATATATATATACATATATATATATATATAGATAGATATATATATATATATATATATATATATACATATATATATATATATATATATATATATATATATATATATACACGTCACTTAAAAATATGTGAGCAAAAAAACTTCAATATTATAGTGCCAATATATATAATAGCATCAATATTATAGTGCCAATATATACAATAAATAAAAATACAAAAAAAAAAATTTGAAAATTTTTTTTTTTGTATTGTAAAAAATCGCAAATTTAAAAAAGTCATATCTCAGTGAGTTTAGTTCGATTTTGATGTTTTTTGTGTCTAACAAATAATAAAAAAAAGGTAACATGATTGGCGTTGAAAAATTGAGATTATACCAGGGCTGATACAATAAATCACATTCTGAAACAATTTTTGTATTTAAACATATGTTTTCGTTTATTCATACTAGCCATCAATAAAACTGGAAATAAATTACTTCCGTAAGTGCATTTCCGAAACCTCACCAAAGAGTATGCAGTACAAAAGTACTTTACTTCCGGTTTGGTTGATTTCCAGTTTTGTTAATTGCTAGTATTTATTTAATATTAATAGAAAGAATGAGTGCTCCTAAAATTACTAGATTCAATTTGGATAAAAAAGAGTCAAAATTTTCACTGTATTTGGGTGGAAGTAATGATCTTAATCCTTCAGAAGTGCCTACTATTAGAGATATCCTGAGAAAGGGTCTTTTAATACAAGAAAGTTTGCTCATTGAAAAAGATATTGACAAGTATGTAATGAAAAGTTAAATTTAAAGATTGCAGAAATATTGTTTGTATTTACTTGTATTCACTTTTTTTTATTTTTAAGGAGGCTTATGTGTGTAAGAGAACTTAGTGTACAATTAGCAGACTTGGCTCTTCAATAGTGAACAAGATCAAATGCTCTTTTTAAGTTTCCTGTGGTAATAAACAAGATATCTTTGGTACAAAAAAAAGAATTAGCCTGGAATAAGTTTAGTCAAATTTCTAGAGAAAAAGCAGCCCAAAAAATTGTTTCTACCTGGGAAATCAAATTGGATCAATTGCTTGACATTACATCTTGTAAATGTGAAATTACTTTATGTAATGAAAAGTGCTAAAAATTAAATAGTTGTCTAGAACATCAGCAGTAGTTAAGCAGTAATGACTAAAACAAAGACATCTGAAGAAAAAAAGTTTCAACAATAACCTATCAAAGGTATATTTGCTCATAGCAGAAAGGATTTTACCAGAGTTTTAAAGCACAACCCTGTAACAAAACAATTTCATCAAAGGGTTGTTAAAGAAGAACACATTACTCTTACTTCGAAGTAATAGGAGGAGATTCAACAAGCGCTGTAACTGGTTCAGGGAAAGATGGAGGTTTATTGACAAATCTTGAACAATTGTTAGGTAGAAAGTGTTTCTGGTCTATTTGCATGCTACATTGCAATGAGCTTCCTTTGAGGCACATTATTGTCACTCTGGATGGACCCACCAATTCAAATGTTGGTTTCACTTGACCAATTGGAAAAGCTCTTTTAATAGTAAACAGTAGGGAAAACTTGATACATTTGAACCTATTGCGCAGTTGGAACCATTAATCCAGATTCCTGAAAAAATTATAAATTCAATGCCAACAGATTCTGCTCTCTGCTATAAACTTATTACATGTTTGACTACAGGAGAGATGGGTCCAAATCTTAAAATGGCTAAGTGTGACAATCTTTCCCATAGCAGATGGCTTACTACTGGAGAAGCTATTATTTTTCTCCATATGAGTAACTATGGCTTTACTGATGATGTGCTAAGAAGATTTCACTTAATTTTAAAATGGGTAGTTCAAGTATTTTTTCACATATGGTATAAAATCAAAGTGAAACACAGTATTGTTAAGGCCCCGGAACACATAGTAACACTGTTAAAACTGCTACGAAAACAGGAGGATGAGATAAAAGAATTTGTTACTCTCAACATAAAATATGAAGCTTCTTTTGCTCATTCTGAATCTTTGATTCTTTCCCTTATAGCAAGCTCAGATAAAGAATCTAGAAGGTTTGCCATTAAAACCATCAAAGAGATACGGAAAAGTTTGGAGTATGGAGACACTCGATTCATGACAAGGAAGAAGGTCCAATCAATCTGGGAGCTTAAACCATACAAGTACTGATCAACCGGGCAAAGAAGATTAATCAGAACCTGTTTTACATGTCGAATACCTTCAAAAGATCTTGACAATTTCTTAGAGATACCTTTTGAAGCACCCTACTTTACCCTACACACACAATCTTTGCGAAAGAGCGGTAAAAGAGGTGACAGATGCATCTGCATCTGTTTGTGGGTTTGAGAGAAGAGATGGATTTGTCAGGGCTAGGTTGGCTCATAGACTATTAATGCTTAAGCTGCACTCTAAAAAAGATCTCAAAAACATTTTTTAATAAGACACTTGAATTTGATTATTTATACAGTAAATATTTGTTTTAACATGAATACGTCACTATGCCAAACAAATATTAATGTTAGTATTAATGTCATTTGTTTTTTTCTTTCTCATATCTGACATCTTAAAAATAAACAAATTCCCTGGCAGGTAGAGAATTTGTTTTCTTTCTAATTTTTTTATTATTACTTAATATTGCTAGAAACTTCTAAATAATGAAAAAAAAATCTAGTAACCCCCCAGGTTCCCATCTCGTCGGCCCTAGTTTAATCTTGGTTTTTCGATGCCAATCATTTCCCTAGTTTTTTTCATGTGTTATACAGAAATAAAATGAAAATTTCACAGATGTTCACTAAGATATGATTTTTTTTAAATTCGAAAACTTTACGTTCTGATATACGGATAATTTACGATTTTACGATGACAAAAAAAAATAGTTCCCCAGTAGGGAAAAAAAAAAATTTTCAAACTTTTTATTCGAATTTTCATTTATTATATATGTTGACACTATAATATCGATGCTAGAAGTTTCTTTGCTCCTTTTTTTTTTAAGTGACGTACCCTAATATATATATATATATATATATATATATATATATATATATATATATATATATATATATATATATATATATATATATATATATATATATATATATATTTTTTTTTTTTTTTTTTACAACAATCATTATTATATATTTCAAAAACAAATAGTATTTACATGTCTCCAGTTTATATAAATGTCCACCACAAATATTTACAATATCTAAAGAGCGTTAACAATGCTGTTTTACGCATGCGCGTTTGACATTTTAACTCATGCGAGTTAAAATAATAAGTCCGTGGTTTATAATATAAAGTGCTGGCTATTAACCCATGCATTTAAAAAATATACGCAAATCCGTCGTATCACAGGGCTACTAGGAACTTGCTTGTCGTTGTCGTTGAAAATACGTTATTTGTTGAAAATATATATCAACATATATTAGTAGTACTATGCAGTTTTAAGGAAACTCGCAGAAGACTAAGAAAAGTCTTTTCATCGAGAACCTTTAAAATACAAAATAAACTAAAAATTTAAAGAGTAATGACACACATTAATTTTTTGAGGTCTACTGTTCAGTAATATTTTACTATGTAGTTGCTAACAATTTTTATTTATTTATTTTTTTATATTTTATGTTTTATTTCTTTTTTATTTATTTTTATAGCTTAAATTGTTCTTTTTACATTTTATTATATTAATTATTCTTTTATATTTAATACATATCGATAAAATTGGTTTTGTTAATTATGAGATCTTTTAGTTTTTTCTTCAGGGCAATAAGATTATCCAATTTAGTAAGTTCTATATTTTGAGGTATTGTTTTGTTGTATAAATAGGGGCCACGGTATACAATTGAAAATCTCGAAAATTTTGTTTTTTTTATGGGCAATGTAAATTTTCCGGTTCCTCGTGTGATATATCTGTTGGCGTTGGTTTGAAAAAAAGTTATTAGTAAAATGAGTTGGGACAAGTCCGAGCTTATATTTGAGCATAAATAAAACATTTTGGTAGATGTTAATTTGATAGATATTTAAAGCATTCAAGTTTTTAAGTAAAGGATCGGCATGAGTGAATTTATTTTTATTATAAACCAATCTTGATGCGTGTTTTTAGAGTGTATATAGAGAACTTAATTTAGATTTATTTGTACTTCCCCAGGCAATATTAGCATATGTTAGATAACTTTGTATATAAGAAAAGTAGAGAACTTTCAGATTCTCCTGGGAAAGTATAGTTTTGACTTTGTAAAGTATGCCGATACTTTTTGATATTTTTGTATTTAATGTTTTTATATGGGGTTTCCAAGAAATCGTTTCGTCAATAATAATCCCAAGAAATTTAATAGTTTCAGTTCTTTCGATGTTTATGTTATCAATTTTTAGTAATGGTAGCATGCTTGGTATTTTGTTTTTTTGCTGGTTGGAATGAAACAAGATGTATTTTGTTTTTTCTTGATTTAAAGATAATTTATTTACTTTAAACCAAATGTTTAGACTCTCAAGGTCATCATTTGCAGATTTAAAGAAATTTTCAATTGATGCTGATGACTAAAATAAATTTGTGTCATCAGCAAACATTATTGCATCAAGTTTTTTTAGTGATTGTGGAAGATCGTTAATATAAATTAAAAATAAAAGAGGACCAAGAATGGAACCTTGGGGAACTCCGCATTTTATTTTTAGTAAATTAGAATATTTATTATCGTTCGAAATAACACATTGTTGTCTGTTGCACAGATAACTTTTAAACCAATCTAGGCTAGTATTTTTTATTCCGTATTTTTTCATTTTTTTTAGTAAGATATCATGATTAATTGTGTCAAATGCTTTGGAAAGGTCTATAAAAGTTCCTAATACAAATTGCTTTTTATTAAAAGAATCACTTATGCTATTAACTAAATCTAAAATTGCATGTTCTGTTGAGTGCTGTGCTTGAAAGCCGAATTGTTTTTTATTTAAGAACTTGTTTTGAATTAGGTATTCATATAATCTATTGTAGATTATTCTTTCAAGTATTTTAGAAAAGGTTGGAAGTATTGAGATTGGTCTGTAATTATTTATTAGAAATGTTTCACCGGTTTTAAAAATAGGTACATTTTTAGCTACTTTTAATTTATCTGGTACAGTTCCTGTTATAATTAATGATTTAAATATTTCGAAAATAGGTTTGCGTATCTCCGAAAAGACATTGACGACGATATTACTGCAAATGTCATCTATACCTGGAGACTTGTTTGTTTTAAGAGAGTTTATTGCATTTTCGAGTTCATCAATTTTTAGTTCTTTAAATATTAATTCGTTGTTGGCACTAGTTAGATAAGTTTCAAATGAGTTGTTTGGACAATTGACTTTTTAAGCTAGATTTGGGCCTATGTTGACAAAAAAACTATTAAATTTTTCTGAAATTGCATTATTATTGTCATACTCTTTATTATCTATGACAATTTGAGCAGGTAAACTATTTATTTTGCAGGTTTTTATCCCAATTATTTCTTTCATGATATCCCAAGTTATCTTAATATCACCATTTGTGTTTTTTATTTTATTTGAGTAATAGTTTTTCTTTGATTTTTTTTTAATTTTTTCAAACAAGTTTTTATACTGTTTGTAAACATTTAGGTTTGCCTCATTTCTATTTTTTAAGTATTTAATATAAAGTTTTTTTTTTTTTTTTGAGGATTTTTTAATACCTTTGGTGATCCATGGACATTTTAAGTGTTTTTCTTTTATTAATTTTACTTTAATTGGGAAGTGCATATTATAGCTTTTTAGGAAAATTTTTTCGAAGTTATTATAAGCAGAGTTAGTGTGCCCAAAATTGCATTCATGGTATACCTTATCGCACTCTTGTGCCGACAGTGAGTCTTTAAATTGTTGAATCGCAAATTTGTTGATTTTTCTTTTATAAGTTTTAATTTTACAACTATTATTAGATTTTAAATCTTGCGTCAAGGAGAAGAAAATAGGAAAATGATCAGATATATCTGCCTTTATTATTCCTGCCTTTAGAAAAGTATCAAACAATGAATTAGTTAATATATTGTCTATTCTAGTTACTCGAGTTGGCTTGTT